>NW_015373890.1:3859399-3907822 GCF_001272555.1 Dufourea novaeangliae | reverse complement strand
CTCTTCCATTTTAATTTCACTGAACACGAACGAGGGAACAGAATTCCAGAAGATTCCATCTAATCTGACTAAGAGGTTGTGAAACGAGTTGCGTCCATATTTCTCATTTCCTAAGCTTACCCTGCTCCGTGATTCATATTCCGTCGCTTCATACGTGCTTCTTCTTGTTCGTGAAAAAAAATTCAGAAAGTTCTTCCAGCGCAGTAATTTTTCTGTTTATCGAGACTAAAAATGATCGAAGAACGCGTTGGTAATTTCTCCGATCGAGAAAGTAAATCTGACGAAAGGTGCCCCTTCGAATGTGTCTGCATTTTCCGCGAACGGGCTCCAAGGATGTTCTTAATCATATTTCTTTGATTTCACTCCTCTGAGTATTCTGAAGTGGATGCACACTTGGTCGATTTCTGGGTAAGCCGAGGAAAATTAGTATTGTACGATGTACACGAGGTGGTCATTTTGTCTACTTTGTGAAAACACGTTCTCACGAAATTCGTTTCTATTGTCCATAGTTTTGTCTCATTACACTACGGATGTTTATTAGAGACTCACATCTGTATAAAATAATTTACGAAAACTGAAATTGAAGAGAAACATTACTACTTGTTTAAGATTGAAATGAAAATAAATGGGATAATGTATTGAAACCACCATAAAAAGCTAATGGTGTTTATCGACATCCAAACATCTTAAACATTTCTTCTGGGATCATTACTTACTCCATGTTTTCTCTATATTTGCCCTATATTTTACCTATACTTTCCCTATATTTTTCCCGTTATTTGCCGCCACCACAACAAACTAATCACGAAAGATATCAAAACCAATTCTATCACAATTGTTGCCCACGATTGTTCAGAAATCCCGAAACCGAGCCGCCGTTCAACGACAAGAACGACACACGAAAATGACCATTTAATCGGCTGAATACCCCTGGGCTTCTTGCAGTATCGCGAGATTAAATATCGCGATATCATATCAGGAATCTCTGCGAGCTTAAAAAAAAAAAAGAAAGTCATTCCATTGTTCCCTTTGTGCCGGGGATTTCTGGCGTGGTGGGCCGGCCAAGCCCCCCATTATAATTCACGAGCGCTTTCTGTTAACGAAAGGGAGTAAAGAGACAATTTCTCTAACGACCTTTTGATAGTCGACATTAACGAGAGAACCAGAGAACCTATGCTCTATGTGCCCGCCGCTTTCTTCCCCTCCCCCTACTCTCTTGTGCTCGGTGCCAAAGTAGCCGGCCGTATAAAAACGAAGTGCGCGTGTTGGTGAACGTCTAAAGTCATTGAATGAACAATCGCGACCGCTTATCCGGACGGCCGGACAAAGGTTGGTGTTCCTGTTCCGCCGAGCGAAACGAAAAGAGAGATGCTCTACTGGCGTGGGTTTCTGTGAATCGTGTTTTAATGAGAATCATTTCGTTATCCCGTTAAAGGGCGTCCTTAGGCGGGTAAAAAATCATATAAATTACGAAATTTGATAATTTCGCTGCAAGTATATGGAAGAAACCCTGACTTTTATGCATATTTTTAGGAGATAACGGTTTTGTTCCTTAGCTTGGTAAAATTGCAGTCTTTTCGATAAAACCAGTCTTCGTCTTGTAGGGATGATCGGTCGATTTAAAAACATTGTTTTCATGCTATATCTGGTAGAAACCGTTAATAGAATACATGGTTTTTATTTCGGTTCCTGTTTTTGTAAACCAGTGTACAAAAACCTGTATTTGCGTAAATATCCGTAAATTCAAATTTTCATGGAATAATACTGAAAAATAAGAGATAAGCGAAGATTGAATCCCTTTATCGATGGTTCTAGTAAATTGAAAGTAAATGAGCTGTTTTGTTAAATAATATTATACTCTTTACTTCATTGCGTCCTATGCCTTCCAATAGAGCATACAATCAACAATCTACTTATTACTATATGTATGAAACAAACAATATACATAATATAAGAATTCTTGTAGCATGTAACTAACTTTTTATAAATTAGTCTATAAACATGGGAATTTGCACATGCATCCAAGCTTTTATTCGTGTAAAGAAATAACTGAAGTTATACGAACAAACAGAAAGTCGAAAATTTTAGAGTTCCTATAAATTTGATATAAAATCAGAGAAAAAAATATAGCTGAATTACTGTTTCACATTTTATTTACGATACATAAAATTCGTTACCGAAACTGAACAGACTTGTAGTATATATATTTTTTTATTCAGAATAAGATTGTCGAATGTCACACAGGATATTTTATTTAGTAACATACCTCGAAAATATAGAATAAACTAAATTCATATGAAATTATTCGTGAATTACGTTGATATCTTCATTAAATCCTTAATTTACAAAATGTTCGAAACGCCCGCCAGGTTAATACTGTTACTTTAAGTATCATTATCCCTTGGCTCTCAGTAAACTGAATTCAGTCTCTGAAACTGTACCATTGGCGACGTAAAAAAAAGAAGTATCAGTAACAACATGTGGGTAATTTCAGCCGCACAACGAACAATAACCATTCTCGTAATCGAATTAGTAAGACTTCTGCAGGCTCTCTCGTGCCTCTTTGCGCTCCGTGCCAAAGTACCCGTGGAATAAAAACGAAGCTGACGCCTGCAGTCGTGGGATTCGCGGGCGACAATCTGCCGAAAGGGGACAAGAAAAGCTACTCGACTCGTCAAAATCCTCTTAAAATAAAATTCATTTCATACTGTGCCACAGTATCACATTGATGGAAAAATAATGATCATTTTTTATAACACCTAAATAAATAAATGTGTTCACATTAAGGGGTTAGATCACTTGAACTTATAAAAATACCACTCCTTTAGGGCCTTATTTTCAAGTAACGAAAACACTTTTTTAAAATGAGTTCACCGTTAAATTTTTCATTACGATTTTTTTTTAATATTTGGTTTAGTAACCTATTATTTTCTTTAATTATGACACGGTATATTTTGAACTAAAAATATTTGTTTGCCCCTTCACTAGTCAACGATGGTGTAGGATGTCGATGACTACTAGTTTATGAAATATTTAATGTTCAGTGCGGAGGAGCCTTCGAACACTCATCGAGGATTTACAGTATAATAGGACATCGACTACAATAAACGGTTAGACTTACAACAACGGATTACGTTAATTTCCCATTGAAATTAAGACTTTCGGTAAATTTATACATTTATTAGTTTGAAAATAATTAAGTGTCGAGTTATTGGAAAGAAAAGTAAAATTTTGTTTTTGAATCGATCAAGGTGATCTAACCACTTAATTACTCAGTAATTAGTATGACACAAACTGTGCAAAACTATAGTCCATATGAACCGAAGCAAAAGAAGGAAAAATCGCACGGAGTTAAGTGACATTTACATAAAATCGGTTCGAATCGCACGTGTAAGTGGAATCCTCCACTTAAATAACGTTCCGCTGAAGTGGAACGATCCGTTTGAGCGGTCTGTACATCGTGTTGGAAATGTGCTCTGCCCTCGCCCATCGCAGCTCCACCACTTCAGTAACCTTAAATACCCCACGACCGCGTGCACTTCGTTTTTGTTCTTCGGGTACTTTGGCACGAAGCGGAGAGAAAAAAAACCCGCTGAGGTCGAGAGCATCCGCTCTAACTCGGCTATCAGAAAGTCGTCGGGAGAATGGTTACTCGGTTGGTCTCGCCAGCCAAAGAAATATCATGCCTAAGGCAGTGAATTTTTCACCTTCGACGAATTTTTTTCACTATCAACTTCTTTTACGCATTTCAGATGTCCAGTGAACGTTTCGATTAAACATATAAACTTATATTCTAAAGTTCAAACGAAGATCAATATGTTATTATATCTAATATACAGGGTTGTTGAATTAATTTCTCGAAAATGGACGTAACGAAAAATTTATTTATTCTGTGGAAAGGGTTAGGAGATTCGTAATAATAAGAAAATCTGAATACATTTGCAAAAACTTTTTACTATACTGAATTTTATAGAAATAAAAAAAAATAGTTAGAAAATCAGTCATCAGAGTCTATTGATAACTTGTCATAAGTGAAGCCCGTTGATATTATAACATCTTGAACATATATTTTACGAACAAGGTCAAAAGTGAATGGTTTTTTTTTAATTAATCTTAACGTATTGGACGCCTACGTATTATTACAAAACTATCCCCAGTAGTCGGTAATGTTTACGTTTCAGCTGTAGGTGACCCACATACCTTGTCGTCGACTAGATTATAGGTTGCCAAAGTGGACGGTACCGTCCAGCGATGGGTGCTAAGGTGATCTGAGGAGCGTTCTACTTATTGTATTTTCTTTATTTTCAATTCACCTAATCTTTCATGATTCAAACATTACACGCCCTCCTACACTTAGAAATTTTGATAATACAGATAGTTCACCCGAATTGGGCGTTGAACAAAAAAAAACTTTAAAAAGAAGGCGATGAGCCTAGAAGGTAGAGAGACTATGGGCTAGATTAGAGGTTCCCAACCTTTTCTAACTTGCGTATCACTCGGTAGCCAATTTCCCTAGAATGTACCCCCTAATATTAGAAAAAGGGTTGTAATTTACATGCAGTAAAGACTCGATGAGAGTTGGATAGGAAGTTCCTCGTGAGAGTTTCTACTTCATCTCCACTACTGAGGTGGGGAGGCCGTGGAACCTGTCAAGCGCATAATTTATTTTCCCCTCGCTTTTGTTCCCGATGGTCGGGCTTCGGGCGAACAATAAATTTGTGAGTTGTTGAAAATGATCAGCAGTGCACTGTGAAAGTTTTGAAGCGAACCCGAGTTTCAAACTCTCATGGAGTCTTTACTGTAGCTGCTGTTATTTCAATTGTTGCCGCTTATCCCTAAAATACCCAGCACGTAGCCCAAGTTGAAAACCACTGGGCTAAATTGTTACGATGCTACTTGACTCATACGCTGGGTCTTCATTCTCGAATTGTGTTCCACGTATTATGAAAAGCCCTGTACGATTCAATATAACTGATTCACCCTCTCACGTAACTGTTCAGCGATACTTTTCCTCCTGTCGATCGGGCTGTTTGCGAGCGGGGCGGTAAGACGACAAGCGAGACGATCGATGCGTCGCGTTTTGCCATCTGTTCTCTCGAACGGTTCCGCAACTCGATTCACCGTTCCGGCACATAACTTACTCAGCCCAGTCCGCGAACTGCATTAGGAACGTTTTTACACCCGGCCGCCTGCGCGAGATTCAAAAGAGGAGAGAAGCTCGATCTGTTAAATCCAACATATAGGGTGATTCTTTCGTAAAGGCCTCCAACATCCCTAAGCAACTTTGTTATGTCTTGATCTTCCGTGTAAAGCAACGCTAAGAAGCTGACTCGCGGATTGAAATGAAACTTTGTGGGTTTACAGCTGATTTAAGACCAGAATAACGGTTCGTTTCATTCGTGCCCAATCGCCCTTTAAGGGTGTGAAAACTAACCTCAAAGTCAAATAGGCACTCCCACTTATTCGCGTGTAACCCTTAAAGTACAAGAGATAGAATAAAATGTTTCAAACAAAATTTTAATTTTACAATAAACGTTATAAACTTCCGTCAACAAAATTATGAGAAAGGCTATTTTCTTAAGAAGAAATTTTAAAAAACATTTTTCAAAAATTTTGTTAACGCAAGTTTATAGCGCTTATTGTACCATTAAACTTTTGTTTGAAACATTTGTTTCTATCTCTTGTACTTTAAGAGTTGTATGCGAAAAAAGTGGGAGTGCCTACTTGAGTTTAAGGTAAGGCGACACTGACAAGCAGAGGTCCCCAGGTGTAACGCTGACTTTTAAATGAAATTTAGAACAATGATAGAACTTGAAATTCTGAAGCCAATGATATTTGTTTCAGCTGCATAAAGCCATTAGTTTACGAACTATTTAATGTTCAGTTTCGAGGAGCCTTCGACCACTCATCGAGGATTTACTGCATCGACTACAGGTACCCAAGAGCCTAAACCTGGGTTCTTGGACAACTGCAAGATGTGCCCGTTACAATTTATTAATATATTATTGATCTAATAGGCCGATATAGAAGTCTTTTAATAATTTTCAACAAAGGCTGATTCCAGGAGTCCGGAAAGAATGCGTAAGGAGAAGCAAAGAAAGTTTCTTTTCGATTTTTCTGTCTCACTTGTATGTGACTGTGAATAACGAGTGTCGGTGTAAATTTATGGCATAGAATGCGAAATCCAAGAGCGTCCCTTTGTTATTGATAGAACGAGCCCTCGCGATCACATATCCGCAAAGAATCGAGCGGGTGGGAACAAAGCGCTGTGAATATTTGAAACCGCGAGTATGGTGCACTCGACACTCGCTGGAAAATTCAGTTTTCCTGGGATAGCGAACGGAAGTAGATTATGCAAGTACTATCGGTCCCTGAAGAAATCATGGATCACCGAATTTCTACCATGAAAAATTGAAAGTGTCTTAGAGTGTTGATTGCTAGGACAAGCTAAATCACTTCTGGTTTTGTTTCACGTTTCAGTGAGTTTTCACCTCCTTGTTTATTGAAAATATGATTTTTGTGTTTGACATATTCATCGGCAGACCATATTTTAGCTGACTTTTCGTTCGTGCCAATAGAATCGTTAGAACATTAGATTGATCACGTGTGACTGACAAGGCATTAACGTAAAAATCAGCATCGATCATCGGCGATCGTCCTGGCGATGGATGTGTTAATGTTATTTAAAAAATTAAATTACATTGTATTCACGTTTATCATGGTGAAGGATTCGTATTGAACTGATTTCATTATACTTCAGTTATGACAATACATGTAAGTACCTGTGATAGAAAATCAACCGTATAAAAGGCTGCTTAGAATATTGATCGTAAAGAAAACAATTATCGGAACATTTTATTGACAAAAGTAACAAATAAAAGCTATGTAATAATGCAACTGTGAAATTAAATTCTTATATTACTGAGAGTGCATTTTCTTGTCCAACAAACGACTGGTGTTGAAGTTAATTAACTTTTATATCGTTTTATCATAAGTTTATCAAATTTACGTTAATTCTTCTTCAGTAGAAGTCGATATTAAACTACTCTTCCTTTTATGGAAAATATTGTCTTCACATTTTGGAAAAAATTAAATTCATTCTTTACAATTATTAACATTTAATTGCTACTGATCTTGTGTTAGTCTGAGGCCAGCCAAATTAAGTTTATTAAGGCTCCAAGTAGTCAATCAGTGTTATGAAATGGAGTATCGAGGAGACAGTATAAGCTTCCTGTCATGTCTCATTAGCCATGAGATGACTGTCGTCGATATTGATTTGAATATAATAAGCTGCCAGATTGGTGTTTGCATGTGCTCAATTAACGGAAATCGCACTGTGTTCCTGACAGTAAGAACATGAGAGAAAATTACTGTAGGCAGGAAAATAACAAATTTAATTAATGAAAAACTGTTGAGCATCCCTGTAACTCAACTTTCTAATTAATTATTGACCTCAAATTTTCAAAACTTTAATTTACCTAATTTGAATTTCAACTGACAGTTATTTAATGACTTGGAAGTTGTAGATATAATCGCAACAAAAAGTTTCAATTGATCAACGAATTCAAATTAGATCCACTCGTAGCTGATTCTCTTCGACATTATCCACCATCATAACATTACTAATAAATAAACGTTATTCTAACTTAAATAATGTTAAACCACAAACAATAATATAATGAGTGTAGAATGTTCCCCCTCTATATGTAAACGAATTCCTAACAATCATAATTAACCTTATTTTTCATACAATGCGCGTTAAGATTTCCGCACGCACGAGTAAATAATTAATAAATCCAACCGCGAAATTGATTCGAACGCTATGCCACAGTAAAGTAGCGAAGAAATTCATTTTTACTTTGCATATAAATGAAATCGATCTATCAGCCCCGCTAATTATTCCGCATTGATTTATTCATGTCGCGCGGCACGGCATACAACGATTTTGCATCATCGATCACTGGGAGGCAAGGGGGGAGAGGCACGAACGAAGGTAAATTGAATTTCTTTTTAGGGGCGTGGTTATTATCCGATTTTCTTGGACTGCGCCGATGAAAAAAACATATTTTTCAGGATTTTATTAAGACCGCCTCCCGGCCGGCGGCGAACACCATCTGGCCTATATTCGAAGAAAAACAATGCCCTCCGAGAGATTGCGATAGAACGAGCTTCCCGGCTATCCCCTCCTTTTCAGAATTTCTCGTATTGCATTCGTTTCACGGCGCTTTGTTACAGAAGATATAAAACATTCATTAAAAAAAATGTCAAATTAAGACGATACGTTTCTTTAATTGTTCCTTAAATTCTTAGGAAATAATATTTGCAGATGAAGAACGTATTACAATGTTACGGTTAATAAACGTTTTGAAATGAATTGTTCTGGCTCTGTAAAGGGGAATCAGATCTGGCAAAGAATATGTAACATTCAATTTTATATACAATAGAGGACGAAAAAATGACTACCTTTCTGTTTTTTTTAAATAGCGAAAAACTAATTACTACGTTATATGCCCCTCTTACAAGTAATAGTACAAGTAATTTTACAAGTAATTTAGGTGGGACAGTTAGGTGAATGTATTGAACTTACTCCCATCACAAGTCTGGCCGCAGAAAATCGACAGTTCACCAGTAATCACTTTGTATAGTCGTTTGTAATCACGTTTACTGCCGTTTGAAAACGTTAACGCGCCTTTATGACTCCCTCACGCCGGTATCAATTTGAAAGGATTGACATTTATCAGATGAAAAATCGCCTCGTCGGCAGTTCCAAGTGGTGAAACGGAAGAGGAACAGTTCACTAGCGCGATTTTGATTAATCGAAAGAACGCAGTCGCTGTCCGACAACGACGAAACGGAAGTTCCGAGGCAACGACGAACTAATGGCGCGATGATAATTAGTCCTCGCGTCGTCGTAGCCGCGTAGGATCGATATATTAGGGGAAGATTAACCGTCCCAGCGCTGATACACTGTCCCCCGTAACCTGTTTGTCCGATATCTTCGTGTATTATGCTAATGACGAAGTTTTCGCTAATCTGTTGGACGACATCCAAACACACTCCGTCGGCACGCGCGCGCACATTGTTACAAGCTGTTCGGGCTCTATAATGAAGAATGATGGGAGCCTTCTGACGCCTAATTTTTCCTGAAAGATTCGGTCCCGTCTGGGAGAGAATTATCAGCGAATTAAATTGAACGGCCCGCTAACAGTCTGTAAATCAACAATGACTTATTTCGATTGAACAATGTTTCAACCTCCCAAAAAAATTCAGGTTAGACATTAAGTAATCGTAATTTTCAGATTTACCAGTTGTCTCCTAGCAGCCAAGTATGCAGTGACTTTTATGAACGTTAGAAACATGATAGAAACTAGTGAAATCAATAAGAAACGAGTTTAACTTGCCCTGTCATTAGCATTTACAAGTAGAAGGAGGTAGTTATAGGCTGTCACGTTAGTACATGTACCTTGAGGATTTTAGAAATTGAGTAACTTGAATAGGAAATATCTTGCAAAAGATGTTTAATCTACATTTTCAACCTTCCTTTCGTGTTGAATCAACGTCAGTTATAGGTTGAATCTATATTTTCTGAAGAATCGTGTAGAATAATAGGTACACAAATATAATAATACTTTTTATGTTCAAATAATTTTTTCAATACATAGTGATTCACTTTTTCTGAAGAATCGTGTAGAATAATAGGTACACAAATATAATAATACTTTTTATGTTCAAATAATTTTTTCAATACATAGTGGTTCACTTTTTGTTTATAACATTAAATAGACACATTGTCCTGAATTTTTATGGCACGTACAACATAACAACTCTAGTTTTAATATTTCTTCGTTGGCGATAAAGGCTATGAAGAAAATAGTAATCCTGAAAATTACAATTACTTAATGTTTGACCTTAGTTTTTTCGAACAGTCATTAATTCATAACTATTCGAAGCAATTTATCACTGAATTGCTATAATTAATTTAAATGGTTATTACCAAACGTTACGTGGGATAGGCAAAAATTAATGTTCCATTAAAAAGAAATTTGGATAAACGCTTATATGGTATGTATTTCGAAGGAATGAATTACTATTTTTATGTAATTCGTCCAAAGATGAAAAGTGTGTAAGGAATAATTAAAGACGGCCAATATGTCGCACCTTGTAATTACTAAAAAGCGTCGAACTGTTTAACCAAAGCAGAGATGAATCCACTTTACGTCGGCACTTGAAGTTTGACCCTATTTCCACGGAGATTAAAGTTTCATTTATCGAATGAAAGCGCTAGCTTCTTGCGACCTTGTATGCATCGGCACACGTGTAAGCCGAACTGTATTCTCATCTCTCTTGAGCTCACAAACGAACACTTCATTTTTTACCTGAAGTGCTCGCCTCGCGTCGACTAATAACGTTGATTAATTAATAATACGCGTCCACGCGTATCCTTTTACATTTTCAACTGACAGGGTCAGCCAAACAAATGTTTGTTAATGAAACTTCTGGGGCAAATTAAACAACCTTTCTAAAATTCAGGTTTCATCAGTAAACCCTATTAAGATAAACAAAATTTAACAGTAAATCCAATTTTTCTCTTTATTCTCCCGTTCGACAAGACTCGTTTACAGTTGAATTCGCGTTGAGTCATTCTCCCTTAGGAGAAAATTGAAACAGTTACTTAATATTAATTTGACGGGCAACAGTCGCAACTGTACGCATATCACGACGGTCGAGCCTAAGATTTACAACCCCAGGCGGATTCAAAAGAGAATCCGCTCGGACAGTACGACAACACCTTTACCAAATTAATGTTTGAAATTCAGCTCAAAATGTGAAAAATTTGTTGAAGAATTTCCAAAAAATTGTTTTTCCTCTATGAATATTTATCACCTTTATGTTTCCAATTAACTCGAAAGTATATCGAAACTCGTGGATTGTTTAGGAAGAACGTAAGTAAATCGAATGTTTAGTTTCATAACTTTTTGGCTTCTAATTAATAAACTTTCCCATGAAAGCCGGTTAATCGTTTAAAATCGAGCCTTTTCGGCCTGAAAGGCATCGAAACTTCTGACCAGACGCTGTGTAATTGGAAAAGATGAATTGTGTGGCTTAACGAGTCTCCATTGAGTTAACCGTGACACCGTCTCATTGTCCTTGCCGCTGTTGTCTGCTCTGAGGGAAAATATTTCCGCGGTATTGCAACCGCAGCGGGTTCATTGTCGATCGGCTCGTAATGAAGGAGGGCAACCGTGTTGGAAATAATGTGAGACACGAAGTTACGGATCACCGCTTCGATCCTCTTGAAAGCATCTATTTCATCCTCGAGATACTATTCATGAAGTTTTTGAATTATTAAAAAGAAAATGTGAGTCACTGACACCTATCGCGTCATTCTAAATAACTACATATTGTGCATTAATTTCTACTGACATAACAGAAATGTTGTGACTGCATAATATTTTTAAATTGTTCAACGAAAAGATGTCAGGTACTGATACCCAGATTATTCCAAATAACGTATTTTGTACATATTGTACATTAATTTCCAGTCTCATGATAGAAATGCTGTGGCTGCATAATATTGTTACACGTTAGATTTCATTCACAGCTGACATCAAACGTTAGTACTTGGCGTGGTACTGACTAATCTGTGAAAAAAATCTGACATTTCCTTATGCAAGAAGTTACATATAGATGGATATGATGTAGTACTTTCCTATAGTCATGCCTTGTCGACCTCTTTATAACCGCATTGTTATTCCCACCGTGTTATGGAAGTAGTTGGCAAGTAGCTGAACTTGGCTTTAACCTAGCCAACAGCCTGGTAAAGAGAAACTAATGAACACGTGAAAAAGATCGAAATGGAAGCAAAACATCAGCCAATGAAACGATTGCGGAATCGTATTCCCTGTTCTCTATCGTTAAGGTTTCAGTTCCAATTAGTGTGAGTATAGGTAACGAACCCTGGCAATGCTCGTCGCATTTAAATTGGTATTCTGGTATCTTTCTTCGTTTTATAGATGTGCATTCTACTTTTATGTTATAAAAATTGGGAGGGATTATTTCGAGTAACAAATGTTGCAGTAATCGTCGAATATTAATCAAAACTTTCGACGGAAAAAAGACCACTACTTTTAAAAACACCTAGTTACAATAGAAATACAAACAGTATTTACTGTATTAGATGTACCAATACGTATTTCACTATTGCTTGTAAAATTCCGTATTTGTTTCGAAATAATTCAAAACCCTTTGATATATTAACAGTACTTACAAATAAATCCTCGATGAGTGTTTGAAGGCTCCTCGGCAATGACAGGGAGAGGTGTAACGCTGACTTTTTAATAAGGTTTATCACAGCGATAGATTTTGAAATTCTGAAGCATACGGCCATTAATGTATGAAATATTTAATGTTCAGTATCGAGGAGCCTTCGAACACTTATGGAAGATTTACTGTATTATCTGTTTCCATCATTGTCCGCTATTGTGGGTACGTAGAATACAAGAAAACTATTTTGAATATACATACAACTATATTACACTGTCAGTACATTGAAACCATGGTGGACTAGTTGTTGGTATACTCAATATATTTATCGATTGTTCGTTTCAACTAATTCAGGTAAATTTATTCAAACCAAAATGAAGACACCCTAATTCTGAAGAAAAGTAGTATGAGTCAGATTTCAGCTGCTCTGTCATTAGTCAGTAACGACTATCCATTCAACAATCCCTGTAAGATGGTCTTAATCGATCAAATCTGTGGGTTACCGCTCGTCAAAAGTAATTAAACTAGAATCGTGAGTAATGGCGAGCCAGGTGACCGATCCCATTGCGGTTTCTGCTACCCCCTGGCAGAAAGCATTTGATTAAACGTGGCTAACGTGATCATTGTAGGAATTATTTGCACACATATTCAAATGGACAATATTATTACGTGTGTATTAACATTCGTGCATTATAAATATAGAATATATTCTGAACTTTCTCTCTTATTGACGAATAGAACATATTAACATAAAACAATAATTTAACATTAACTTTCAATATTATAAACAATTTTGCGACAAGTTTTTTTTAAAAATGACCCCAGTTCCTTTTATTCACGATTCATCCCATACTGCCATGATCGTTAATGTTTCTATTATACACTCTCTACATCAGACGTTTCATTTGTTCGATCAAATACTGCTTTTCGCCTAGGGCAATAATGAGTACCGTCTGCAGTTGCGTTGTTCAACGACACACGGATGGAACGCTCCACTGTGGAACCATGCTTTCCTCTGTGCAAGGTGCATGTGCAAATGCGCGACGACCTCGAAGCAGTGAGACTGATTCAGTTTGATCGAAACCGTAATTCCGCGGGCTGGGCATAAGCCGAGCCTGGTATATAGGAAATATCGAGTAGCTCGTATTGTAACGTGTAATATAGAGAGGAGAGATAGGAAATAGAACGATCGAGGAGGGGAGGATCCAGCGCGCACGTTTCTTAAAGCACCCAGAATCGAACTTCGTATTTTCGTCGGAGGGCTTTCCTTCGGAGATTACGCTAAGCACCCATTTTCAATGGGCTCGTTCCTGGGACCACTTTTTCGCGAATACTGGTCCTGCGGTTTCGACTATTCGAAATTACGTTTACGCGGAGCGATGCAAAGCTCATAATGGTAACTCTATCTTTATTTAACCCTCCGTTAGTGCTGGATCTTTTCGCGTGAAGTATGGTCGTGGTATGTACGCAGAGATACGTTTCGAATAAAATTCAACTTTCCAGAACGTAGTTTTCAGCTTTAATTTAATCGAATATGCTATTAAACACTTGCTAGACAACTGAATACCAATCAAGTTTTTCAACGGTGTATTTATGTAAATAAAAAAACCTTTTGTCTTTCGTCGAAATCAGGCTTTGGAAAGAATTCTTTTTTATAAATAGAAGCAATTTTTCCTTTGTATACCTGAGAGATATACAAGACTAACTGGGGGTTAAGTAGACTTTTCAACGTTATATCTATTAGGTTAAGTTGTAAATAGAGTGCGGATTTTATGCATTTCTAGTAAATTAAGGTGTCAGAAATTCACTATAGCGACAAATTTAATAAAGCTCAAGGACGTTTCTATCTGTTTAGAACCTAAAAAAATCCGTAATAAGAGAAAAGAATTCTATACTTTATTTCAGTTTCATTTAAACCACTAGAAAGAGTAGTGTTTGAATTAGACGTCTTCTATTAGAATTATTCGATTCAAAGTCATCAATGTACTTTCATTTCCGTCAATTATATACAAAAGACAGCATATTACTATTTAAAGAACAAAGTTGATAACATTAATAATACCAAATAAATTATTTCAAGATGGTCGGTTAAATGATTAAATGTCTTAACCTTGAGTGAAAGGAACTTATAAACGATTGTACAGGATCTTGTACCGTTCTCCTCACGGCGGAGTAGTTCGAAAACAAGCTGTTTATACTCGAGACAATGTTAATGAAAAACAGAGTGAGCAGAGGAAAGCGGACCAAGGTGGGATCCAGTTATAAAGTTAAACTCGCAACAACTTTTCATCCGTCCGTGTACCAGTGCTCCTTTTGTACTACAGAGTTATTACATCTTTATCGCGAACGTTTTCGAATTACAAGCAACAGGAACTTGGTGCTGCCAGAAATAGAGGAGTTTGTTTAAAACAACTGATAATCGTGTTTTCCTCACTCTAGATTTCACTGTAACGAACCTCCATGACTGTATTAGTAGCGATATTACATCGAAGTAGTGTACCTTTTACAAATGAGAAATATTTTTACTTCTTTTTTGAATAACGAAGAATAGACTTCTTTCAGTCTTTATAAGTTAATGGAAATCAGAAAAGGTCTGCTTCTATTTAATACAAATACAAATTGCAACTATGCTAATTCAAAGTCAAAGAATCTAAGTGGGTGCAAGCCAGATTTGATTGAGCTGAATGGGGCCAAAATGAGAAGCTAGAATGGAAGTCAAGAGAACCAAAGGAAGTTACCGTTGCATGAATAAACGAGAAGAAATAGCTGAAGGTGAATACATTTTAATAGGATGAATTTGGTGTTAGTGGATTCGAATAGAATCAATCAGAAACCAACAAATCCAAATAAGATTAACTAGGAGTTAATAGACACGAATTCAACTGACTCAAGATTGACGGATGTAAAAACAAAGCTACCCAGATCTATTGTTGAAACCAGTATCTCTGAACTTCGGATCCAGAAGCAATGCAAGTGTGGGTATAAAAGTCCTTTTTCTAAAGACACTAGATAAAAGACTTCTGACCTAAAAGACCCATATTACTCAACTGCCGATTAAAAGACTTTGGTACCCAGAACTGAATCTCCTAGTTTGGACTTCTAAGCTCCAGAATCCTCAGGCTTGGCCCCCTGAACATATAACGTCGGTTTTAAGTCCGTATCCTTGAGTTGATCCAATTTTTTAACCTTGAATTAATCTGACACAGATCTGTCGACTGCGTGTGATTCAACTAGGATCCCTCGATCGTACGATAATTCAGTTTGAAACTGTCAATCTTGGACAGATTCTGAAACCTGAACTATCAATATTAAATTGGTGTAATTATTTGGCGTTTAAGTTATTCAAACACGTGTATTTGGATCCCATGCTAACCAAGAGCAGACCTTCGCCAAGTTCCAAGCAATCTGAAAAATTTATTACAGTACACAAACACTAAACTGTTTACGTTATAGCTAGTTTAGACAGACTAACTGTCATTTGATAGAGCTATTGCTTATGCCATATAACTTCTAAAGACTGGAGAATAACTTTTGAATTTAACAGTTGGCCTGTCCCTGTTTTTTTCCACGTATTCAATAACTTTCCACTACTACCACTCAAACGGTAGACCCTAAACAATCACGTCGCAAGCTGATACTGGGTCTCCTTTGACCCTTGTCAAAATTTTCATTGCACGTACTTTAGAAATAGTTCATAGATCTACTCCCTTCTAAGAAATACTAGATAAATACACCATTTGTTTTTTTTATATGCACTGCATACATTGTGCTAGGTTGTTGCACATGAAATGATCGTTTTGAACAATCATTTGACATTATATTGAGCATTAAACGAATTTTATTAGACAAAATACGATTAAATAGACTCTATACACGTTTTTAATAGGCATACAAGTGTTACATTCTAAATTTTAAAAAGCAATATAGTAGTATATACATATATACATGCAGCTCATTATTCCTTATAAAACAAATATTACGTATTTTTATTTACGTGAAAATATTACGTATTTTATATCACATAAAATATTACGTACCATTAATTTAGGAGATATTTCAATTTGGAAATGGCAAAGTGGTAATATTGAAATTAATATATCTATTAAACTAATGGTTTTTCAATATAAATACGTAATATTTTTTTTACAAGGAATAACAAGCTGCATCGATCATTGTATTAAGACACATAATTCCACTAAAAAAATAAACTTGACCTTCGTATGTCCTCTATGTCTACCTAAAAAAGACTATTCACATCAAATTATGTCCCTTTTGAAACCATGTAACTTTCGTTCGAAACATTTTCTGTTATCATAAATCGTTTCGAAAATATTCGAGGGAACGGACTGAAATTGGACGCCCTTTATAGTTAGTAGTGTTCACTCCGTTTATCACGGATGACAAAGTCGAACACAGAGTTCTATCGTAAAATGAATTTCTAGGCTTCCGGTTCCTTTTTCTCCCCCGGCGTATCCGCGAAACGTTGCGCGGATCCTTCAAAGCGGCATTCCAATTAAAAGTTCAAGGGTGTTTTACGCCTCTTTTCCGCTGCCCAACCTCCCATCTCGTTCGCATGTCGAGCGTGTCCGTAAATGTTCCGCGACCGCGTTCGCGATCATTTGTTCGAGAAACCCCGGCAAGACCTTGATTACTTGACCGGTCAAACATCGTTGTACACGAACCAAACAAAGCCCCGTTCGAAAGTAATAAAAGTTCCTCTTCTGGCGGAGATTTTCGGTCGGCTAGGACTTTGTAATTCGGTCAGGAAACCGAAAAACACGGGAAATCCATTTCGAACCTCTTGAAATCGAGAGAAGAGAGAGACGAAATTGTTGGACGTCGTGCTTTGAAAGGTAATCGTATGTTTGAGGAGTTTTGAATAATTCGAACGGTATGGAATACTTTATGAAACACTTAATACCTCTCGAGAATGTGGGACACAAGACACAACTTCGATGTCGTGAAATTTGTATGGCGTGAGAAGAGAGGTTCAGAAAGTAGAACTTCAAATTTAACGTTCATGTAGCTCAAACGCCCAGATTCGGTCATTTTTCATGAATCCATTAAAGTTTAAATTGCTTGAACGTGCTCTATGTAATCGTGTATTTGTAAAAGTGACTTACGAGTAGATTGAGTTAGTTTTTAAATTAAAGGAAGTATGTTGCAATTAAATTTTTGTTTTCTTACAGAAAATACAGAACAATAGAATTTCTAATTCTTCAAATTAATTCTTTAGAATTCTAGATCTTGATGAAAGCATTAAGAATGTTCTTATGTGTGATTGATCTGAAATTTTTATGTTCAAAATTCTGTCTGTTAAGCTACCTCGACACTTACAAAATTGTAACAAATAAAGTAACTTTAGCTGTATATATAAAAATATGTATCCTGTGCAAAATTTAACCAATATTTTAGATTCATTTTACAAGAGACTTCGATGTCTACTTGATTTCTTTGCGACACACGATCTCGAACACAACTACTAATAAATGAAGGGTGAGTCAATAAGAAGTATTATCTAAAATAGCTCGTTACTTATTGGTTGTATGAAAAAACGCATTAAATGAATTATGTTGCATTTGAAAGGACTCATCAGCTGGATACAATTTGATTTTTTTATATTATATATTTTCTAATATATCAAAGTAACCTTAAGTTTTTCCAAAGTGAATAAATTTTTTTGTTAGTGGTGCGTCGTAGCCGATAAAAAGACGAATTCAACGTCTTATAATAAGGTGAGACGGAAAAAGTTCATTGACCTTGATAAACCTCAAGGTTATCTAGATATCTCAGAAAATATACGATATGAAAAATTAAATTGCATCCAATCGATGAATCCCTTTAAATGCAATATTTAAACGAATTCTTTTATTATAGATAGTAGTTCCTATTAACTCACCCTGTGCATAGAATGGCTGCCAAAAATTTTTGGCCAAACTGTAATTTCAACATATCTTTTTAAAAATATAGAATACGAATAAACTCTTCATATACCCATATTGAGGATACATTGCTTCTACGGATTTGGTGATATTAAACATTTTTCTGTATAAAAATAATCTGTTCTCCTATTTGTAACAAATACGGGCCTGACAAAAGTTACGACAAGGATGCTGTGAAGGTACAGTTTCGCCGGAAACTTTGGGCAGCCACGATATTTCTTATTCTTGGTCAACCTTAACTATGAGAATGAAAACTGTTCCCTGCAAGAGGACAAGACAGATTGTCCCTCCACAAGTAAAAAAACTTTAAAGTGACAAACTTCAGATATTTGTCAGAGAATATATTCTTGCAAGAAATGTAGATTACATAGAATACCATTTATTATGAATTACACGAATATTTTGATTTAAAGTATGAGTGGAATAATACAAAATTTCAAATGTGAATCCATCTGTTGATCTGACAATTTAAGCTGAAGGCATACATGAGTCCCAGACATATTATCTGCAATTCTTCATGATAACTAATGAAAAATAACCCAAATTTCTCATTTGTTCAAATGTATTGCATAATAAATGGAATTTTTACACCGTAGCCTTGTCACAATTATGTCTTATTTGGAACTTAATATTTTAATTCAAAATAAGATTCATTCGAACACAGTCTTCTCAACGAGTTAGAAGCTTTTTGATCCCATGTTTAACGATTTTAAGATGGCTGGAACGAAGACCATTGAAAAGCGACATTTATTATGCAACAACCTAATATTATTCTACGCGTCGACTTCGGAGCCGACGTAAGTCTCAGGGTCTTAATTTTACACCCCGTATGATGGCTCAAGTGCCATTCCTCGAGCATTTTCCCCTCGAGCGTCCCCAACCCGATCCCTCTAATACCGACACGATGCGACGCAGCGCCAGGCCGCCGCTATAAAGATAACAAACGAGCCACGGCGGAAAAATAAAAATCCAACCGCCTCGATGAGCCCGGAGGACGTGCTCGACAAACGATCGCGACGTTTAAAACGGGCATAAGTATCCCGAGTTTCGGCTGGATTCGCGACCCTTTCATCCCCCGATGTTGGCACGATGTAACTCGTATCGTGTGACCGGAGGCTATTTTACGAGCACATGATCGTGTAAGTTGCCGTTGGAGCGTTTCGAATATCCTTCGTTCTTTAGGCGACTAGACATTATGTGTACATATTTTTGTTTAATTAATGATATTGCAGGTTTTATTCGAATATAATAAAACCATTGAATTATTGGGAAAGAAATTGTGAAATGTAGATAATTAGATAAGAGGGTCTTGTTTTAATAGAGTTAATGTATTCGAGTAAAAGGAAACAGTACGATGTTACTATCTGTTACTATGATTATTTAATGGTTTTAGTGGCATAAGTTATTAACAATGATAGAAATGAAATTATACTTATTGGTAGTCCGTTATAGTTAAGGCCTGCAACTTAATTCCTTTCAGAAAAATTCAATCTCTTTAATTACACGATAAAACGGTTACTTGATTTTCAATAGTTTTATTACTGCTAATTTCAATCATTTTCACTGAAGATGTAGTTAAAGAGATGTATATTTTATAACATAAAACATAATAGGATAGTCCTCTAAGGCCCAATGTGTGCTCTGTAGGGTTAAGAACACTCTAAACTCATGAACAGCAACACACGGGCCACATTGCTTATGTTCGGCATGTGTGGCACCAATCTAGCCTGAAACTTTTAGAGTAGCTGGCTTTCATGCTCCCTCTGTCAATCTCTAACTTTATGCATACTATAAACGTTAATTCCTTTTTTTACGCGCAGCATGCTCTCGGTGTATTCGTTATTTTTACCGAATTATTTCGGGCATGGTAAAGGTGCGTTGCAGCCTCGACGGCACTCGGAAAAGGTGAAAGATATTAAAAGTGGCCTCTGTGACGCTGTGGTCTGTAATGGAGTAGGCTCGAGATTAAATGCGGGAGCCTGAATGTATTTCCCTTTCCGTGGACGTTGTATGGACTCGTATGTAGATTTGTTGTTAAACATGAAGCTGGGCTCGTACAAGGAGACCAACAATAAAAATGGACAGAGAACGAGTAGCGAGAGATTTGAAGTTTTGATGGTCAATACAATAAGTAAACTTCAAATACCAATCCGTACAAATTAAAATCGGACAGAATTTTGAATTCTGTACTAGAGACCTTACTGCGTTAACAATAAGACATAAATAGTATTAAACTTCATTAGGAGCTTCATTTCATTGCGTTTTCCAAGTCTAAGGCGCTATAAATGATGATAGTAGCAGGAGTGAAATATAGGGTATTAACCCAATAGTAAATATGTGATGGATCTGTACAATAAATTCAAGGAATCTAATTCCTAGCACCTGCAGCATAAATTCACCTAAATTACCAAATATTTTTTTTCTTCCTCTTTCGTTAAAATATGAGAAATTAATCAAACATCCCCGGTTTAATGATGAGAAGCTTGTAACGAAGATCAATAGCAATCTTTTCAAGTTGCTATCGAAGAATATTACTTGTAGATATTTTTCTTAGCGAAACGGTCACTATCGGAACACCTATCGCCAGTACCTCGCCTCATGATCGATCACGAGAATTTTCAGCGTACTGAACATTGCAGCTCGACGAACTTCTAGATGATTGTGAAGTACTCTATCACCAACGAGGATCCGATCAATACCTTTCAAAAGATACTTTGTCCTCTTTCACGTTCGTTTAGTCGAGCGAAACAGTTTGACGGGGCACAGGCAGCGCACATTTGTCGATTGGAAGATTTAATCAAATGCATTCGCGGCACGTTTCGGTGACCGCTAGGGATTTAATGTCCGTCAGGCATGGAGGACAGATAACATTACGGTATTGTGGGTGCCTATATTTTACGTTTCAATGTTAAACGCGTCACAAAGCAATCGTTTTTGTGAAAGAATTGTTTAAAAGTGTTTTTAAATCACGTGGACAAATTTTAAAGGTGTTTGATTCTGCAGAGGTTTGAACGTTGATGTTACAACCTTTTGCAATGGATAGGACTTGAAGGTTTCCTTTTGGAAGGATTCGAGGTCCTTACTTTCTGTGATGAAATGAAGATAAGAAAGGTGGCATGATTTATATAGGATTATCGAAATCAAATTTGGAGCAACACTACTGAACAATTTCCACCTTCTCATTAATGAAGAAATGTTTTTATTGATTAATAATAGTTCAATTAAGAATTGAAACCTAGTCAAATCACAGAAAAATATAGTCAATAAATCTTCCTTATGCTTCAATAATTATAATTTATTTTTCTATCGTTCTTCACTTTTAGTTTCTATCATTATTGTTCTATCATTTATGTTCCAATTCACAAATTTGTGTTACACTCTATCTTAGTGCATGCACCGTTACTTGAATCAATGTTATACACAGTTCATAAGTATTAGGTCATCTGGTCGATAGAAGAAAATGTGACATTTCGCAAAAATTATACGTTCTAGGCCACTCTTATCACTTCATAGTAACACAAGCATTGTTCATTAAGTTGCAGTATCCTCTAAGCAATATCTCTTCCAGACTTTCAACAGTTTTGTAATACCTTGTAACATTTACTGTACATTCAATAACTACCCTAATACTTATAAGCAGAACTGTATAACTGCCAAGAATCACTGTTTCATTCCGTCAACGTACACCACCAACCAAAAGTATGGAACCAAGTCTGATAATTAAAGAGAGAGAAAAGTATTATTCTGCAAAGATTTGATAAAAGTAAGGTGTTAAAATTTATTGGAAATGATTTGTATATGTACTGATTCCATATCAGAATAATAAGTTACTGCTCCATCAATCATGTACTCTGGTCCCATACTTTTGACAGAGTGTGTATATCCAGATTGCACAACCATTAGCCTCTATACACCCCCACCCAATAACAACCGTGCGTTGAGAACCCCTGACCCCAAGACAAGACTGTAGACTCCGCAACTAAGCCAATATCAACGACCGTGTCCCCAGTCGCACGGAAAGAAAACAGACAGATAAGTCCTTCGATCAGCGTAAACTCGCCTCGAGAAACGAGTTCCATGAAGGCGGGGCTGATGATTAAAAAACGCGTTCACGAATATCTGAACGACAGCCCGTCGCCGGCCTGTCCGCCATCCCCTAACCTTCTAGGACACAGAAATTCGAGTTGGACAGTGCTTCCCGGTTTGCGCCCAAAAGTTTTCGAAGTCGCAGAGTCAAGAAACATAGACACACTACAATGGTGATTGGTAGAGAAAGGGTTGATTAACCCTCGTAGGGCGGTACCTGGATCCAATTGACCCAAATTTTTAACAGCTCCATATAACACGTCAACGTAGAAATCGAATTTAAGCTAGGAGTTGTTCGTATTGAATCATATAAAAAAGCAGATCTTCTTGAACAATTGCGGACAAAAGTACAAGAGGTGTTTCCAAAATTCTGGGAAATATGCTATAAATTGTTTACCTTATTAATTTTCGTTCATGATTACATGGTAATTTTTCAATATAATTTCCGTTTAACTGTGCGCACTTGTCTCAGCCCGAGACTTTGTTTTTTAGGCCATCTGAAGAAACTTTTCGGGAGTCTCTTCATTAAGTCCTTTACATCCTGAAATCCTCCACCACGTAGATGTTTTTTCAACGTCGACAACAATTGATAGTTTTCTGGATGTCTGATCAGGCGAATAAAATTGAAACTAATTTTTACGAAAATGTTTCTTTGAGAACTTAAAACTTCTTCCATAGTTGTAAAATTAATACTTAAAATCACATCTGTGTGGCCTTAAGTAGGTGGGAATCCAGTCAGGTCTTGTGTGTACTCAAAATCATTAGTCGTGACCTCTGCATTATTCAGCCAGATGGCATTTCTCAGAACTGTGGAAACAGTCCTCGTGTGTTCAAAACGTAGGGATCATGGGTGACCAAACGGACCCAGACACCGCTGCTATGTGGACATTAAAAAACGTCTGAAGACGTTAAGTTCGTTACCTGACATCGTTGCCCCGGCCCCTCCTGATCCCACGCGACGTATGTCGTGGCGGTGGACTGCACCTACAGTCACAGTGCATCACACACAGAGCTACGCTGGTCGCGAGTGTCACTACGAACGGGGCCGCGAAGAAGTGTATGATGGTGGTGACCTGAGCCTCGCGGTTATAGTTCGCCATCACTATGCTGCCGTTCAAGCGGCTGTAATGGCAGGGGAACCTGGCGCCCTCGTAGCCCAATTCGCGGGTGAAGTTGTCGCAGTCGACGATCGGCGGGTAACCGCAACCTTTGATGTTCACCAGGAGCACCGCTTCGACGTCGCCTGGCGTCGACACTGTACAAACGGGAGTTACCAATCAGCTTTCATTGTGGGGTTGTTTTTCTTTTTTTTTTTGCTATGAATGTCACTTGATTGGGTTCATTTAGCACTAGAACTGCCGACGAGAAATGTACGTGTATGTACAGTGAATCGTCGATGAGTATTCGAGGACTCCTCGGCACTGAACATGAAATATTTCATAAACTAATAGACATATGCGGCTGAAACAAATATCATTGGCTTCGGAATACCAAGCTCTACCATTGTGCTGAATTTAATTAAACAACTAGTTACACCTGGGTACCTCTGCTTGTCAGTGTCGAGAAGCCTTCGAACACTCATCGAGAATTTACTGTACTGGATTAGCCAAAAAGTAATCTCGCATTTCTTTTTTTTATTTAGTTCATATGAACTTTTATAAAAAAAGTGATACTAGGTGTTCCGTAATTAAGCGTTCAAAGTGATCCCTTCGATTAGTTTTCGAAGAACCAAAAATCTTAGGGGTGCGAAATTTGTGCTCCTCAACCTACCAGACGAATCATCAAACGCAATTTTCTCAATGGATAAAATCATCCACAAACAAACTTCACTCCATCCCTTAATTTTGTTTTCACCTATAGAACGTCTTGATCACGCCACGATAAACGGAACACCCTGTACAATACCGACAATTCACCACGCACCGATCAAACAGAAGCCCAAACTCGAAGTAGCAATCCTTACCGGTAGTCGTCGATGTGTGCGCGACGCCGGTAGTGCTCGAGTTCCCTCTACCGCCAGTGTCGTTCTTCATGCTGTCGTTGCTCCATGGTGTGTACGTGACGTAAATATGCGTACACCTGTAAACGTCGCTGGTGCACCCCTCCCGGCACGAGCTCCACGTGCAATTGAACAGACCATAAAGCTCCTCCCGTCTGGATGTGGTGCAGATGACCGGCTCCGGCGAAAAATCGGCGGCCAAGGTGCTGATCGCTGGATCCACGTATAGGGGCACCAGGAACAGAAGAGCCGCCCCGCCAGAAGTCGCGACGAAGGCTAACGCCGAGGTCGCGTAAAAGTTGAACCGCTGACGGCAGGTACGCCGTGGCGGTCGGCGCCGCGAAGCGCCGAACCCGAGCTCCAACAGCTTGCGACGACGTAGCTCTCGCTCCTTTAAGTCGTGCTTCTCGGTCAGCTGATGCTCTGGCTGATGATGCCGGCTGTGCTGGCTGTGATGATCGCTCTGACACTGGACGCAGCTCGCCTCCAGCAGGAGCTCGGAGCTGCTCCCGCGCATCACCCAAAAACCCGCTCCTCAGATAGTGGGTGCCAAGCGGAGCTTCTTCGGCGTTTCGGGGCGAACGATCGAGGGTGCTCGAGGATCCTTATCACCGCTAGGACACATCGAGTGCTGGCGGGGGCCGCTTTTGTCTGTGTGTGCCCGTTTCGGGGTCAGAGGCTGGATCGACAGCTAGGTCGAGCGCCTTGGTCCGTGTTGCACGGGACAGGGGTAGCTATCTGAACCGTTCGATTGGCTCTTTGCTTAGAGGGTCTCATTTAGTGAACACGTTGTTCGTACGGCGATACTGAATCTTGATATGCCGTGCATCGACTGGACTGGTAGCTAGAATAATATGGGGATGATTTACAAGGATCTTTCTGTGGCGTTTATTGACTGAATCCTTTTCACAGCTTTGGTATATACTCAATGATCCCGCTGATCTATGATTTTCGTTGATAATATTAGTCCGACGTTGCTGTGAACTTTTAGAATGAGCTCGAAAGACACGATCATCCGTTATCGTTGCTCCGTCAGACACGATCGCGTCGCCATGATCACATGGGAACCCTGCGAGAACTCGAGATAGGCAACGCGTACGGCGTGCCACATTTCGTTAGTGCCAGTACGTTCCCGTTTCCTCGGGTGTCCTTGACACGGCATCGCGCGGATCAGCGGATCCCCCGCTATCGCGTCATCTAGACTGTCCTGAAGAGGGTTCTCTGTCTTTCCGTCGAGACGTTACTGTCGTTCTCTTCTCGGGCAAATAGGTCGGGCTAGGCCTGACGAAGTTCAGTCCCGCGGAAGAAACCGGAACGCGCGATTCGCCCGGGAACTCGTTTGGCTCGAACTCGTTGCACTTTAGACCGTCTCCGTTTTATCGCTATGCATAATGACCTTGCACGTTTAAAGTTCTTTTAGGCCATCGAAGTAAGCCGATCGATCACGACCTTTTAGCTGTAGTCACGCTGCCGGGCGTAAAACATCCTCCGCCGTTGTGCTCGTCGGCTCGAACTCTCTGATCCGCGCGAAAAAGTTTCAAGGATGTTATCTTCGCGCTAAGCACACCGTCAGTATCGCCGCTTGATAACTATCACTGAACCCCACCGCGATATCGACGACACACCGAGAATCAAACGGACCTTCTGTTAGGCCTGTTAGACACATTCGTCGCTATAAAACACAGGAAATCGAACGATTTCGATAACTTCCTCGAGAACACAGCGTATTAACTGAACATTAACGAATCCCTGGCAAACAACACGTTTCCCACCATTACACCGTTTCTCAGCGATTTATTCGACAAATTGGCCCAGTAGTCATCGACGTGAGATCCTTCTGACTAACGAGGTCGATGATCGATCCGACAACCGTTGCCATTAGCGCTTATAATCAACAGGAGGCGCGTCCAGAACGGGTACGAAGGATAACGCCGCTCCTGTCACGCGTCAAAAATCGATCCAAGCTTCTTCCTTCCCGTCGCGAAAGGATACGCTGCCTTCTCCACCTCGATACCGTTACCGTAATCTACGGAAACCCAATCGCCAATCACACGACCTGAACCAATCGCCTCCACCTACAGCTTCCCAGACCCTTGTCTCTTCGATCTCCAGATAAGTTCTCCGGTGATTGGTCGTGTAGATTAATACAAACGATCCCGATTCTCTCCTTCAAGCGCCGAGTAAAAGTATACACTCTCTTTCCACGAACAACTACATCCGCAACTGGTTGCCTCTGCCCACTATTCCCACCCTCTTGCGATATCCTCCTCGATCACAACGTTCATGTTTACCCCGAAGATCATCCGTGGATCGATGAATCCCTCGATCCCCTAACACCGTCCACCGTAATCACAACCCTGTGTAATCCTCCCACGATGAACAAGTTGTCTACAGGAGCACAGAACGCGAAGGAACAGAACTCTCCCTCTCTCTCCCCCACCCGCGTGAAAAACACCTGACACCTGCCACCTGTGTGCCCCCCTTCGAGAGGACCCAAAACCACAAACCCCCCCGGATCACGGTGTCCGTGCCGCCGCGCCGCCCCCCGCCACAGGTCTCCAGCACAAAGTGTGCAGGAGCTACTACTGGCGAGCCCTTGCTCTAGTTACATCGGATACCACCTGCACCTGCGACTCGCGTCCCGGTAGCATCCGCCTCGCGGATCGCGAGTTAAAGCGTGACTACTCGTCGAGCCTCGACGGAAAGTCCTCGACGGGACCAAGCTTTCCGTCCGAGGCGACAGGGCGGGGTTCCAGACGCGCATGAGCGTGCGTCCATCCCCCTGTTCCCCCCCCCCCCCCCCCCCCCCCTGTCGTCGAACTATCCCCCTCGCCCCTCCCACGTTGCATTCTCCTTGTTTACGCTCCTGCCTGTTCCCCTTTTTGCTCCTCTTCGTGCGGCCGCGCGTCCTCCTCCAGCCATTATCATCCTTTAATTGCGACCCATAATTAAGCCAATTTTTCGTTGGTCGCCTTTTCTGCCCGGACGTTCCGCGACTTCGTTACGGGAAATGAGCAAGCGGGTCGAAATTGTTTTGATGCTTTTGATTCGTTTTCGGTGGGAGCTAGAATTCGGTTTGGCAGGTTTTGATACGAGCGAAGGAGGATTAAAGTATGGAGGGTTTAAGTGTGACAGGTGATTTTTATTATTTTTTTTAGTGGGTTGGAGGATACCTACTGTGGAACGGATATATGGTTTTTGGTGTAATGGAAGGAGGTATAATTGTATGTAAAAGAGTAAATCGGAAGTGGGAATTGAGAATGGGATCGTATGAGGCTTTGTTTTCGTGGGAATTGAATTTGAGGATTCTTTGAACAGGAGTGCAAGTGGACACGTGTTCACGGCTTTGTTAGTATATTATGGATTAATTATACTTCTATTAATGATTTCAACATTGACAGTAATTGTATTAGTAACTGGTGGAGAAATTATCGAGCATTTAATGTTTTCTTCTTTTTTCATGAACCCCACATTTTTGTGAATATCTTCCGTCCTCTCTTATATTGAAACTCGAAAATAGAAGTACAAAATTTTTGAAACTGGCACGTCCGACCATGGAGCACGCTGCTTTGAAACTGTAATCGCGTTTTTCTGCGAACCATGTTTTCTGACCCACTTCATTGTATCTCGTCGCCATATTGTCAAAGGACCCACAAGTTTTACACTATTATAAAATAATATATATTGTGCATGGTACCGCGAATCACTTTTTGTAGTAATTAAACTTTTTTATGTACAAAAGCCACCAAGCTTTCAGTAAAGCTTGGAAAACTTTTTCCCAAAATTACTTTAAAAGTCGAAATTGCAATCTTTTTCGAATCCTGTTTACAGCATCGTAACAACGAGGCTCCAGTTCGGATATCTGGATATGTTTTTATTTAAATAAGTCATGTCGAAAACGGCTTGACTTGCGTATTTGAAGAGCTTTCGCTCAATTTCAGACTTTTTGAATGAAATGATATGTTTCAAAATATATTTAAAACATTCATCCGTAAACAACTTCCCATTCATCCGTACCTCATTTTTTTATTTATTCATTATTAGTCACTAGTCATATCATTTAGCTGTTTTTATATCGTCTTTATAGAAGAATATTGTTTTACACATTTTAGTGATTAGGTTATTCAGATAATTATCTTATCTGACTACACATATTAAGAAAACCTTCTATTTCTACCTCTACTGATATAATTACCACGTTTTGTCGATTATTAATGTACCACAGAGCTTCAACTACTGAGTGAATTACTACACATTATTCGATTTCTGTAATATAAATTAATAATATACTTAATTAATCATGCAGTGCAATCATCTAGTGTTAACATAGCGTCGTTTAATACATGAAATTAAATACCGTACAAATATTAAATAAAAAGTAACATTTTCTACAATTCATGTTTGCATAAATTGATCTAGGAAAAAAGTGACTTGCAAAAATATTCGCTGTCTAGTCGTTACAATAAAAAACAGAAATTTCATTGTCATTCGTCATAGTTTTTTCCAGAGAAAATCTAAAAACACTGGCTACAATTTCTTGAGTCTCACACTGACTCGACTTCTTAGGAATGACTATTACATCGCCTGAGTGATTCTTTCGTTTTTCGTGTCAGAGAAAGAAAGAGAGAGAAAGATAGAGAGAGAACAGCCAGGAACTTGTATAAATCGACTTGGCTCGGAAATTGGATTCACGTTTTTCCTCCCTGGTGTTTTTTGGACACGGAGAACTTGAAAGTCGAGAGGGAAATCAGATTAAGGGATTTCAGCGTAGCTGTTGCATTCTTTAATTCGACCATCGCTGGTAAGAATTGTGTTACACAGTTTCTTCGCTGGATCGCAATAGCTGCTCTCTCCACCGTGCGACATTTAGTAAGACAGAGAAATTTATGTCACTAGTAGCGTGTACAGGGTGTCTCGTAAAAGATTGTGAAAAATTATTGCCTTCGCAGAGTTCTTAAAAACGTCACCGTATTCCCTTCTTTTATAGAAAATAAAAAGATCGAAGACTTGTAACTAAATATTATGCAACATTCAAAACATGCAATTTCATTTCCTTTTCCATTTTAAAATACAAAAATAAATTGTACAATAAAAATTACATTCAAATCAATTCAAAAATTGTATTCACACATCAGAATGGGCGAACATCATGTGGTAAAGATCATATAGCCATTGATTATAGAATTAGTAACACAAAATCAAAACATTTAACATTTTTCATTATGAACAATTCAAGTGTGATAAAATACAAGAAATAGGAAAACACCACAATTCGTTGGACTTTGATCATTCTTCTATTCAAGAATTGTGACACTGATCGTTCTACACTGAACCCAGGATTCGTTGGTCGTTAATTTCTCTAGCCTGTGCAGGTCCCCTAAACAGTAGTTTTACCTTCATTGTAATGGCACCGACAGCTCTTTGTGAATATCTCGGAAACTAGGCCCGACCGACATATTCGTGAAAGAACAAAGTTGTTGAGAATGTTGATTTCTACAACATATTCAAAAATAATCGAAATCGGTGACGAAATAGTTCTCCGACAAGTTCACCAAATTTTAATTTCGATTTAGACTAGACTATCATCCTTTCCCCCTGGGCTCTTTATTTTTGATCGCCACGAGATCGTTTGGTCCCACTGCGCCACATTCCGTGAACTGTCTGATTGCCGTGTAGCAGATCGTGTAAATCAGTGCCAGGGAATCTCATGGTGGCCTGGTGGTTTCGCCAGGTCTCGTCTTTTGTCGTTTTAACCGCGAAACAATTCGTGGCCGCGAAGAACGTCCGCGGGCGCCAGTGGGCGCGCAACAAACGCAACAGTTTGCTCGTAAATTCCGGGACCATTAGGTCCAACGCTCGCGCGTGCAGGAACGTAACTGCCGCCATGGGGCTGAAATATTAATTATGCGTTCGGAGCATCTCTCGGTCAGTTCGGAAGAAGGCCGTGGTGTCGTCGACAACGTGTTCCTAACCAGACGACGACTGTAGTCGCTTGGATCTCCTGTTTCATCGACGCCGATATAGTCAACGCGTCCTACTTTCAACCCCCTCAAAATGGTCGTTGTTGTCGACGGCGCCGTTGAAAACGGCGGATCCAGCCAGTTATCCCCTAGACGCAGTGATCTGCCTACACTGGCCAAAATTTCTATAGTTACCATGTTTGTTATGAATTCTTATAATTATTTCATACCAATGAAGAATTTGTGTGTGGTAGCATTTCGGGATCAATTAAAGAAAGCGTACACATCGGTTTCAAAAAATAAATATAACATTTATTTAAAAAAAAAAATATAATTCAATAGAAAACAAACTGCGAAATTTCTATAGTCATTTGCTTTTTACATAAGTAGAGTTAAAATTAACAATTGCTTTTCACTATTTCTGTATTAATACTTAGTGTAACCTCCATTTTTTTTAATGATGGAGCAATAAAACTGGTGGTATTTTGAAAATATACTAGCCGAAATTTCTATAAAGTCATCTTCATTTTCAAAATACCACCAATTTCATTGCTCCCTCTGTTTTTGTATTTTCATCCAAAAAGTGGAGGTTGCCCTAGGTATTAATATAGAAATAGTGGAAAATAATTGCTAATTTCAACTATACTTATGTAAAAAGCAAATGACTTTATAGAAATTTCGCAGTTTGTTTTCTGTTGAATTATATTTTTGGTTTTTTTTATACGCTTTTATGAAACATAAGCTATGTGGAAAACTTGTTCTCAATTTTAAAAAAACCTCGTAAGGTCCATACAGGAAATATAACATTTGTTACTAGTTTTCCTGTGCAGAATGATTGGTGGAAAGTAGAATGTCGAGACGTCGCGAAGAAATAATAAATAGCGATGGTGATCGGACTAATCATTACGTAACATCGTATTAGTAGATTAAAATTACTTTTAAAATGCATGTGCATTTATTTTTTCGATTAGTCTTTATGGAGATGTGACTGATACGATATTGTGTGACAGACTGTAAAACAAAAGACAACGTCGTCCGCATGAGAGTGCTGTTCACACGGGAACGATTGTTTCAGTAAGGATACGTTTATGTTGGAGCTGCGATAAACGATCAGAGCGGTGATAAGAGCAAAGCGTAGAAATACAATCTATTGTTTCATAATGGAACTGTTTACATTGGACCAGCGAGCAGAGCTACGCTTCCTAGACGATGAACGATAAAAGCAACGAGAAACAAATATTACTTTTTCTTTACTGTTATCGCCATTCTCTTCGTTGGTGCATAACCAAATTGACAATGGATATTGAAAAATTCACTTTTTTAAAGTCATGCCTTATATGTTTGATAAAATATAACCAACGGTCTCAATTTTCATTCGCATATGTTCAAGAAATTTTAAGATTATTTTCTTAGGATACTTTCTTTCTATTATTGTATTACTAAGCGACCATACAAGCTCTACAAACATTTCCGAGAACCCTAAGTTTCCACGAAAATTCATAATCGATGGTAATCAAAGAAACTCCTCAACGCCTCCATATAATTAATTCAGCAGCAAAGTATAAGCCCTAGACGTTGCATCTAACCGTTATTAACTCTGAAAACCGACATTTCTCTCGAACGAAATAGTGTTCGAGCCACGAATAACTTCCGTTCTTCTCTTTTCAAAATATCGATCCAAGAAATTCTACAATTAACATCAATCTATGACACGTTTCTCAGTACCACTAAACTTAACAATTGTCATTCCAGTTGAACTATTCTCACGATCCTTGTTATCCTACCAATTTTTAGTCTTCAAAACGAAAGTTATCTATATTCCAACCCATTATTTCGACGTGATTGCAGATTACACATTCAGCGAATCTTCTTTCTATAAGCTCGAATCCGGCATCAATTCTTCAGCATGCAATTGGGATTCAACGAGTCACTGTACAGACGATACAAAAGCTTTTTCATTCCACAGAAAAAAAGAGTAGGTCGTAGCTTAGACCACAATTTCAAAAATATTAATCTCAGGAACCCGTTGAAATGGCTGCTTTGCATAAATGCAGTCGCTGAGCTTGAATCCGTGCCGGGGTTCGAGGAGACGACCGGACAATGTAGCACCTTATCAAGATTCAAGTGCTCCATCTTCCTGAAGTATCATTTCGCCGATACGCCGAGTTTCTTTGCCCGGCAATGTTTCATTGGCTCTGAAAGGCCTTATCGAGCTTTACATGGATACACAGAATGCAACGGCGTGCAATTTACCCGGGCGAAATATGACGGCAATTTGCCCCCGCGACGTATGGTTAGACCGAGCGACAACGGCGTGCTTGATTGTTAATTGCTGCAAGGAAATTAGAAATTGTTCTGGAGATCGGGGCGAGGAAATTTATTTTAATATAATCGTTGAACGACGTCGTTTAATTTTCCGTTAGCTAGGTAAACAAAATTATGAATAATGACGTTATTAATTTTGCAAATATTTACGATAATCGTCGTATCAAACAGAATGATCGTATGAAACAGAATCGCAGGTGGCTGTATTATGATTAGATGTACCAAAAAGCTGTCGGAATGACTGATTTAGTGGGCCCTTATAACGATGATTCAAATATTGCAACAACGTGTTTTCTCAGATCTTCCACAACTTTTGTTGTAATATGAGAATGAAAAAGTTGGTTAATTTATGAATTTGAATGTTTTCAAAAACTTTGGGGGAAAGAAATATACACTCATCGTCAATAGTTCTGCTGTTAACTTGGTGATCTTTATTATTTGAAATCATTGAATGTGGTTAATATACAGTTGTAACCACAAGTTTTCAACCACCTGTATTATTGTTGGTTTGTATGGGTGAAACCATACAATTAATTAATTTTAATAATTTCGTATTTCTGTTTGAGGTATGGCATTTGATAGAAACTGATGTCTAACGTAAAGGTAATATATTTTTTAACATACTTATTATTATTATTAACAATAAGTTGTCTGTGTATTTTTAATTTTGCATAAAATTATGGGACACATTATAATCATACTAATTTCTTCAAAATACATATTAAAAAGTATACATAATGAATGTATGTATACATATAATATGCATTAATGATGGAGTAATTTTCTTAACATATAATATCTTTTATTTTTTCTATTCACAGATTTACATAAGAGACAGATTACATAATTGTAACTATTGTAATGTTTATTTTCACGTATGTAGATAAGATTCTGCGGAGCCGCCGGTAACCCCAGGGTGGCTTTCCAGGATTAAAAACGTTCGTATTCCGAGGGTTAATCACCACATTTTCGTCCGTTTCTATCGATCGTGCTGTGTCTGTCCAAGTGTCGTCATTATTTTCACGTTGTTCAACGGATGACCAGTTAAGAAAATCATTTCAGGTGACACGTGCACACGAACCCGCATAATTCCCCCGGAGATTTTATCGAAGTTAACGGGCGCATCTAGCAGAAAATCAACCGGGGCATTGGCGATCGTCCTAGATCACCGGGCACGACCTTAATTCGCCACTTAAGCCACGATGTGAACGCGTGATAAGAAGACGGCCACCCGAGAGTTTATTAACGCGCCCCCGCGCCTTCCATCCCGATTACGATCGAACTTGTATCGTGCCCCTCTCCCCGCCCCTCGACGCCACGATTCGACAAAGTTTTCGACGACGACGACGACGACCCCGCCGCCGCCGGCCATTATTACCTCCTTATCGACGCAAAGGCGCTCCCTTAACCTTTGGACGAGACGCTAGCCGAAGGGAAATTACATGGTGGCGATATTTAGAGCAGCTGGAATAATTGTTCATCGATTTTATCACGGAATAGTTTTATTGCGTGTCAAGAACGTGTGCTTCTAACGCGCTGTTATATGATGATGTGTGTGTAATGTTTCGAAAGTCTCGTTAAGAAAAGGATTGTTTGCAGGAATTATTAGTATTTCAATTTGGTATCTATGGGAACATACATTTTGCGGTAGCGGATCGAGAGGATGGTTATAAGGGCGACCCCCCTCCCCCCTACAAGTGTAATAAAATATATATAAAAATATTATTTGACAATTTGAAAAACTTGTTAGATACATTCTGATGTTTGATAATGTATAAATAGTTATTGTGAATTTAATTATTTAGGCAATGTACTTTTACACATTTTATAAAATTAAATTATTCACATATACTTATTCGCAAACTTCATAGTGATGGGGTATACTATACAGTTAAATACAAAAATGATCACGAAAATAAATTTAATAAATGATAATTCATTGATAGGTGAATTGGAATACAAATAACACGATAACTAGTCTTAATAATGAGATAATCTATTTCCATCTTGCTTCATAAATAATCCACTACAAACTATATTTATTCATCCACCAATTTTTAGTTAAATTTTCAGAAAACGTTACGTATAACATCATCAATTTTCCTCTACTTCTTAGTTCAAAGAATCCGTGAGATCGACTTCTGAAAGGCTCAATTACGGACCGAAGCTCCTCAGTCTCGGTTCTCGATCTCTCGCGATCTCCTACCAACACAGCCGGCAGCTATGTTTCAGTGCTCGACGATGAAGAAGATGAATCGCACCATGCGGCAACCAATACAGACGGGGAAAAAGAAGAGGTTCATGAAAACGATCGATCTTCTCTTGCGACTAATTGCAACAACCTAGGCCGGAAACGCTCCGCATACACGTTCGATCGTAAAGTGAACACGATGAGGAAGATGAACGACTTATTCAAGAAACATTTTTCTTGAGAGAAACGCAGGTCTTTAGCTTGATAACGCTAAAATTGAAGTAAAAACTCGCAAGTTGTTCGAAGGTATTCTCAGGTGAGCCTATTCAAGTAAGTTTTGCAACTGGTTTTATTTTCAGATTAAATAATCACTAGAGTGATTCCTCGATGAATGCGACACGAGCAACAGCATTATTCCCACCACTGGGGAGTCTCCCCGGAGAACCAATCAAAACAGCGTAAACAGGAGCTAAGCAGAGGCTCAGCTTCAGGCAAAAAACAAATTTATGAGGGGCTGAAAACCTTTCCGTCTGGCCACGAATGCTCCGAAGTGGACCCGAATATGTCGCACTCATCGAGACATTACTGTATTCAAATACCGTAGTAAAATCATATTGACAGTTTTTATGCTGCTTGTGGAACGGGTAATGTAGTTTTATTTTATGTTAGTACAAAAAGTGTACAAATATGCTGCACAGAAATATTATAACATTTATAATAGCAATTATAGTACTATGTATTATAGCAATTATTATAGCTGTACCTATGGATTCAGTAAACAATTTTTCAGCACAGACATCAGTAATCATTTATTAGGTAGTAAGTATGTAATTAATTTTTGTTTTACCATAAATTAATTAATAATCAACTGTGGCAATAGATATAACTTTGAAATCATTTATGAGTTCTGTCCATTCCAAGAAACTGATGAATTATTACACCTCCCGAATAACTGTTTTCATTTTATTAATATTACGGCAGCTACAATAGTTATTAACAAAAAATAACGACAGTAATGTGGAAATTTTACTTTCACAATCCCTTCAATTCAAACTTAAAAAACATAGATTAGACCTGAATGATGGGTAATTAAAAAAAATGATCATGTTTTGCATGCATTTGCCTGCGCAGATGTAGACGTGGAGCATAAAAACGGTATATGATACCAAATTTTTAGAAGAACCTCTATGTTGCTACCTATTAAATCGTGTATCCAGTCGATCATTCAATTGTTCAATGAATTATTTAGATATTTCAACATTTAATAACTGGTGGTGCAACCAGGTAGGAGGTGATTCTACATGGAAGAATGAGTCGAAAATAAAGAGCAAAATTTTTTCATTTGAGACTTCGTTATCGACGAAAACGACTTTGAAAATTAATCTGAAACATGTATTCGCATGGTAGTAAGTAGAATCAGTATGCAATGGACAGACATGCCAGCGAAGTCCTGTTCAATTGCACGCGTAACAAGCAAATCTTGAAAGTCGATTTTCTCGAAAATAAAGTCTCAAGTAAAGAAATGCTATTTTGTATTTTCAACTTATTTTTTCGCGTAGAATCACCCCCTGTCCGGTTGTACCATAAGTTACATGACACTCTGTACACACATACAATCAGACATCATTTTTCAAATTTATCAAATGTCAAAAACAAATTTAAAAGTATCAATAACAACTTTCAAATGCGGGGCCCGGTAGAAAAATGGTACAATTGTATTTCTTTCGAAAAACGAGATAAGTATAGAATATATGTATATGTAGAAGAAAAATTCTACAACTGCTTTCTAATGACAGTACGTATAGTAATATGCCTTAATGTTTAAAATACACATTATTGTATTAAAGTTTAACATTGCCCACAGTATTCTGAAATTATGGGTTTTGTTACTTCTATCATTTTTCCTCTGAGCCCCACAAATGTTGATAGTGGAGAAATCGACCTTTATAAGTATGTAAATAGTATTCCTTCACACCATCTATGGTAAAACGACCAAGCTATAACCCAATAAGTTAATAATATCTGCCGGTAGATGACGGCACAACTGTTACTATATCTGTGGCGATACTAAATTCTGCTTAGCCATCTCTTCGAAAAGTCTACATCCACTAGTTATCATTGTAAATAGATTATGTTACCGGCATTTGTTTAACGTGACCAAAAAATATTCGGAGTTCATATTTGAGTTGACAAAGAAACATCATCGACGTCGTATGTACATATGACTAGAGCATGTTGTTGTCGATGGTATATGTTGTAAACAGTTTGATTAAATGTGTTAATTTTATGTTCAAAGCTAATATAAATAGTTACTATACGAGAAATTTTTATTGTAAATGAAATATCTATACCGAAGAATAGATGGTGCGGAATATTAGTATTTCTTAACAATTTTTATCTTAAAAAATTGCTTCCAATTTGCTCCTTCGGAATCTAAAATTGCTCCCATCGCAACTATTATATTTAATGAGATATTCGCAAATGAAAAAACAAAAATTTGTTGTCTGCAAAATAGATAGTAAATGATGTTTTTACACAAATATTATGGTACCAAAAAATTGCTCTTGATCTGTTTTATAATATTCAATGGTCAGATATCTTAATAACAACTTATTAACAAGGAGCAATTGAAATTATATTGTTGCATAAAGGCTATGTATGATCACAGACGAGATATAAGAATAGACCTAACATGTAATGTAATTTTCTGTCCCATGCTTCGAGGGCATCAGAAGCCCCCTACCATTTTAATGTCAATACCCGACGTTACCGATAAAGCATGAATATGAGTATTATTAGCACAAATGAAGTGTTATATATTCCATTCATATTGCGTGTATCTATATGATTTGACGGGAATAAAAATATCCGATGCTTCAGTTTAAGGTTAAGGGACAAATATGTAACAGTCATGAAACATGAAACGGAAAAGTATATATTTTTTCGCTTAACTACAAGACAATTTATTCTAAAAGAATCGTTAATGGACATTTTATTAAAGTTACTTTTTACATGTTCTTGTTTTATCAGCATGATTTTCGTGGGACACCAAGTCCCATAAGATGTTAGGTCTATTTTTATATCTCGTCTGTGATCTACATACATACAAATGTACAATAGATGCTCAATAATTGTCGGTATGTGAATTGATCACGGGGCCCACCCCACGCCAACACGTATTTCTCACACACGTGCGCACACCCCACTCTGTCGGACTAAACGTCCAGGACGCAATACATACGGTATCACGTTGAACTCGCATACTATTCATTACAGAAAGCGCGGTGTGATTACAACAATCTAATGGAGATCATATAACTATTATAGCCCCATAATTTTCACTTTTCATGCATGTACTTTCAATGTTACAATTATTTATATTCTATACATTAAGATTAAGCAAAAAGAGTGCAAGAGTAACAAATTAATGAAGGTTACAATTAGTTGTTTCTAAGAATCTAGGACTAAAAAATCAAGACATTTAAACTTTGAAAACTATATATCGCAGACTAACAGTTAATAATTGAACAGAATATACCCACCTTCTTTAATGTTTCCTCTACAAAATACAGATCTACGAACATGGTTCTTTTTTATCAGTTATGCCATGTCTGTGGTGGTGGAAACAGATTATATGAATACAGAAGAAAAGATTCTTGCCACTTGTAGCTAAACAGCAAAAAAAAACTAACAAGCAGATTCAATTGATTAAAGTGAGCAAGCTCGCAGTCAATTAGCTCATCTTATTTGCAATATAGTACGTCAACTTGTAGATGATTCTGATTGCCAATTATATACCAACTAATAATGATTGACCGGGTATTACGACGTGGAGATTGCTGTGAATGGAGACCCGAGGAAGATGGAGGGCATCACAAGTTCAACGTGTATCAACCTTTTACAATTACTCTTGTTATAATCAACATAAATCTTAGTACGCTCGCGCCGAACACACACACACACAAGCACACACACATACAATAACTTAAATTCATGGCAACGCAGAAACATACGTCCAAACGAAGGAGATTATCGAAATAGAGTCACCATTCATCAAGTCGTTCATGCACCGAATACCAAGCAATTATTAAGTGTAACCTACAGCAGATATATATGAACAAGCTTTGTAATAAGTGTACTCAATGAGCATATGTAATGTAATGAAAAATTTATATAGTCGTGTAATGCAGAAATGACCCTCAACAGAGATTTTAAATGTTAATAAAAAATCAAACAAAAAAATATATATACGAATATGTGACTGTATGAACATGTAAACCGAGAACAAAATATAAAGAGTTTGCGATTCAAAACGCGCCTTCAAAGACTGGCTACAAAAAAGCCACCTAAATCCCCCTGGCTATTATACCCTATGTAGCTACGCTAGGCAATGGCAAAACGCGACCGATGTCTGAATTCTCCGGAGAATTCAGAGGGATCGGTAAACAGCCTTACTGTACCTACACGCCATAGCGCCGTATACTAAGTCCGTGTAAACAACTCGCGAGCAAAGTGAACTAATAATAGCTTGTTCGCAGCCATTGGCTAGGTATATTTATCGAATACCGATTGCCCAGGTCTCACCACGTGGAGGTTGCTGCGAATGCAGACCCGAGGAAGATGGACGGAATCACAAGTTCAACGTCTATCAACCTTTTACAATTAGTCCCGTTATAATCAACTTAAATCTTAGTACGCCCGCGCCGAACACACACACACAAGCACACATACAATAACTTAAATTAATCGCTACGCAGAAACATACGTCCAAACGAAGGGGATTATCGGAATAGTGTTACCATTCATCAAGTCGTTCACGCACCGAATACCAAACTATTATTAAGTGTAAACTACAGTAGATATATATGAACAAACTTTCTAATAAGTGTACTCAATGAGCATATGTATTGTAATTAAAAATTTGTAGAATCTTGTATTGCAGAAATGACGCTCAACAGAGATTTTAAACGTTGATAAAAAATCAAAGAAAAAAGAATATATATATGAATATGTGACTGTACGAACATGTAAACTGAGAGCAAAATATAAAGAGCTCGCGATTCAAAACGTGCCTTCAAAAATTGGCTACAAAAAAGCCCCCTAAAATACCCCCTGGCTATTATACTCTATGTAGCTACGCCAGACAAAGGCAAAACGACTTAAATCTTAGTACGTTCGCAACGAACACACGCACACACACACACACACACACACACATAACAACTTAAATTAATCGCAACGCAGAAACATACGTTCAAACGAAGGGGCTTATCGGAATAGAGTTACCACTCATCGTATCGTTCACACACCGAATACCAAGCTGTTATTAAGTGTAAACTACAGTAGATATATATGAACATACTATGTTATAAGTTTACAAAATGAGCATAAGTAATGTAATTAAGATATTATATCATCTTGTATTGCAGAAATGAATCCCAACGGGGATTTTAAATGTTAATAAAAAATCAAAAAAAAAAAAAATATATATATATATATGAACATGTGACTGTATGAAAGTGTAAACTAAGAGCAAAATGTAAATAATACGTGATTCAAAACGTGCCTTCAAAAACCTGTTTTCAAAAAACCCCATAAATCCCCCCTGGCTATTTGGTGAATGACTCGACCGATTAAAGCCCAAGCGACCAACCAAAGCGTATGCCGGAGCCAATAATGGACACCGATCTGCGATGGGAGAAGCTGAGACCGTAACCGTCTCCGCTGTAGGGCACCAATCTCCCGAGAGGCGATTAACAGATGTGGCACGATTATCTTTCAATCCAAATATACTTATGCAGCTACACCAGGGAAGGCAAAACGCGACCGATGTCTGAATTCTCCGGAGAATTCAGAGGGATCGGTAAACAGCCTTAGTATACCTACACGCCATAGCGCCGTATACTAAGTCCGTGTAAAGAACTCGCGAGCAACGTGAACTAATAATAGCTTGTTCGCAACCATTGGCTGGGTATATTTATCGAATACCGATTGCCCAGGTCTCACCACGTGGAGGTTGCTGCGAATGGAGACACGAGGAAGATGGACGGAATCACAAGTTCAACGTCTATCAACCTTTTACAATTAGTCCCGTTATAATCAACTTAAATCTTAGTACGCCCGCGCCGAACACACACACACAAGCACACATACAATAACTTAAATTAATCGCTACGCAGAAACATACGTCCAAACGAAGGGGATTATCGGAATAGAGTCACCACTCATCATGTCGTTGACGCACCGAATACCAAGCTATTATTAAGTGTAAACTACAGTAGATATATATGAACAAACTTTGTAATAAGTGTACTCAATGAGCATATGTATTATAATTTAATTAATAATTTATATCATCTTGTATTGCAGAAATGACGCGGCACGATTATCTTTGAATTCAAATATACTTATGGAACTACGCCAAGCAAAGGCATAACGCGACCGATGTCTGAATTCTCCGGAGAATCCAGAGGGATCGGTAAACAGATTTAGTAGTAATTATAGCTTGGTAATTTCACAATACTTTATCGAGTGTAATACCGATTGTCACGATTTATTTCTAAAAGGCTACTTTGACTGCAAGTCAGCACCCTCGCACTAACACCGCCTACCATTCGGTTACGGCATGTGCAACGAAACAAGTTATTTTTTAAGTCTGCACGGCCTAATGATGATCGTCACGTGAGGAGGAATTTCCATGTGATCTTCGGACGAACAAAAATCTTCTCATGATCTTCAGGGGAAAACAAATGTTGAGATGATGTTGGGGAAGACAAATATTGAGACCTATGTTTAAATGAACGATGCTTAAGTAGATCATACTATGATTCGTGAGACGGACACTAAAAAACAGTGTTAACATATAGTAAGTATAAAATTATACATATTTTATTTTGATAAATTAGAAATATAATCCCACGACGTTTCCTGGAACAGAAAATTCACTAAAAAAAAAGTACCACTCTTAAGGTGGGCAACATTAATCGTTTAAGAGTAATAAATTGTCGGGAGAATGTTGAAAAACGCGGAAGGTGCTTGTTGTTCGCTACACTATTTTATTAAATACTTAATGAAGAAATTCCCGTGCACCTTGATCTCATAATACGGAACACAACTGCTCCGTGGTTCCGATGGTGCCGGAATGGTTTTAGGCATCCGATAGGCACGATTAAGCCAGACGCGACCCAATCTCTACTGCAATACTAATTAAAACAATAATAACTTCAATCGCGCTCAGTCATTATCGCAACACTATTTTGAAATATAAAAACAATCTTAAAGGAAACAAGGTCTGATTTTTCGCAACACTATTCTCTAAGCAACCACGACGATCTGTATTGAAAATTTACAATTCCACGCAAACTGTGATCTCGTTTCATCCGCAACACTAATTCAAACCACGATTTTGCCCAATATTGCTGGTCGTTGGGCCGATATAACGGCCAATATACAAACTACTACTACAAATACAGGCGAGTACAGTGAACAAATATTTAGTAATGACTCCACATCCGAAGATGCAGAGCCATTCGTTGCTGCCCTCTTGAGTACACAGTTTGTGCTGGGCCTCTTCTTTTTCTTCGGCGGTCCGCCCACCTGTAACCCTCATGCTGCTCGGTTGTGGACGACCAACGACTCCAAGAGTCTGTATGATCGTACCACGTGTGCAATCGAGCAGGTCGTGCGTTTCGACAATCCTATAGTTCCGACCGCGATCGCGACACAACTATTTCCCGAATTTGAAGAATCGAAATCGAAACCGGAAGCAGACGGCATACTCCGTCTGGACCAGTTTCGAATCGACGCTACAAATTATCCCGGTAGCAGGATTATCACGCGAAACCTACACGCGCCTACCCCATCAGAGAATGTGATAGCCTGCCCCGGCCCCTACCTACTTATAGTCTAATCGGACATTCACACACCAGAAAATATGCTACCTGCCTACCTAGCCCCATATTTAACAAGAATTTGGCAAAAGACAGATTCTCGCGAACACACAACACTCCACGGTACTCAAGCAGACGCCCGGGTGCAAATTAGCCTAACACCTAGGGAGAACGTCCCGGGACGCCTCCGACACCCGAGCGCGATATTCAACTTGCACACTCTAATAGGTACGTACCATTTTCCTGAAATCGACTGGCAAAGGCTAGCATCCATTGCGAGAATAAAAAAATTGTTTAAACAATATGTGTATACTTGGTATACTTTATATCGATTATGTGTTAATTTTCTCGTCTGATAGCGAGAGACACGAAACCAGTACATATTCCATGAAAATTTTATTATAAGCATCATATAAAGCAATGGTATATGTACGACCGATACCGGAATTGTGAGAAATTGTTCCAAGGAACAACGACACATGAAATGTTAATTGATAGAAATCTAACCGACGCAATTCCACTGCCTAACAACCACACACACAAGTGGAAAATACGTCGTGCACGGTAAGTTAACGCATTGCCAGTCGCATACACATGTTATTGTTATTATATATGAAATCAAATCATCGTTCCCCGCTGCTCTCGCCCAATCAAGTAGCACCTGGGCACGTGAAAGGGTTTGAGCAACGAACACGGAATAATTATCCTGAAAATCCTGACTAAAACAATTATTAGTTTCTGCTCTTCTAACGGTCTAATGTGTTCTCATTGGTTCTCACTTCATTTGCAACAACCATGACTCGACTTTGTATTAACAAGTAAGAAGATTCTAATGTAAATTCATTTTTAACGACAAAGACTCTACATCATGATTATGTAATAAGATATTTGACTCTATACATTGAACAACCCTCGGGCGATTCCGTCGTCAAAGTCAATGTAAGACAGATAACATAAATGTAACAAATCATGTCACTTTGACTCAGAAATCTACCCGTCGCGAAATGCCTTCTTGTAGATGGTCTGTAATATCACATTTGTCCAGAACGTTACGTTCTAACTCAATCTATGTGTATGAAAGTGCACTATTTACTTTTTATAACTGTCTTTGAGAAACATGAGGGTACGTATTTCTGATATATTTCAATACGCATAGTTAATCTGATAATATATATTCTTCACAAGTATTAATCTTAAACTTACTTGGAGTAGTCTGGTATCATATTAAATCCTGCATTTATTAATCAAATTATAAAATAGTAAGTAGTAAAAAATAGTATTACTAATTACATTAGTAAATACATTTAACTTCCATTCATTTTCTTATTTGTCTACAAGTGACAGTACAACTGTTAAAAATAATAATTAACACACTAATGGGTAAAATCAAATTTTCTTAATATGCAACAAGTAACTATCATAAAAATATAATTTATAACAGAGGTGTCCAAATGTTGCTCACAAGCCACAAGCTGTTCGAGCCTCCCCTCGTGGGTTTCCTCTACTACCGACCTCAAATTGACTCGAACGAGTCAAACTAAGACCCATAATGAGGGTACCTCCGGAGGGAAAGAATGCTGCTCATAAGCAATAGATGGACATCTCTGCTCTGCCCTTTATAAAAGACAGAATACTCATTCCTTCTGAGTATATTCGTATACCATACAAATATGTTTGTAGGACACAATACATGCTGGTGAAACACAGTAGTACCTTCCCTGCATTTAACGCTCACACTCCATGAAAGTGGTCGTGAGTACACGCCAGTACGTCTCGGTAGTCTACCCGTGTACGTAACCGTATGCGTTCTTTGCCAGTGGCAACGAAAACACCGGCCACAATAACTGGAAATCGCAATGCACTTTTCAATGGTCATAGATGCACAACGTGTTAAATTGTTCCATAACACGCGGTTTTTCACTAGGGCGTGCATATCGATGTACAGGTGACATAACTTAATACGCCTTCTTTTTATGCACTGATACTTTATTGCGATTCCCAGTACACGTGTTCCACTATTCATGGAACTTGCAAATACGAATGATACCTTTGTGTCTTGCGACACTGGTTCCGGTTTTTGAAACGTGCTGTCGCGTCTCGTGGTATTGCGCTAACTGCTACAACATGCTCATCTAAGAAGGCACCACTATGTTTTCCCCTTTATTTTAAACATACCGGTATGGTTCCGTTCTTTCTACTCTATATTCAAATCTATTATCTAAATTTCTTTTACACATTAATGAATTCAATACTATTTTTGTACCAGCTGACTGTAGTTGTAGACTATTGTGAATTTATTGTATTTTCTATATTCTGTAAATTTCCTTATGTAAATCGTATTTCATTCTACATTCATAAATGATACCAGACGACGACATTGAAATTATAAGTAAGCAATGTGACTTCGTTCGCATCACATTCACCTCGATATCAAACTTTGAAAGTTGAAATCATAAATATACTTTTAATATAAAATATTTATGAATTGCATTACTAATTGTAAACATGGCATACAAGAAGACCCTAGCCTAACTAAGGAACACAACAGATCAATGTTACTACTCGCGGATATGATTGCATATCCGCGTTCACTGTACTCGCCAAATTTAGCACGTATACAACCAGTCTCCCGTGTCGCTTCGGACCTATCGTCCTACGACATGATTGGGGACCAGAGGAATAAAAAAGCATGCGACTCACCCAATGATAGAAGGGCTGCGTATACGACAAGAATGTTGAATCAAGTGGAGCTTTGCCCGAGGACATCTTATTGAGTACTCAATGATGAATGTGAGCTTTGCTGGACGACACTATCCTGAAAATCCAACGAAAAAAATTATTAGTTGCTACTCTTTTAACAGGTTAATATTCTTTGATTCTTTCTCATTTAATCTGTAATTAAAATGATTCAAATTTGTATTAATAACAATTGAAAAGCACAGATTGGATACTTATTAATTTAATAGAATTCAGTCATTAAGAAAAAGACCCTAACGGAAATTCATTTTTAAAGACAAAAAGACTAATCATGATTCTTTAATAAGATATTTGACTCTACATATTGAACAACCCTCGGATGATCTAATTGTCAAAGCCATTGCAAGACACATAACATAAGTATAGCAAACATGTTACTTTGACTCAAAAACCTACCCATCACAAAATGTCTTCTTATACATGATCTGTAATATAATGTTTGTATGGAACACTATATTTTCATGCAAAGTATCAAATTTATCAATCATGCAAAATATGAAATTGAATCAAGCTATTCAATGATAATCTCATTGGATACCATTTTGTATTATCATTGTGTGATTATTTGGTTTATGCAAGGAAGAAGTCTGAAGTCACATTCCCTCACTAATGTTTCATTCATCATATATGTATATATACTCAATATATTCTAGCCTACAGAAATTCATATATACAATGCACTCAAGAATATGCATTGAATATTAAGAGTATTAATACTGCTTTGTCCAATTATAAAATGTTTATTAATTGTATCAGTAGTAGAAAATACTATGTATAAGAAGACCCTACCCTAGCTAAGAAATACAATTGATCAATGGTATTACGTTACTAGTATCATGGGTTACTACTCAAAGGTATGATAGCATACCCATGTTCACTATACTCCCCAAATTAGCATATATACAATCAGTTGCCTGTGCCACATTGGACTAATCATTCTATGGCATAATTGGGGACTGGAGTAATAAAAAAGGCATGCAAGGACTCACCCGATGATAGAAGGGTTTATAGTCTTTGCTGGTGGAACTTCACATCAGGATATCCGATTTAGTGTTCAGTGATGCGACATTTAAAAAAACTGAAAAAAAAACCAGACAAATTTGTTACACTCAATATTATTATTACTGATAAATATAAAACGACAATTATTCAGTTTATAATATTTATGAATTACGTTGTATCATAATACATAACTATGCTGTAATCATGTTTGTTTTTTTACTTAATCAATGTCCTGCTTTTCTACATATTCATAAAAGCATTACAAGTACCAAAGTTGCATTATTTATGTGTGCTTTGATAAAAAGCATGATAAACTATGCAGCTTGCATTAATCAAATTTACACCAAAAACTGTATATAAATGCAAATACAATAATCTCATATGGAAAGACACGAGAAATTATCTATAATCTATTTTAATACAATTTCATGACCGAGATACATAAATCACAAACATTTCCAATTTGAATGTCTCAAAGTATTGTAGTCCAAATTTTGTAACATTCAAGGAAGCCATTTTGAATGCTTCAACTAAATATATGAATTGAAAAATGTGCTCGAAAAAGTTCTCATTTGATCTTAACACAAACCACGAAATCACGATTATTTCAGTTACGGTTAAAAACAATATAAAAATACGTAATGAAGTGTCACTTTGTTGTCATAATAAATGTTATAATAAATATTATAATCACTTACCAGAATTCACCAACTTCCCGCCGAATTCCGTTTGAAGGCAGTCAGCGATGCTCAGAACGGTAGTGCGTACTTTCAAACCGAAACTCTGAAACAGAAAATAAACATAAACTTTAAGTAATTACACTACGTTAAGAATAGTTAGGTTACAAATTAAGAATTATTGAACTCGTGGTGTGTCGCACAGATTACAAATTGGATCAGAAATACGTAAATGTTACATTAATTGTTACACAGTGAAACCAAAGAATTAAACAGAAACCTACGATATCGAATTAATTTGGGATTATTTAGTCTAAATTGGATAAATATTAAAGGACAGTAACGACAGAGAGCTAATGAAGGTCTAGGAATTAATATATATACGAATAAAGATGAAAAGTAAATGTCAAACACTCACTTTGGTACGAGCAAACGGCTTCTACGTCTTATCCCGCCAAATTCTCCGAAACGAATGACACTTCGGGTACATTCGGCCGGTCCCGAGCGGTTCATTCGGCTATCTTCGGGAAATCCCGAGTAGCTGATTGGTCAGAGCGATATATGTTCGAGTATACGACTTGGCGGGAACAAATATGTGCATCACTCCAGTTTAAACGGCGAATGTAACACTGAAAAAACATAACGCCAAAAATATACAATATGTATTTCGTCACTTTTCCAAAAGATAACTTATTAAATGTCCGTAACATGTTTATAGAGAATACTAAATTTACTCAGACTTTACTAAATACGTAATGAAGTGTCACTTTGTTGTCATAATAAGTTATTATATATATTATAATAACTTACCAGAATTCACCAATTTCCTGCCGAATTCCGTTTGAAGGCAGTCAGCGATGCTCAGGACGTTAGTGCGTACTTTGAAACTAAAACTCTGAAACAGAAAATAAACATAAACTTTAAGTAATTACACTACGTTAAGAATAGTTAGGTTACAAATTAAGAATTATTGAACTCGTGGTGTGTCGCAAAGATTGCAAATTGGATCAGAAATACGTAAATGTTACATTAATTGTTACACAGTGAAACCGAAGAATTAAACAGAAACCTACGGTATCGAATTAATTTGGGATTATTTAGTTTAAATTGGATAAATATTAAAGGACAGTAACGATAGAGAGCTAATGGAGGTCTAGGAATTAATATATATATATGAATAAAGATGAAAGGTAAATGTCAAACACTCACTTTGGTACGAGCAAACGGCTTCTACGTCTTATCCCACCAAATTCTCCGAAACGAATGACACTTCGGTTACATTCGGCCGGTCCCGAGCGGTTGATTCGGGTATCTTCGGGAAATCCCGAGTA
>NW_015373890.1:3754089-3859376 GCF_001272555.1 Dufourea novaeangliae | reverse complement strand
ACTAATACGACTTGGCGGGAATATACATGTGCAGTAATCCAGTTTAAAAGGTGAATGTACCACTTAACAAACTCCTTGAAGAATCTATATATCTGATACAACCATGAGACAGCGGGTAATCGACGCATGTTAATTGATCAGTTTCCGGAAATTTGGCCCAGTTTATACAATAGAATTTTTCTCTTACCTCGATTTGTATGGAATTAAATAACAATACATTAAATATTTTCGACAATAGAATATTGATAGCAATCACATTTTCAGTGGGATTTGTTAAACATTCTATCAGCTATTTTGTAATGCAAATAGTTATTACTTATAAGAAGCAAAAATCGAAATATACGGAAACTTGTGAGATATGGATCGTTTTATGCACTTTAACCTACAATACGCGCGAAATTATTTCACATCAAAGTGAATATTAATATTTTTTTTAAAATTGCATAATTCTGGGATTCTGGCCCTCTACAGCCCCGAAATATGCAATAAACGAGCAGCCACTGTATAGCTGCGTCTTGACGATTGAAGCTTGTTAACTGATCAGTGCCTGGAAATTTGGCCCTCTACAGCCGCGAGATGATCAATTACCGAACGTCTAGTGTAATAATAAAAAACATTTTCTTTACTAAACTCTTCAATTGAAGCTTAAACGTATTCAAATACAAATACAGTTCATAACAAATTCGTCCTTAAATTCCGAAATCAATTCTCGATTTGCAACTGTGTTCCATTTGAGACTAGTAAGATTTTAGTAGGTTGTTGTAATGGATAAAACTCAAAAAAGGCTCAAGAACTTGCTTGAATATTCAAATTTCAGTCAATTCCAATATATATTGGAAATTTTCGAAGCTCTAATACCACATACCAGGTAGTATACCTCGTCTGTGCTAATACAAACATCGTCCACTGCGATATGAAGTCTTAAAAACTAAGGATAAGAAGTAAGCATATAATCCTCAATTACGTATATGTATTTTTATTTTCATCGTACGAATTGAAGGAAACGAATCAGTTTGTTAATATAGTCAGAGTTACGTATGGTTAATATCGTATCGTCCTGTGCATGCAGTGGTGGTGAAACAGTATAATATCGATAAAACAGAGTAGCTATAGTTCTGACAGTGGATAAAGAACATTACTACACAGGCAGTTTAAATACAATTTTAATTTATGTTAAAAAGTTTTGTCTTAACTTTATATTACTCTATCATGTCTGAATAAAGTAAAGCAGCGTTAAATGACTGAAATACTTAATTACAACAGATACAGTATAAAACTGTGATTAAAAATGATTAATAATTGCATGTATGTTATAACACCTATTCTAAGAAAGGACAAGTGAAATGCTTTGATAAAACAATCTGACTTTAGTTCAGTTTTTACTTAGGTTGTTTAATTTCTGATTTACTACTAAACCATTTTGCTTCACCTCTCAGACGTAATCTGAGCAACAAGATTGCTGTAATGATCTATATTGACTACTTGTGAGTAGTTATATCCACAGAAGCCTATCTGCTGACTGGGAACAAACGTGTAACTTATTATTGGAAGCCTTGGTCAGTTTTCTTACTCTGTTGACTGACACTAAATTAACTGACTTAAATGATTAATTGCGAATTTTATTACTCACTTATTTAATAAAATTTAATAAAATATATTATTTGTCCTGTTCTAAATATGAATAGTAAATTAACGATTGCAAATATAGGTACTTTTAATGACCATTTTTTTTTTTTCAAATTTTGTCCACACTAATATGTGTTACCTGTCTGAACTGATTTCATATAAATTGTATGCAAGATGTGTCGTGTCGACACTACCTTATGAGTAATACCTTAAATATTCGCGTGGTATCGCGATTACGTGGCGATATAACAGAAACTCGTTTCTCGGTCATCGACTTCTTGCATGACCACAGAACACAATATTTTGATACACAGATTCTATTTATTTCAATTATTTAATTCACGTGACGAATCAGTATCTATAATCATATTCATTGAAGCTATATTTGCTCTTAGCTTCGGGAATAGCTTTAGAAAATACAATTTTGCATAAAAATCCCATGTTCAATTATTACACTTTATTACAACAGAAAATAAAAGAAGAAATTCCACAGTAATACAAAGTTTCTAAAACTTTAACTAAATACTTTGAAATAATTCAATTTTAATCAAATTTAGATCAAATTGTAACTTACAAAAAGCACTTCCAATTAATGGTTCTTTAAAATCTCAGTGAATAATTCAATTAAAGTTTGAATATATTGTTTTTAAAACATATTTATTTAATTTCATACACTCAGTCAATAAGTTTTACCTCCAAAAAATAATTGCGAACTATAACTATCGTAATTGCATGAACCAAAATATAAACATTATACTAACAATTATTTACACGGTTCGTAATTAAGTAGAACAATCATATATTTTGAACTGCATATTATACTCGTAGGAAATTTTACTCTTCAATGGTACCTTCTATTCTCTGATGCATGCCTGTAAATAATAGAATCCAGGACAATGACGTTTCTTCGTCTGCCTCGTAAACCGAAGCATCGGAGAACAAGATATAATTGAGTAGGTTATAAAGCTGTAGCACCATTCTGGTCGTCTATTTCAAGTTCTATTTTCCAATGATTGCGTCAATTCATCGATCTTGTATCGACAACAAAAACCGTGGAAAAAGAATCATGAAATGGCTCTATAAATTAATGGTTGGAAACTTTTTTTTTCAGTCTCTGTTTTATGCAAAACAAAACGACCTTATACTTTACAAAAAAAGTTCAAATTACGCTATTATTAAGACTAAAAACCCCAAATTATGATTCGTCTATATTAATGGTAGAATTAGATTCGAAATAAAATAAGAATTATATTCCTCAAAGAAACACTAATAAACTTTAAAAACTTCAGCTCTAACATTTTTTTAATTGCACAAGCTTCTAAGGATAATCCATCATGCTTTATTAATGCAAACTACTTACTCAAGACTGCAACAACAACGCTAAAACTTAAAAATGTGAAAAGTATATTTTTCACCATAAACTAATACCTATTGAAAACAATAAGTAATTATCCCAACGATATCCTGTTTCTAATAAGTTTCTAATAATCCACATATGCAACTGATTTTACTCTAACCAACATTCAATTAATATTTAAACATACACAAAACCATATTAATACCAAATGAATTTTCCTGCACAAAGTAATATAAATTGAAGTCGTAAATAATTATCCTAACGATATGATATTTCTAATAACCCATATTTGCAACTGATTCCACTTTAACCAACATTCATTTAATACCAAAACAAACAAAACCGAATTATAACTAAATGAATTTTCCTGCATAAGCTGTATCCTTTGAAATCATAAATAATCATCTCAAAGATATGATGCTGCTAATATCCCACATTTGCTGCTGTTTCCACTCTAACCAACGTTCACTTAATATCAAAACAAAAACAAAACCGAATTACAACTAAAGTAATATAAATTAAAGTCATAAATAATTATCCCAACGATATCCTGTTGTTAATAATCCACGTATGCAGCTGGCTCCACTTCAACCAACATTCAATTAATATTTCAAAACACACACAACCATGTTATAACTAAAGGAATTTTCCTGCATAAACTATATCATTTGAAATCATAAATAATTATCCCAACGGTATCCTATTATTAATAATCCATGTATGCAGCTGGCTCCACTTTAATCAAAATTCAATTAATATTTCAAAACACACAAAACCATATTATAACTAAAGGAATTTTTTTTCATAAACTATATCATTTAAAATCATAAATAATTATACCAGCAATATGGTACTGCTAATAACCCACATTTGCAGCTGATCCCACTCTAACCACTGCACGATTAATATTTAAACATAACTAAAACTGAACTCTACCTCAACCCTTCAATTTTGACAACGAATTTCGTTCCGTAGTCCCGTTCGAATTCCCCACCTACATAATACAAAATCGAATAATGTCAATATCGAGCCGCCTAAAAACGAACTCTCGTTCACCTCGGACAGTAGCGTCAGCAACCCCGACACCGCACGACGCGCATGCACCACCCCCTGTCGCGGGGGTGAACAGAGGAGAAAGAGACGGTCGATGGCGTGAGAAGGAGAGTAGATAGAGAGGGGGAGATCGAACGCCGACACCGTTTCTCGCAGTCTCCTCCCGTGGTTCGCGCGTGCACCGAAACCATCTTCCTTTCTTGCGTGTGGGGCTTCAATAACGAACCAAAAATCAAAGAAAAAAAAACAAAAAAGTATCACCTGTTACTAACACCGAAAAACGCGTATCGAATCTGTCAAGGCGATTCTCGGTTGACAAATCAAGTGTCTTCGTTCGATCTTCCTCGCTTATCTGGACGGATCTAATGCAAAGGCAGCGCCGCGACGCTCGGAGGCATCGCAGAACCTGAGGATCTCGACTGGAACCTCTTGATCGAGTCCACCAGCGGCACTGTAACGCGAGAAAGTGAGTACAATTTTTGATGTGCTGAAAAATCGCGATGGGGTGCTCCGTACGGTTTTATTTTCGTAATATAGTTAGTGTTTTTATTAATTTTTTTACGTCGATGCGTTGTCGATCGCACAAGTTTCGAAAGATGCGTACCCCAAGGACGCCGGATGACGCGTTCTCGGGCTATTAGTTAATTGTAGAGATCAACCATACTTAGGTCAGGGATGATATATATTTTTTTATACTATTTTTGTGGATGGTATTTAGGTTGTAATGCACAGGGAACGAATGAGTCGGTACGCGATGGAATTGTATTTGATGATTATTGAGAGAGATTGTGAGGTAATTAGTGACGCCAGGATAGGTGCAGAGCTGCGAGATTAGTTGCGGTATTAATTGCATTAATGAGCATAACAGATGGTTATGTAGAGAAAGCTGTGAATAGACTACGGATCTTTGTGCAAATTTAGAACTATCTAGATTGGTTTTTTGAAAAGAAGGAAGTTAGACGGGTAATGTTTCTACTCTGTTTAGAACTTCGAGAGGATCAAATAAAATTTTCGTGATAAAATTAACTTTGTCGTGTTTTGTGTACACTTAGCGTATGCTGTGAGTGCATAAAATCCGAAGACTTATTGTGACGTGGATGGTTACGTATTATCATAATGGGCAATAATCACAAATGGTATAAATCAGAGAATTTTTACAGTGAGTTTAATATACAACCAGACGATATTACTTTATATAATAGTATATACAAACTCTTCCTCTTAATAATCCAAAAGCTTAGAAATTAATATTGTTAGATTGAAATAAATTCTTCAAAAATTGATTAGTATAAGGGAAAGTCCATAATCTATTATCTGTGATCATGCGTAATTTAAATGTTGAGAACATCATTTCCGAATATATTTGACGCCTTTTATATCACTCTTAAAACTTGAAGTAGGCTAGATTAGTGATATAAATACAGGGTGGCCTAAAAGTCACTAGATTATTTTAAAATATAACTTTTTAGAAAGAGCCCGCCACTGTCAGGAACAAAATGGTGACCATTTGGAGGACATAAGCTACATAACTAATTAAAAATAATTTCCAAGAAGTATATTTATTGTTTATAAAAGCATAAATGTGAATTTTTAATACATAAAAGGGTTATTCTATTTTTAAATGGTGTAGTGACTTTTGGGCCACACTGTATTAGTAATAACATTTATTACAAATATTTATTTTTAATAACATTTATTCCTAATATTTATTGCTAATATATAGAACGTTTAAAGGGTAAAAGATAAATTGATTGTATTCGTTAAATGCTTCAAACAAAAATTATTTTTCATAACAGAGTTTATAGACACGAGCCAGAATTGAACATCCGGGACATTCAACTGCTCTTCTTCAGTCATTTACACGTTTTACTCGGCCATTACAATCGAGACCGCAATATTTGGAGCACGGTATTATATCAGCGCGCACATCGTGATACTCGACACGGAAATAAAATTTATTGCTCGCGACCTCGAACACAGGGAACTGTGTTGCGAGTCTCATGATGGCGCCACGAAGTCTAGCGACGTCGTGAACGCAATCTCTCAAGTGATTAAGATCAGGCTATCTCCGCAGAATGCTTGATGTACACCCAAAAATTCTGCGAGGGGGCCACGAAATTCCTTCGTCATCCTCTTTAATGCATCTATTCATAAAAACACTCTAAAAATACGCTTGTTCTTAACTTCCTAAATCAATAATAAATCTGACGACAATATAAATATAATTCTATATCCGAAAATTGTTCAATTCTTAAATCGTAAATATAATATTAAACAGTTACTTTTTTCTTAGTAAGATGATAGGTAGTATAAATGAAATTCAACACATTTCAGTATCTTAGCGCTTGATAAAAATTGCATAGAATTAAAAAGTCAATGTCATTAAAGAATCATGAATTTCTGATTTTCTCAGTGATTGATACTGAATTTAGGAAAAAATAGTGGATCACTACTACTGGACTACGATTGTTTATGTGAACTTAAACAAGAACCTATTAGTTCTATTAGTGGTGCTATTAAGAAGAAAATAAAAATCTGTGTCAATCTGCACTGATGTTGCCACTTTATTGTATTTTACTCAATTGCAACTATTAAAAACATAGTATCTGCAATCTATTCTTTTTTCTAAGTAGAATATAACCATTAGATTTTATTTAGATGCGTTCATAAAATGTGTTCGTATTACAATGCTTATGCAATCAGTATTCTTCAATTGGCTTCAGAAAGCTTCATTCACAAGATTCGTATTGGAATATTTTATGCGGTTGCGCGACGATAGATATATTTCACTGAAGATACATATCAGTTTCTCGAATCATTTCTGGGCGTCTCGACCGACGAACGGGACCAAAATCCAATTCGATAGGCACACAAAATCGACGTCAATTACTTGGAGGAACGCAAACCCCTTAATCTATACGTATGCTGATAATGGGGGAGGAAATTGTTATTAAAGGGTACATCGGAGCGAAGCAGCAACACAGAAAGCTGATTGAGCTCATATAAACAAGAGAGGCAATTCACAACTACATGCAATGATATATTAGCGTGACACAGAACATATTGATAAATATAGAACAGATAATTAATATTCGAAAAACGCAATTTACACAATTAAGGAATTTTTATAACATGGATTATTTTCTTTACTTTTCTTACAATATTAAATCAGTTACGTACATGATTCAACCATTTCACACTTAATCTAAATTATAATACAGTAAGTGGAATTATTTTTATTATATTTATTTAATTATTGCTCTGAACCATTTGTGATTTCTTTTATTTATATTATGAGATTTATACTACACTTCATAGGAATTTACCATGGTTAAAATAATATACAACGTTTATTTTATGTGAAATTGTACTCCAATTTTTCAATTCTTCAAAATATTATAAATAATTTTTAATGTTAAAATAATTTATTCGCTCGAACCTATACTGACTTTGTATGGTATATAAAACTTTAGTTTGAAAAACTAAAATTATCAATTAATTGAATAAACCTTTCATGTTCCGATTTTCAAATACGCTACGATTATTCACCTTTGATGACATTTTCTATTCTTTTCGAGTGTTGAAAAGATAACAATTGTGGTCTGGGTTAGGTGAAATAACTGGCAAAGGAATACTTTACTGTATAATTAAACTAAATTCTTCCACTTATTTGTCAATTTTCTTTCCATTTCAGTATTTTGAAGTAGCTTACAATATTAATAATTCAAATTAAATTGGTAAAAATAATAAAAAGTATAATGCGCCATATGGAGCCCCAGCTAGATACGACACCAAACACGTGAGCTACCTTAAGCAATAAATGTGACTGTGGATGAATCGTGAACCGTATCTCCTGTCGTTGTTCTTAATGCACAAATTCGCAGTTCCCTGCCAACGGCGTTTTGTCGCGTGTCTATCGACAGTTTCAGCCGCTGTGTATCAGTACTTCTCTAAACCGGGAGACCAGGGTAGTATCTGCGTGGCCTCGGTGGAACTCACCACCACGAGGGGTGGAAAAAGGACTCCCGTTACTCGATCGATGCGTTACTCTGCCTAGAGGCAGCCTGTGTACAACACACGACAGAGAAGGGGAGAAAGAGAAAGGGATAGAATGAACAAGGAAAAGAGAAAGAGGGAGGGAGAGAACACGAATCACCCTTAACTCTGGAAAACAGTCGGGTGTCACGGCTACTCCGTTATATGCAACCCATCGTTCATTTTCTCCCTATTTCCCACCTCGTCGAGTCTCTTCTTCGCATTTCCACCAGTTTCCAAATGGCAATGACAGAATTTCATTCGCGAGAAACGGTGTGACATTCACGACATCAAAGGATGCACTCTCTGTCTCGTGAATGACACATGGAAACATTTTGTCTGTTGTAAGCGTGTTGTTTTTATTGGACAATATCTTAGTCCTATGCGATATTACTATGTAAGGGGAATAGGATTGTAGAGGAGTCTTTCTTGGCATGGGTAGACAATTTAATGGGATTGATTGATATACGATTTACAGGATCTTCTGCGAGAAGGACGCTTTCGATGATAGTGAATCGTTTATATTTGTCGATAAATATTAGAAAACAGAACACTCTTTTTATTATCTTGTTAGAAACATTCTATAATATAGAAAATAATTCTACATAATATGCTTATCTTAAATCGTTAAAGCTAATAAAAACGTGGGGCTCCATATGGCGTTTTATACTTATTATTATTAATTTTACCAATTTAATTTGAATGATTAATATTTTAAACTACTTCAAAATACTGAAATGGAAAAAAAATTTACAAATAAGTGGAAGAAACCAACATTTCTTCCTTATTGTACAAAAATTTAATTTTTTTTATTTTTACGAAAAGATTGGAAAGTTCGTCGAACAAACAACTCTATACTGTATTGACTTTGTTATTATAAATATAAAATGAAGACATCCGTCTGTAGCTGAAACTAGCTTTAATTCGTGTTTTTCAAAACTGGACTTATTTAACTTAACTTACTTTTGTCAAAATTGGACTTATATCACTTTGAAAAAAAGATAGCTCATATGTTGCACACTCCTTAATTCATTGTTTTGCTTTTGAACTTTTGTAAATAAGTGTACATTGATCAATGAACATTTATTAATAATGACATACTGCAAGATTGATTTTAAGCAAATTGTATTATAAAACATACAACCTACTTGAAAATTTATCGCAGGTGCAAATATTGTGAATATATAAAGATTTTGATGATATATTTTTCACATTTTTTTCCTTTTTCTCTGAATATTTTCCTTTCTCCTAATGACAATAACAAAATTTTTATTCCCAATTACATTCACCTTAATTTAAATGAATGTTTTCAATCCCGTACATTATAGGCTTAGCAGACTTTTTCTGCTACAAAAATTCTTCGTTTAAATTGCCAGATTTTATTGGAAACAATAAAACGGCTTCAAATTACATTTATGAGTAGAAGAGAAATGGCAGATTAGAAATGCGATGAAAGTATTGTAGTTAAGCTTATCGGAATTTTTAATCGAGAGGCTTCCACCCTGTTCTTATCGCTGTAGTCTCGAGTGTAGAAGCTATCTATGTAGAATCTATTTATCGAGCATCAGTGGTTTATGCTGAGCGTTACAGTATCGAATAAATCGAAATCACTACCTGTAAAAGATTCAATTAAATTGTAGAACACTTTTAAATGTAATCGACATTGGTTTTCAAAATATTTTTACCCTCATATACATATAAGTTAGTCTAATTATTTGTCAATAGACTACATAAGTTGTGTCAATATTTCATTATAAAAATTTAGTATAAACTAATTGTAGATACCTATTTTCTTCAAATTTAAACAGTATCGAAGTTTGAACAGTCGAAACAAATTCGCGTAAAGAAATAGAATTTTGCAAATATTTACCATTATCAAAGCATAAAATCAAGAAATAACGTTAATTTCTAATTGTTTGATATTAGTTACACTACTTCATCCAACTATCGTGGAAATTAAGTATCGACAGACACAGTGAAAATCATTTTCAATCGAGCTGAAACGTTTGAGAGGACTTTGTTCTAGACAGAAAATCGATTTATTATTGACGCTCTATATAACAGAATTTTATTAGGTCAGTCAGTAACGATCAGGCAAGTGGTCAATTGGGGATGCAACTGCAAATCGTTGTCAGCGACCTTTGGCACTCTCTGCAACCTTAAATTTGTTCGAGATTCTTTGATAATAATCGTCATTTACAATTTCTGGATAGGACAAATGAATCGTAAAATAACGTTCTTGGCTAAAACAGCTTGTGTAGAAAATTTATTACATAATTATTTGTTCCAAAAAAATTACACACAACTTTCACTTAAGTATTATGTCGTTATATTATGAACTTTTTGCATTTATAGGGTGAATAGAGAAGTAAAATACAGGAATGAAAGAGTTTTAATAATCTCCAACGAAATTCGTGTTTCATTTTGAATATCATAAAATTCTTGAACTCTTGTTTACTTCTTTTCATCCATAGTTTGCGTAGTGAATTACTTAAAGCAACGTAACCGCGACATTTTACTTTATTAGAAGAGATTAAATCTCGATTTTACGGTCTTTCGCACGAAATGAGAGATTAACTAAAAAATTTACCATTCCAAGACAATTTTTTCGACAGAATGTTTTGCGACCCTCGTTTTTTCAATCTCATGCTGGGAAGTTATGATCTCTGTCATCTACATATTTAATGCGAATGTCAAGTAAACTGAAATTTCACCCTCGACGAGGGAATTTTCTTATTTCTTCTATAATTCCTGGCTGACTCGATAATAATAAATTTTACTTAACATAAATGGGGCTCCCAGGACTCTTGTTTCGATAAACAGACCATAATTACATACAGTTATGAAGAGTTTTATTTATTATATATTATAGATAATTGTATCCATAGTGATATAGTGTTATGTGGAGTTTATATCTAAGTCTAACTTAGAATTTTTAAGTATAAATACACAAACAAATTTTAGACAAATTTCCTCTTAAACCAACATCTGTCTTAATTCATTTCGAACACTTTCAAGTTTTATTTTATAATAATCAATAAAAGCGATATTTCACGTGGAACAACTTGATATCTATAAAATATTTACACTTATCATTTTACAAAAGCTATTTGTTACTGTAAATACTGGTGATGAAGTTAATGCAAAGGACACTATTTTGCTATACAATACGTACTTTGCAATTTTTTCAATTTTTGCAATTGTTTCGTCATTTTTTTACAAATTCTATTCTCGAGATATCAGATCATAGTTAGCATTACGCGAATCTTAATTAAAGGTACAACTAAGAAACGTTACCTGCCCGGTTAAACGCGTCTTCAGAATGCTTTGGGAATCGAGGTAAACGGATCAGAAAACAGAAGCCGTAGGAAATAAGTAGGCGTCGAATAACAGAAGTAAAGTACGGGGAACGCTGAAGCAGATATACAGAGGGTAATCCACTACTGGTTTCAATCTCGAGGGAGCAATCGGAAGAAACAACTTTGTGTTTTATGTAGTTTCACGACGGACTGCGCCCTATAAATTTTATAAAAGGCCCGGCGGAAATGGAATAAAGGAAACTAGCGAAAACAAACGCAACGAAAAGTGAAGTCGCTTGAAAGAAAACGTGTACACGGTGAACGGAAATTTTTTGAAATGTTTTCCGGTTTTCACCAGACAAAACTTCAAATAACAGAATTTGTAGGCATATATAAAAAAAAGGTAACATTTTAAATAACACTGGAGGGTAAAAAAATAGTAAACTGTAGTACACTGCACTAACTATTGATTACGTGATTAAAATAAAACACGAAGGAGGACAGGTAATCGAGATTAAGAATGAGAGGCGTGTATTGCTGAAAATAATTAGATCATCTACTGAACTAATTTTTGCCTATCAAAGTATATCAAAAGCTTTTGTATTGAAATATTTATGCGGATATGGAATATTATTGGGTATTTATTGAAATCGTGGAATATTTATTATGCGAAAACAACCAATTATCGTATTTAATTTATTTTACGTTTACTTTATCAAACCAATGTTTAATTAATCTCGTCAATTTATCCAGTTAAATGCGATGAATTTCTGACGTAATCACTAATTAATTTTAAATTATCAGCAACTTCCCTTCTCATTTAATTTTACCTCAAATTTAAAACTTTCATCTAGAAATAAATATTAAAGTTTTAAAAAAGTGCTACAATTTTTGCTTAATAAAATAAGAAACAAAGTAGGGTCATTGTACAAAAACCAGTTAAACATATCTTCCAATTGCTATTTAGTATAACAAAAAATTGTTCTGAGAAAGAATTACACAAGTATAACACTGCAGCATATATGTATATCCAGAAGACTCAAATTGAATGGCAATTGAAACAAAGATTATTTTACAGAATTTACAATACAGAGACGAAAATATTATATATCGTCCTTCAACAAAAACGCAAGGAAAGATAAAAGAAACTCGTGACGATCGATTAAACATTCACTTAAACTGCCATTGTGGAAACCCTCCCTTCTTGACGTAAAGAGTTCTTCACAAAATGCTGAAAGCATATTCATAATATTGAAACTGCTAGAAAAGAGGTAAAGTACAAGGGAACACAACAAACGAGAAGAACCCCAACATAAAATTGGAATTTTAAACACTATTATATTATTCACAAAAACCGTAAACATTTTAATTCTCTTTCTTCCTGACCTCAAAAAACAAACGACCAACAAGCCACAAAGAGGCAATATATCGTCCCAGCGTCAACAATATATCCATATTTCCCCAACCCAGGAGAAACCCCATAAAAATGAAAAAAAGTACCACGACGATCGATTCACCATTCCCAAATCGCCTCCTCCAACCTACCAACATTCCTAACCTCAAAACGGAAGCCACCAGTAAGTCACAAAAAAAAGAATAGATCATCCTAGCGCCAATAACATATCCACATCTCCCCAACCTGGCGGCAAAATCGGCCCGTAATGAAAAATTAAAGACGAAAAGACGAGGGTTGGCCATGGTGGGAGGGGGGATGGTAGATTGCGCGAGACGGTGGGGGAAAAGAGAGAGGGTGGATAGCGAGCAGGTATAAAGGGAGTAGGCGAAAGTCAGGGGAACAAGAGAGAGAGAACGGTAGGTGAGCCGAAAGGAGAGAGCGGGGACAGGAGAATGTTGGTTGCGAGTCGATAAACCACGGGGAAACGCGAGCACCCTTGCGCGCACGGCTTCAACATGGCGGTCGGTGAGTCCTATTCCCCTTTTTCCATCCACGTACGGAGATAGGGTAGAGGAGCTGGCCGGCCGCGCACGATTCCGTCGCGCTTCATTTTTCAATTTTTTGTTTTTACTGTACTCGGTGTACCGTCCAGCACCACGCGGAAAATGATCCCGCGGGATCATCGATGATCGTTGGATCATCAACCGCGGCGCGGATACGTGAACGCACCCCCCGAGTTACAAGACCGATTTACACGAGGAGTCACACAAGGAATATCTGTTCGGACTGTTTTCAGAGGAGGAGGAGGATTCGATATGCGGCTCAAGGAGGCTGTCGTCTCGGTACCGCTGCATCCTGGGGGACTGAACAACAAGTAAGTGCACATCTGAGACATTCCACTGCGACCCCATTCATCCCCAAGTCCCATGTATTTTCCTGTCCAAATCGATTCGCTTCGTCTCATTGCTTCCCATCATCCTTGAGCTTCTCTTTGATCTTTTAACGTCTTACCCGGTTAGATTCCCTAAGTGCGCGGCTCCACGAATCTCTTTCAGTTTCGTTAATGACGTGTCGGCTTCATTGATACCTTTCACGGTAGAATCGAAGGGTTGGCAATCGGTGACGTATTTCTAATATGGATCGCGTGTTTCGATTCGACACCGGGTGACGTGATTGGGAGGATTCGAGGGGTGTCACGGTGACTTTTGAGTCTGGTGTGTGGTGTTTAAATGGCGCTGCGCGGTTGGTTTTACGGGATAATTCGCGTGGTAACGAGTAGCGTCGCCGTTGGATGATTCCTGTTAATGGTGTGGAGTCTGTTTCTTTTAATTAACGGGAAGATTCCGCGAAAGGATTTTTTTAACGGAGCGACTTCGTTCATTTTCGTACGAATTTTTTTTCTCGCTTTTAATTATTTCGAAGACCTCGAGGGGTTATTCGTGGAAATAGATACGAAGTGTCCAATTAACGTGCACACGGTACTGCAGATTATACCTGTTGGAGTTCCGTATTTTTAACTTGAACTTTTGGTTAACTTGAACTGATTTTAATGACGTTTTTAATTAAGTGATGTTATAGTGTGACGAAATGTATCACCAGTTGCAATATATTCATTTTTTTGATTTTGATAATCGTTTATACAGGGTGGATTACGAAATGTGATCAGCTTAGATTATTCTACTGCTAGATATTTTGGCTAATATAACATGACTTAAACAGATTTTAAGATGATTGTACGAAATTTTTTATCAACCCTTTTTTACAGAGTTTTCAGGGAAATCTTCGATTTTTTTATAGATAAACGTATTATTTTTGTATGCTCACCTTTTAACGAATAGTGAGACGAATTCGACAAGCATCATAGCAAATACGTTTCTCTTTCTAAACCAAAGAAACATTAAGAAAATACAGTTTTCTTTAATTAAAACGATATTCAAAATGGTGTCCATCAGCTGCAATACACTCGCGTAAACGGTTAAGGAACTGCTTAGTTCTATTTATGACGTACAATAATCTTATAAATAGTTATCTTACAAAAACAGTTCTATTTATGACAGTAGACTAATCTAAGCAGATTAAGTTTCGCAGTCTATCCTGTATATGTATAGAATTCTGTGATCTTTGGGAACAGAAAAGTGTGAATTGTTTTGTATTATTATAAATTAAATAATTCGACGTTATGTTGGTATGGTTTTCTTAATAAAGTGCGTCAATTTGGTTACTTTGTGTCGATTTCTGAATTGCAACATGCTTAAATCTTTTTCATCAGATCATCCTTTTCCGACTATCAGAATATCATAAGCAATTTCTCCAGTTTCTGTATTTAATAACGTTCTTAGAGCAATCTTCTCTCCCGACATGATCAAAAGTACCGACACGGTAGCATTAGCAATTAGCTCACAATTTAAAACGCGTAGTTTCATTGAGATCTAGCGATCAGTTTGCTTTAGATGTCTACTTCATCTAGTATAAATTGTAGAATATTTATTCCAAACCTTATTATATTAGCAATGCCAAGGCATTTAACTGAGAAGGAAAACCAGAAGGTTAGTGTTGACTCTAAACGGTCCCCACTTTTTCATTAACAGTTTATCGTTCATTTCTTATCGTTCCTTACCCATGCATTTCTAAATAACATGCGTGCTTCTTATGATGTTGCCCAAACAAATCAATCCAAAAAGCCAGATTATACTCTATCAATGTCCACGAATTGTAAATACAACTTGTCCCCGTGTCGAACGCATCGAACAGACGGACACACGCGCGCACACACATCGCAACAAGTGACTGTCGCATGTACACCCTCACCTGCCGAAAGATACGAATTTATTGAACGAACAACATCATTGTTACAGATAGATATTGTCGTTAGAGACACTAAGATTTTATTTGTTCACTGGATATATATTATATTCGGTTTTTTGTGATTAAAAATGACTACGACCCCTCTTTAGAGTACGATATGTTGTGATGAATGTGGTGTTTACACTCATTAGATATGAATCGCTTCGTAATAGATTTACTTTCTTTTCGAGTCGTTTAACCGTCGAATGGCGGATCGTCTGACGGACGAAGCATGACAATTTATATGAATTTTATTTTCAAATTCAGTTTATTCAATTGAACTTTGCTTCTTAGCTAGATTGTTATCTTTGTTCGAATATGTATTCTTCCTTTCAGAAGTATTGCTGAAGAATTTTTTAAGTGAATTGAATGAAACGAAAATATAGTAATATAAAGTAAATGTATTAGAGTAACAGAGCGTAAGTGAATAACGTTCCTCTTTGTCATTGCAAATTTTGCAGAAATTGTTCGATTAAGTCATGGATAACTTCCGTCATGGGCACTTCAAAATTAAATGATAATTGAGTAAACTCTGAAAATTTATATAGATTTTTATGAAATAATTAATAAAATCTGAAACTAAACAGAATTAAATTTATCTTATGGAGAGATTCTACCAGTTTCTAAATAATATGGAAATTTCATAACAAATCGTAAAACTTTAATGCGTTGAGTTTTAAATAGTCGTATGAATATAATAAATGTATAAAATCCGCAATCCTATGTAGTAATGAAGATGATATAAATTAATATTAATTGTAAAAAGTCTTAGGCAGTCATAAATGTAAAAAACGGATAGGTAATGGAAATTATTTATGACTCAACCTAATTATAATATTTGTTTTACGTATAATCTGCAATTATTATAAATGTTTCACTTGCATACAGTTGTAGTTTACATATTATACTATTTTATATGATTAAGAGTATAAATGCATAGGTCAAAATGGACACTGTATTCGCCGAACGAAGGTTAAAAATGGTAATCAGTATGCACTACGGTAATGCGAATTTTGTTCGAGATCGAAACCCTCGATGCCTTGAAAACACGTTCGATCCACACACGTCATCGAAATCCCCGACAATCCCCATCGATGAAACTGCACACTCTTTTCACTATCAATTCTGGTGATCGAATTCGACTTACTCGCGAGCTTGGACATTTTTCATGCGTTGCTTAATGTTTCATTTTTTGACGATCGATATTTGAACGACGCCTGCTGTTTGATCTCGTAGAAACAGACTTCGTTCTTTGCACTGACACTGTACAGTTAGATATATATGTGTGTGTCTCTACGAAGACGAGCACAGATTGATATGCTGCGATTAAAGAGCTGCCAGATCGGTCTTTCTGCAATAGAACTTCGTGTGATCAATTAGAAATTGCTAGTATTTAACTTCAAACTATAGATTAATCTCATTTCCACTGTATAAGAATCTACAAAAATCAATAAAACGAAAACTGTAATATGATTTCATGTCTTTTGGACTGTATTGTTAATCAAACCAAATTCTTTATGGTGAAAGTGAGACTCTATTGCATCAGCATCTTTGTAGATTCGTGTGTAAATTTGCACAATCATTTACAATTCAGTTTTTTAAGTAAACCAATTCTACTAAGTATAAAATTAGTATAGTCTGTGCAAGATGATTTGTTTAATTGAAATGCACAGTGTGTAATGTCACTACCCCTTAACTCTCTGTCCCACAAACTATTGACAGTATGAAATTCATATTACAGTTTAAAAAAATTTTCTATTAAGAAATATGAGAAAAAGCTGCATTCTTAGGGTTCAATAATGCATCTTGTAATATTGACGTTTCAATATTCCTCTTTGTGAAGAGATTCAAAAGGAGTACTCGATGGGCTTCTGCCCTCAACTAAAACCGAAACATGAGAACTGCAGCGAAAGAGATCGATATTTCACGTTAATGTGACAGTAATGTAGATGTATTCCTTTATTAAAAATATCTGAAGAACTTTCGTAACGGGATATCTCGTACAATTGTAGACAATACTCGATCTTTTCACAAGGAACGGAAAGACTCGGACGTCGGTCATGAATATTTCATTATAATAATCAAACATTTCTCCAATATACTCTTCCTCATTAAGATGACGAGATTAAATATCACATGTATTATTCAGTTATAAAGAGAAAACGAAAAGTTACTGGGAAATCTTCTCGTATTTCAAATTAACTCAACCGCTCGTATTTCTGGTAAAAGTAGATTATTATTTACCTTAAAGTCATGAATATTAATTATTCATTATAATTATTTAATATAATTACTCATTACTTAAATTTGCTACAGGTTAATTTAATATTGCTGCCCAGACATTTATTTATAATGATAAACTGTATTACATATTGATATGATACAAAAACATCTATAAGGTTGTTTAACATTATAGTCACTGCATTCGTTAATCGAACTCATAGAAAGAAAATAATTAGTTCTACTAACCATAAATTCATAAATAAATCGTATGTATAAAACACTGCCCTTTTTGTAGATAAGAAACTAATAATTTTTCATATCTTTATCCTCAATTGTCAGGTGTCAACTGTTATCGTGCCATGTATTATACAATACTCCACACTGCCTCAAATTAATATTTTTAATCGCAGAATATCAATATCTTGGTACATCACATAAACAGTCCCCCGTCAAACGATCATCGCCTAGCGAGCCCAGAACTCGAGGAAGTACCCGCATAAATTCCTCTCGTGAAAGAAAAAAAAAATCCGAAAGATCAATGTTTCGCCCGGCTTGACCGAATTAGTTCCCTCGTGATCACAAATTTAAAACCGGCCGAAACTGAAAAGGGTTCCCCTCGCGAGGCGTCGCGGAGGGTCTTAAAACAGCTGCTCGACCACGAAAAATTATATTTCGTCTGAAAAGATCATTCAAAACCAGTGAGATCATTAAAGACATTTTTTAAATTATTTTCTTTATAAAATCGGAATATTTAAAACAAAAGCTGAATTATTTAAGTAAAAAAGAACAAAGATCCAGAAATTGTACTATACGTATTTTATCTATAACTGTCGTTTCAGTTTTACATTAAATTATGGTTTCAATATACATTCATTGCTATACGTAAGATTTTTAATTATTGTACTGGTGTAGTAAACTAATCAGATTTATCGGAAGAATTATCAGTATTGTTGTTAATTGAGGTAAAACAATTATTTTGTATATTTACATTCTTGAGCAAAGCTAACACTTCTAGAAATTGTCCTTTTCTTCATTTCTTAAGCAGATAACCTCCAATAACCAAGTATCAGGCGATATTAGTCTGCAGACTGCCCGCGAAATTTAAAATGCAATTATTATAAATTGTTGCAAAAAATGGCACACAATTTTCAAAAAAAAAAAAAAAAAAAACAAAGAACTGCATCCGAACTACAAAATAACGGTAAAGGTTCGGCCAATCCATACCAATTCATATTGTTTGACTCAAAACACAGAAACTCATGCAATCATGAATTTGCTATCTTCGAGTACGTCTACTCTGAAACGTCATGAAATTCTTTTAATCTGTCTATTGAAAAACTAAAGTATGCACCGTTCCAAAAATTATACGGTTTTTCGCGGTCAGACGGCTGTATTAAAACACTCTGTGCGTCGTTTTGTGTGGGTGAGGCCGAGGCGGCTCTCGTGGCCACCTCTCGCAGACGTGTCTTACGTAGGTGTGCTGCCTATATTTGCATCGTCATAGATCGTGTACGAGCCGCCGCGACTAACGGAACGTTGTATCGATCCGCACTTGGACTCATTTCTCTGTCTCGCTCGCAGTCAGCTACATAGGAGCGAGCCGAGCCAGCCGGGCACCGAGGAACTCGAGAATCGCAACGAAAACAACACCTCGACGACCACCGTCGTCGTCCCGGTGGCCAGAAGCCCGACGTCGTCCGATTTCAGCGGCGAGGACACCGAGGATTTCCGTGTCGCCGAGGACACGACCACGTGGTCTTCCCTTGCGATCACCCGGGACAACGCGCCGATCGATAGCACGAACAACGACGCCGGGAACTTGAACAACAACTTATCGGTGCCGAGGATCCGCAGAAACAGCTCGGTCGAGAGCTTGGCCGATTACGAAGGTAATGTCCAATTACAATTGGTTTCTTCTTCGAATGTTGGATGGAGGAATTGTAATCTAATAATCTGGCGGAAGACGGAGCTGGGTCGTGTCTGATCCATGGTTAGATGATGTACCTTGATTGTAAGGTATTATGGTACTATGGTGCTAAGGTACTAAAGTACTAGGGTACTGAGGCACTAAGATACTACGGTATTTAAGTGCTAAGGTACTATGGTACCAAAACACTAGGGTACTAAAGTACTAGGGTACTGACACACTAAGATACTACGGTATTTGGTACCGTGTGCTAAGGTACTATGGTACCAAAACACTAGGGTACTAAGGTACTAAGGTACTGAGGTGCTAAGATATTAAAGCACTAGGGTACTAAGGTGCTAAGGTACTGAGGTACTGAGGTGCTAAAGTACTGAGATGCTAAGATATTAAAGCACTAGGGTACTAAGGTGCTAAGGTACTGAGGTACTGAGGTGCTAAAGTACTGACGTGCTGAGATACTAAGGCACTAGGTGCTAAGGAACTGATTTAAAATGCTAAGGTTTAAGATCAAATGACAAACGTCTGCAATTGGTAATTTGGTATACGAAGTGTGACAATAAAGTTTCTGGAATAATTCACTTAAAATTTTATTTGGAAACTAAATAAATGAGGTTCCCGCCTTGAAAGTAGTCCCCTTGAGACCGTACACGCGCATTCCATCGTCGGATCCATTGATCGTAACAATTCTGGTATACACTCACTTTCCGGTATCTATTTTAATACCGGCGTTACATTGTTTGGAATTTCGGAAACTTCTTGAAAATGTGTTCCTTTTATAACTTCTTTTACTCGAGGAGATAACTCAAGCGAATACGAAGGATGTTCCAACATTACGATCGATTTTGAATTTACAAACTCCTTCACTGGAATGGCTGAATGTGCGGAAGCATTGTCAGCGTTCCATTTTTCACGTAACACGGACACTCGAACGTGTCTTCGCGCGAACCGAATTGCACGCTGACTAAAGCGATTGACACTGTTTCCCTTTCGCATGAAATTAGAGAGGGGATCAGGCTTCATAGAGGGGGGACGTAACTGTTCACATTGTTGTCACTTTGATGGAAGCAAAGTTATTTTCAAAAGTTTATTGTCACAATGGCGTGTCAACACGTTAGATCATCCCACAAGTTATGCAGTTTTTCTAAAAGTTGAATCTAAAACCGTATAATCTATTGGGTTGAACGGATAGTTTTTTCGTTTGTTTGTTGTCAAATACGATGGAGTATTTCAGCAGTGTATATTCAATAATATCCGATAACTTACAGCAATTGTCATTTTAATCTTTTCTGTCAATTGCCTTTTGCTGTCCAAAATGTAATGCATTATGTATACTGAAATCACCAGTCAAAAATCTCTGAAATCACATTAAAAATGTTCACCTTCTTAATATATATATGTATCATAAATGTTCTTTATTGTTAAAATGCAAAAGCTTTCCATTCAATCAAAGTGATCACTACTTATCTGCTTGGTGTACATAATGTCTTATTGTTAGACAGATACATTTAGACAATATTGCGCTAAAATTCACAAGTGCAGATCAAATAGTTCAATTATTAAAAATATTAAAATAAAAGTGACGAATATGTGTTCATCAAAGAGATTGGCACAATTACATCAGCGAGAAATATATATTCCAAATGTATGGATTATTAGAGTGAATCAGTGTTCAAGAAGGTTCACAAAATTTCTGGCAAGCCTTAAAGATGTAATTCGTATCGGAGGACCTTTGGAACTACATAAAGATACTCTACGGGTTATTTTTTATGGATTATGACGAAGTTGTTTATTCTCAGTAACATACGTATCAGAAAAACCGCATTACTCATTGGATGACCAATAATATAAACCAATATTGACACAGCTCCGCCATCAGACAGTTAAATATACACGATAATCGAAACATTCCCTGTAGAAAAAACAATCCTTTCTTGATATCAAAAGACACTTTAATGTGGTCAATATATTAAATTCTTTGTTGAATTTTCCAATACACTTTCTCCGAGCATGTAATATTATTGCATGTTTCCTTATAAATATATAGATTATTTCGACGATTAGAGTACACGTTTTTGTTTATATATTGTTAGTAACAATGCGAGGTAGAATTCGTCCTCGGACCTTGAGGATCAATCAGGACGGAATGTTTAAATACAAGGAAAACTGATGTTACGTTTATACAAAAAGGTTTAATAATTTGGGACACATTATCTGATAAAGTAAGGGAAAAATAATAATTTAGAACACTCAGCTGACATCAGCCATTCCTCGATCCATCATCATAATTGATTCATTACACTAGTGTCTTCTCTTCATGACTGTAAAAAATACTCACAAAAAACTATGACAATTGTAATAATAAGACATTCAGATTATAGAAGTACCGGAAATAATGAGTTACGGAATATCTCTGAAATTAATTCAATTTGAGTTTGGATGTTGTGATTGCAAACAAAATGAAAATTTAAATCAATTCAATTTAACGAAATATCTACTAATGAAGGGCAATTTTATGCAGTATCGATGAAGCAAACAATCGTATTAAATTCTCGGAACAATTAGCTATAGTATGATTCTACACTGTTTAATTTATTCTAAATTTGATTAAAAATGCAACTGTATGCGCCCAACACTATCCACACGGTCTGGGTTAGGTCAATCATTGCAACGAAACGATGAGTAACAAGAGGTTCTGGATGGAGGCGCGTTAGATAGGCTACGAGGAAATCCGACCACGTATTTTAATCAAACGATTTCAATCATCAAATCCCATCACGAGCATGAGTTGTCTGAAGCAGCTGGTGATGAGTCAGTCGGCCGCGTGGTCACGATGCCCGATTATTCAGTATTCCGGCAATGTGCAACCAGCATGAAATTCCGCAGGGCGTAACTCCTCTCACGAAGACTCGTCCCACGAGTTGACACCGTCCGAGTGGTCCGACTGGTCCGAGGAGGGAAATCTGCCCGCAGGTTGTCGCGGTATCGTCAACCCTAACTATCCAGGCTTTCAACACCTGGCGCCTTCTCTTCTGTCGGACACAGATCTGACGGAGGACGAGCACGAGAGCTGCCCGGATTACACGAGATTCAACGAGATCGACGCCAGGCCGGTCGAGAACGACAACGAGTACAACAATAACATCGAGGACAGTATCAATCATCTCTGCGGGCAGAAGAACCAGAGAAAGATCTTCTACGAGAAGCCTAAATTCAACATACAGGTAAACGTCAGATTTGTTCTTTCAGATTTTTTCTTTGGAAAGCGTTCCAGTGCCATTTTGTCATTCGCTGTCATTTGGCACTATTTTTAATTTCTCTCAGAGTTATGTATACTATCTGACATTGTGAAGTCATTATAAGAAATTAGGGGTGGGTTAGAACCTAATTTTTAAATTTAAAAATTTAAGATTTAAAATTAAAAATTAAAGATGTCAAAACTGTCGAAACTTTCGAAATTGGAAATGTTGATATTTTGTAAGGGGAATTTTTTGTTTTAAGAACTGAAGTCCTATCAAAATTGTTTGCATGAATCTTTACTGACCATAGTTAAACAAAATACAAAGAAAAACATAAAAATATGTTCACTTATCTTTTTTTAGCCATAACACTCAATAGTTTAGCAGTTCCTACGTTTTACGACCACTACATAGTTTCCTAATTTTATATTTACATATAGCCATATGGCAACAGTGAGAATAAAAGGGTTAATAATATCGGAATATAAAATGAAAGTTTAGAATTCAGAGACAATATTTTATATACTGTTAGTACATACTTTGTTACTAACATAAATATATTATGCATCATTCAAGTGGAGCTATCTTACAAAAAGCTGAAACACAATGATTATACCTAACATACAACTCGAAATTCCGAAGGAGATTGCCAACTAATAATCGTAGAGCGATTAGACGTACTTTGAATTTAACTTCAGCCGTGCCTTTGTCTCGGATGAGTCAAAGTAGACTTCCCAAAATACTTCCCACTAAAAGAATACTTAATCGCGTCCTAATTCCTGCCGTTCTCGATTAAATCCCCATGTTCACTACCTATGATTCGAATTTTTTAAAATAAATATTTCTTATTAGTACAAGTCCCGCTCAAGCTTTCCCTCGAACTTCAAGATCCAATCTACTAAAAACAACGTTCCGTGTGCACCAATAGACGCCATCATCAGTTCAATCGATCCTAAATACAAAGAAACGAACGATGATGGTATCGAACTAACAGTCGACTGTAGACGGAAAGGTTTTAATTAATAGCATCGTCTTTGTAATAGAAGCTTCGTTTCAAAAGGGCAACAAGGGCAATAATTAATCGAAACAGAGGCTTTGCTTTTACAACGTTTCAATTAACCAGCCGCAAAGGCCGCCACCGGAAGCTATGTAATCATCAGTCTTTCTTTCTGAGAACGGAGGAGAAGATTCTCTCGCCGGAATCGGAGATCGTGAACGGCGTCGTCGAGGCGGAGACGCATCTGACGGTCCTGGAACCGGAAGAGGGGCTTGCCGACACCGTGGTAGCCGCTAGTACGCCGGAACTCACGGAGGCGGTGCTCGAGGTGAAACAGGAACGAGAGATACCGGTCGAGGTCGAGATCGTCGAGCTGACGACCAGCGTGAAGGAGACTCCACAGTTTCCGGAAATCGAGGAGATACCGGACTCTGGGAAGACCAGCGAGGTCGGTGAGGTGGGTCTTGAAATTCTTTACATAAAAAATATTCTATAAATTCTACTCTGCCCTCATTAGTTAAAATGTGCTGTCTAACGAATTATCGTATTTTAAGATTTTTCGAAATATTTGGGGCCTCATATACTTCTCACTTTTTAGTTAACGCTAGAATGACCTGTGTGCTCTTTAGGACTCCAGACACAAACTAATTTATTTATCCTAACTGATTTTCAAATGATTTTACTAGTTTATATTGTTCTATGTAACATCTACTATCTTAGATAGTACTATTGTAAGTTATGACTTATGTTTATACCTCAATTATTTATGGTCTAGATACGTTTAAAAAGTGAGAGACATATGATTCGAACCGTTTTCTATATTAAACTTTTCTATGATGAAAAAGAAAAACGACATGAAGTAAATTATAAAGCGTCACTTTTCTCAGATGTCTGAATATGTCGGTTGAGACAATTGAGCTATGGAGGGCAGTATTGTACGAAAGGTGTTTCTAAAGTTCTAGGAGTTGTGTTATAAATTGTTTATTTTATTAATTTTCGCCCATGTTAGATTGTAATTTTTCAATGTAATTTCCGTTTAACTATATGCACTTGTCCCAGTGCGAAACTAGTCTTCCTTTCATGAATTTGAACTGCATTAATGCAAAAAATAGAATATTTCAATGATGCATTTGGGTTATGGTATTCTTAGTAAAGTATTTCAAATTTTGTAAATAATTTAATTTACACGTATTCGTTCCACGTATGTTTTCTTACGCAATTGAGAACATATATGTAAATGGAGTCTGCCCGTATAACAAACCATAAGAAACAGATACGTAAAACAAGGAAACGTATATGTTGTAAAAATAATTATTTCACGTTAATTACGTCAGTAATGATTAATGTAGTAAACACGATCAAATAAGAAGTTTTGACTCACTGATGTAAAATAATTTCAAAAAATACAATGGAAAATATGTTCTCTCACCGCGTAAAACGTAGACAGCTTGAAATAGGATTAAACTAACGTAACAGTTGTTCTAGAAAATGGCGACATCAGTAAGTTGTTGCATTTTTATTGGGTTGAATCAATAACTTTACTAACAGTGTGAAATTACGACTAAAAAACAAAAGAAGTTTTTTTTGAAGTCTTACATCTTAAAAATCTCCAACAGATTTGGCAATAAATCCTAAAGTAAAAGTGCTACCCCATATTTAGACCACGTCCTCTTTTAATTTCAGAAACGGCAATGGAAGTTATTTCATGACTCAACCCAATATACAAGCAATTGATGATGGATTTAACAAGAAACGATAAATACATTGTAAAGCCTATTTTAATCTGGTGCACGTATTATCTAGTGAATTCAATTACATTGCGTGCCACGGAAACATCCTCCGGATCTCATAATACAAGGAATTTTAAGTGTTTAATTACCGGTATTTTTCACGTCGATTTAAAGAAAACGTTCGCGATGTAAATGGCCTTTTGTTGCGGCCAACGAGAACGAGTAATCAAGATTAACGACCGTATTCACTTGATATCGCCCCGTGCCACAGTTTCGAGCTGTACGCGAAACTATTTAACAACTCCACACGCTGGACACACACACACACGCGGTACCGGACCCACATTAATGTATTCAGCAGCGTTCACGCTACCGTTTCACCGTTTTAAAAACAGCGTTAACACTCGGCTGTTTCACGTCGCGCGGTTATACAGCACCGCTAATCAGAAATTTCCTGAACTTTTAAGCATGGTCTTACTTCCACTTAGTAATTGAATGCCAGATGGTAGTACACTACGACCTCCGCTGTATGAATAATGTCGACGTTCCAAGTACACCAATATGGCGACAGTATGAATGGTGAGCTGTTCTCTAACGAAATATCTAGTAAGAAGAAATTCAAGAATAATACGATTTATTGTAGATACAGACATCGATAGCACGTTGATCAATTTTAATAGTAGGTACGTTTTTTAAATTTAAAGTGATATTTATTTTTTGGTAATAGTTATTGCGATGTTGAAGTCCATATCTGTGATGGTTTCTAAGTGGAATTAAGATGCTTCATGAACACTTATAAAATGCTTACTGTACGATTATAGTATCTATGTTCATTTTATGCTTAAAGAAATTAATTACTAGACAGTGTACATTGTATACGTGTAGATATGTACTAAAGAGTAATTAATTATTTTGATTACTATTAGAAAGATAAAATTTATATAGAAAGAGGAAATTATGATTTTAGAATAGCAGCTTCTCAAAAAGCTTGCTTCACTTTAATTACGATTTAATTACTTACTATAAAAATTGTTTATAATTTTATGTATAAAATAGATTTTGATATACACTACTGGAAATACTAATTGCATCACTCGAATATTAAACACGTTATCACTTGTAGCTTTTTTATTATTAGTAGATACTAGGAAAATTAATTGGAACAGAAATTTATTGCAAACATGTGTAAATCACTATCTTGTCCAAAATAAGTTGAATCATTTTATTAATCCCATTGCTATGAAAATTGGTTTTATCTTCATTATTTTTTAACATCGACTTAAATCTTTAATATCTGTTTAATATACATACATTCTGGTAGAAAATTAAAAGCTGTATAAAACCCAGTATATTAAGATTTAATCTGATGTCAAGAAATACTACAAATTTTCACAAATCAACGAAGTGGTAACATTTATGTTCCACTACTGTATGCATCAACACAACGAACAATGAACCACAATTGTAACACGTGTTCGACAAAATGAAATCACTGAATCTATCTTAAGATTATCCTCCTTTATCCTCACAGCTTTTCTGAGCACGTATATATGTACGTACATATGTACCAAGTTTCATTAACAACTGTACACATTGTTTAAAATTTCTGGAGCCCAGCCAGACCAACTATAACATTACCGACAAAAATTCGTCTTGGGTGTCTTAGTGTTAGTGTTCGTCAAGCAAAAAGTACTCAAAGAACTGACGGCGATTGTTCTTATTTTTTTTCATTCCAGACGGACGATATCGTGGTGGAGCACATCGACCTAATACGCGAGGCAAAGGAGTTGCCTCACCAGGCCCGATCCAAAATAGGCAACCGTCAGACCGTCACGTCTACCGGCTCGGCCGACGACGACTCGGAAAGCAACACCGACACCGACAGTTACCCGGAGGAACAGCCGACCTACACGAAGCTCGAGGAGATCGATCTTTTATCGAGCATCGGTCGTGACATCGGGGTAGATCTCGAGAAGTACGTGCAACCGGTGCCGGACGTAGTCGCGATGGAGGCCCTAGATCCGATCCACATGGCCGCCCGAGCCTCTTCCGCCATGAACATGATGAAAGACGGGATCGAGGACACCAACAAGCTGCTCGATCGTGATCTACCAGAAGCGTCGAGCGCAGACACCAGAAAGAAAGAGAAGATGGCTAGGAATCAGGCGAAGAGAAGGCAACAACAACAGCAGCAACAGCAGCAATTGAGAGCGTCGAACGCGCAGAGGCGGCCTGATAAGAGGAGGGCCGATGTGGATATTGGACCAGGTACGATTTTTAGAGGTGTGTTATTGTGGAACCTTGATTATATGAGACGTTGAAAGTATTAATGGGGTAAATAAATTGTTTTTTATGCATTTTAGTTAACGTCGTAGGATCCCTAACTTCATTCTATCTTCTGCATAAATGATGAAGGCCTAGTTTCATTAATAACTTAAAATGAGGTTTGAAATATATGCACTGCGTGACATAATTTTAAAACCACCCTGAAATTTCAATCCTTATGTATTGTGGTTGATATATGTAGAAACGAACCACTTTTTTTCTAGGGAATATAATCTATCCTTTTTTGAAGAAACATTATTTCTCAACACGATTTCAGAAATGGTATACTTGACTCGTTTTTATTTTAGCCAGAATAAATAAGCATTGAACATTTTAGGGTGGTTCTACAGTTGTGCCATGCAGTGTATGTATTCATAGTGAGAATCAGTAGAAACTGAATGGAATGACCAGACACGTTAGCCAAGTTCTATTTAATTGCACACGTATCCAGCAGATTTTCAAATTCGATTTTCTTCCGTAAATTCCACGTATCAAATACATTCCGTTTAATTGCATTTAAAACCCTTCGGTCGAATAGTAGAGATTTCACCGACCCAATTACGCTCGTAACGTCTTCCTTTCCTAGAAGCGGAAGTTTCTCTTCTCGGTGCGTTTCCCGCTACGGAAACGTGATTGCGTCTACTTCGTCGTTGCTTAACAGAAGGTGAAATTTCACGGTGCAGAAGTACAGCGCATAAGACAATAAAGTGCATGCGACTGCGAGCATACATACGCATCCCAGGTCCCATCGTCGTTTCGGTCGGGAAAACGCATATAAATCTTGGTCAAACTTAGCCTCAATTTTTCCACATGTATCGCGCAGGAAGCCCACGCGATTAGCGTAATCTCCAGGGACAATAAAAGTACCTCGGCGCGTATCTATTATACGTGACACGTTTCTTTCGCCCGTCGCCGCTCGTTTACGCATTCCCTTCCAGACACTTCTCCCGTACTCGACCGTAGCTCCTCGGATTTTACGGTACGTGCGCCTACTCAACGCGTGACATTTTCCTTTCATAATTCATAGCGACTGCCATTTGAAATGTTGCAAAAATACCACAAGTTAATATCGATGCACACTGATGGTCGAAAGCACGACAGCTGACCATTCGGAATGATTTTTATTTTATTTAAAATGATAGTGCTGGAATTCGGAAAATGTTGTCTAATATTACCATTTTAATTTTAAATAAAATTCTGAAAATGTTTTCAAAGATTTCCATTGTATTTGTACATGAAATTCTGAAGTTCTAAAAATTTCTTCACAGATTTCTGTTTTAGTTTTAAACGAAATTCCGAAATTCTGAAGATGTTTTCAAAGATTTCCGTTTTACGTTTAAATGAAATTCTGAAATTTTGAAAAAATTCTGAAACAGAGTTAGATTATTCACAATCTCTGTATTTCTTTAAGAATTCAAACCTAAAGAAATTGTGTAATGATTGTAGAAAATATGTTATTTATTCATTCAGAAACGTCAAAATCTTCTTAAAAATCCTAATCAAACAAATTAAAATATGGTGGAAAAATGATATTGTCTATGATTGAATGTTTCGACAGGTTATGATTATCCCAAAATCCATAGTTAAATTAAGAAACAAAAGTTTGAAACGCAAAGTACTTTATTACTTTCGCACAAACCACACAAATTATTATTAATTTATTGTTATGTTTTTGTTAAAGGTGTCTTTGACGTGTACAACATCGAGACAGCGATGCCAAAGATCGATTTGGACGCGATCGAATCTCACCTGAGAGCGGCACGCGAGGAGGAACGACGGGTAAGTGAAGATCGTTTATATGTGTAATTCCCTGTTATCGTGTATTGAAACATTTTTCTCGCGAATTTCATCGGAGAAACTCGCGAACAAATTTCTTTCACAAGAACGAAAGAAAATAATCATCGAAAGTATTGCTGGTAACTTTCCTGTAGAAATTCGTTTCTTCGTTCGCTTGGCAGAAACGTGGCTCGACCTTTCACTTTGACACACGTATGTTAATCGCATCTGTTTATTTACATAAAAGTGTGCAATATTCGCATGGTAATGCAGATATTTAAGGACGCTCGTGGTAGGCGCGTCTCATGCAAATGAGGAAATGATATTCATCGCGGACGGAATTAGTACTGATGCAACGCTGAGATTAATTTTAACTGTCGCGTTACTTTTCGAGAAGATTTATTATTGTTCGCAAAAGTTTCAAGACTGAAAACTCCAGTAGTACTACTGCATCTTAATGTACTACTATAAAACTGGACTCCAGATACTGAATGAATAGATAAACTTCGTTGAAATTAATTAAAAGCAGAAACACATATACAATTCATGTAAAAATAAAACAGGAATACAAAGAATATTACAAAATGTAAACCAAGCTTAAAAATTAGTTAGTGAATAAATTCCATTAAACTGCTGTAATTGGCCAGTTACTTAGTGGAATATCTGCATTGTATGAACACATAAATTACTAAATTACCCAAAATAATAGTCACAATGCTTTTTATTTATTATATCATAACGTTTCACTAACGTGCACTCACTGTCGACAGTTCCCTTAAAAGAAACACTACCATTTAAGTGAGAAACAATTTATTATTTTTTTATGTGGCCGTAAATTTTCACTTAAATATCTTTCTAACCCCTGCACTCAAGTGGAGTAACGAATACCTACAGAAAATTGTTCCCCGTGAGTGATAAACGTTATCATGGCGCAAACGACTGTCTCCTATTTTAAGAACAAACACGCAAAAGCATAATACGATAAACAGAATATTTAAATGGAAAAAGAATTATAATTGGAGGATCTTCACGAAGGAAGGAGAAGGTGTAATTTTCTGGCCCACCTGGCCGACGTTCACACGGATAAAATACTACGATAAGACTGAATGAATATATACCCACGCGACTGGATTGAGTCGCTTTCGTCGAAAGTCGAGATATACGCGCAGACCCCGTAATCATGAATGTTCCATACCTGATAAACTCTGACTCGATCGGTCTAAATAAAGCATGAAAGGATGCAGTGGGCGTGCTCAAAGATAAGAAAAGACGACATCGATCTGTGGCGAGAAGCCAGGTTCATCGGTAACTGAATTTGTTATTATATTTGTAAATAAAAACAAGTATTACAAAATTCTTTCAAAAAACGTCTGCTGCACATAATAAATTGTTAAGTCTAAAAAAGAATTAACGATACAGGGTGTTTTGAAGCTAATATCATGAATGTTTAATGTTTTCTATAGATGGAATATTACGAGGAGTTCAAATAGAAAATGTTCAATATGACGTCCGTTAGGAAACATATAGGTACATATTTTTGTATATTTGGAAGAATAATGATTTTGACTCGAATGAGTACTAGAAATTAAAAGTAAATTCTGCATAATAACATTTCAAAAGGAAATATATGTTTTATAGAAAAAATATATCAACTTGTGGATCAACGGGAAGGAAGTTAATCTTTCTACTCTAAGTTATTATAACTATTTAAGAGAAGACAGAAGTTCATTCTAAATGACTTTGGGAACAATTGGCCAAAATAAACAGAGAAAAGGCATCGAACTTCAAAAAGCTTTTGTGATCTAACAATAAGCTAATATTTTTCAAAGTTAGTGTTACTGCAAACCTTTTCAATAATGAAATATTGTTTACAGAAATTGACTTTTTGACCCTATTTCTGACTATTTTCCATAAACGAACTAGACAGTCTGTAACTATAAATTACTGGATTAACTGATAAATAATTTTCCTTTTCTCCCTTCCTCCCTCAATCAACTTAAACTGTGTCATTATTTCTATTCTTTGATTATTCACCGAATTTCTCCCATTCACGTAGAAAAATATTTCCGACTAAAGCCAATAATTCCATAAATTACTTCGCGTCCTAATATTCAGTCTTAATCGGTTCATGAGAACCGTCATATCCCAGCCATCTCGCCGCGGGAACTTTTCCCAAAAATGTGATTGACCTAATTATCTCCGAGAAGTGGTAGTCAAATTCGAGGTTTCGAGTCGATCGCAATTAACGTCGAGTTCGAATAACAAATCTCTCCACCGCAACGCTCGTTTTAATGGAGCTTACTGGATGAAGTAGAAAAAAAAAAGAGTCGTCTCACAGCCCGCGAACGGGAGATTTTCAATTTCAGTAGAAAAATGGAAGGGCGAGGTACTTCGAGCAATTCCCAACGAGATGTTTCGCGCGCGAGTATTTTCTGGATTATTGACGCGGAAAATAAGGTCGACAAGGTTTACGACCCCGTTTCGGGATCCCGATAGCGAGAGTCTCATTAAATTGCACAGACGATCTATATTCGACGGTGTGCAGTGTCCATTGTATGGAAATAGGGGAACAGGAAACGGATGTCGGCGGCACGGAGACGATCAATGCACACCCGTCAGTATATACAGTGCGACATAATTTCGGCGCGAAAGATTCGAAACGGCTCGCTATGTCGAACAATAACAAAAGAGAATCCATAAGGAGTGTGCTCAATCCGTGGATCGATATGTTTGTTTTTTAGGTTTGATTAGTACCTGGGTCGGTGAAACGAGACGAACGGACGATCAGAATCCTTTGAAATTCTAGAAATAAATAGGGGAGACCGGGGTAGAAAGTAACAGTTTTTGGTTTTCAATGGAGAGTCAAGATAAGTTCTATAGCGATATAATGTTTTTGGATTGGAAAAATTGAGTTTTTGCAGTTTCACAACTTTATGATTGGAACGACGATATTTCACAGAATTTTTGCAAGCATGTAACTGTCCGAATACGTATAGACAGTAATGTACAAATTGAAGATTTCCATGTAGTTTCCATTAAACTATTTATTGTTACCATGGTGAGAGAGCAGAAAAAGATTTACCGAGCAGCAGAAAATGCTTGATATACATTTTAGTAATATTAATTTTCATGTAGATCAAAGTGCGTCGAATTAAATGTTACGGTGATATTTCACTCGTTTACGGTCCAGTTTGGACAGATGTCTAGCAGTGTAACATCTCGAGATAACGTATCACTGCACCTTAAAAACCGAGGCAGCCGTAGGTCAAAAGATTTGCATGAGCGGCCAAGTGAAACGGTCTGCGTACTACTCGCGAGAAATATACATACCGTCCTCGGATACGTTGCTTCGAAGACGCGAATGTGATTTGCAAAGGATTCCAAACGGAAGATATTTGACGCGATCGGAAACTAAAAAAAAATTGAAGAATTCCGGCCCCACTTCAAAAACAATTAAAAGTAAGAATAAAATATCATAATTCTACTATAAACTTCGAATTTCCTAGTTATAAACTTGTCAATTTGAAGAACAGTGCTTAGTATATTTCAAAATTAATATTTATTAACATATTTTAGTTTAGTAGAAAGTGAAATGAGAGACTTTTCAATATTCAACGCTTCAAATAATCATGGTAGTCTTTTATAATTATGGGAATTCATTTATTTCATGTTCAGAAATTTATTTACTTAAAAATTAAATCACCCGAATATAAAGAACTTTTTTTAGTACAGAGACTCATACAGACTCTAATTTTGTTATCGAACGTTACCTGAAAAGTTTATTCTCAAAAGTAAATTTTGACGCATCACGATATTCTACTAAACGTACGTGTAATACAGTTTAGTTATAACATAGGTCCCTCATGCACTGAACCCCACAATTTCTTCTTCAATTCTTTCTTAACCTTGTATGCCCTGAAGATACTTTACAGTACCACTTAAACATACATTAAAATTCTTCCATAAACCAAACATGTTTCTTTTGCGACGTAGGGTCCTAACAGTACCTACTTCTAAACACCACTATATGCATTTATGCCCAAATGAATGTAAAAAATATTTATACTTAACATGTATATAATTTGAATAATCTTTAAATATCCAGAATATGTCGAGGAAAAAAATAAGAATGGTATACATAATTCAGAACAGAAAGGATTAAAGGCAAATTAACGAGCTTCTCATTGACAAGTGCTGCAATCGAAAACCCTGTCAACAAGTGAACAGTTAAAAATGTGTTACAACCAGCACCGTAAATGAACCTCTCTGTGTAACAATCAATCCCCCAAAACGGGGTTACCCTATTCTCCTGGTAAGATCCGAATCTGATTCCGGTATAACGACCGTCGTCGATCAGCTTGGGAAAGAGAGAGAGAAAAAAAGAAATGTTCCCGTTTCCGAGACCGATAAACGCAGGCGTTCTCGCATCAAAACGAGCACCGACCACTTTCACCGAGGACTGCGAAAAGCTGGGGCTAACGCGCTGAGTCCAGCCTCCGTAGACGGTTTAATAGCACCAGCTCCACCACCTTCGTCGAGCAAACCTTACTGGACGATCGGTCCGCCGCTCACTTGACTCGCTTTTACGCCAGTCTCGCGTTGGTCCCGTCTCGCGGCGAGTCTTGGGCAACGAAAAACGCAAGTCAGAACCGCGGTTGCTTTCGGACGTAGCTGGCCGTGAACAGGAAGTGAAACACAGTGAATCGCGGGTAAAAGTGAACAGCATAATTCCAATTGCTCGTGTCGTCGATCGATCGTGGACCACTCGTGTCGCCTGATCGATCGTGAACAACTGGAATCGTGAGCCACTCGAATCGTGAATCGATCGTGAACCATTGGAATTGTGAATCTAATTGTGAAGCACTGGAATTCTCAATCGATCGTAGATCACTGGAATCCTCAGTCGATCGTAAACCACTGGAATCTTCAGTCGATCGTAAACCACTGGAATCCTCAGTCGATCGTAGATCACTGGAATTCTCAGTCGATCGTAAACCACTGGAATCCTCAGTAGATCGTAAACCACTGGAATCCTCGATCGATCGTGAACCATTGGAATCCTCAACCACTCGTGAATCACTGGAATCGTTAACTACCCGAATCGTCAATCGATCATGAACCACAGGAATCGTGACTGAACGATCGAAAGACCAAGTTCCAATTCGCAAGATAACAAACGCTCGTTCCTCCGACAGTGATCGATACACTTGAGTTTCACGTGGATCGTCGGAGGAATTCGATCCCCTGCGGCTTCCGACTGCAAACCGCGTCCATTATTGGTGAACCGATGTATCGTCACCGTTGCGGTCAATTTTGTCCAGGGTCAACGGAGACATTGATATTCATCGCGTGACTGAACGAAGCTCGAGCGCGACGCCTGTCGCGAAGAAGATCGGATTATTGGGGAATTTCTGTACGCCGTTTGAAATACATGTGAATATATACATAATTTCTGAGTTGTTGCATAGAGAGAAGTTAACGGTCGGAGAACATTTAATGGATTACGTCGAAGCTCGAGGACGGTTGGACAGTAATTCGAGATGATTGAAGGTTTCAGAGATGCTCGTAATTAAATTGTACTTCCGGCTCGTCGTCTGCGACGCTGACGGGAGATATCGAAGCGTGTTCCGTGCGTGTCTCTTCTGTCAGAGAAGAAATAAATAAATGAATTAGAACGGAGGATCGTAAGAAGGTGACTAAACAAAGTGGAACACAGGGTATGATCGTGATGAATAAGTGGAGTGGATACTAAGGCGAAAGTGAAGAAACGTGGTGAAATGATGATGATGATTAGAAGACATGTACCTACTCTCGAACAGCTTTCTTCGACTTAATAGGAAATGAATGAAAAGGCGTTCCACGGTGCGTTACAGGTGGCTCGTAACGTGTGTTGCAGCGTTATATGGTGAATAAAAGAAAAGTGGATCGTCGAAGACGAACTAAGCGTCTATATTCAAAGACGTTCTACCGTGAAGAAGAAATCATTGGAAAACTCCTACTTCCGACAGTTGGAATCGTTCGAACAACTTTCTTTCCGACGAATCCTGATGAAAGAAGGACGTAGCCCGTGGATATTGTGATTTGAAATTCATTTTAAGAATCTCCATATGGTGAACAGCAGTCGCTTCGTGAGTTTCCTTTCGACGACGCGATCTCGTGTTTGTGTTACTAGCGCGAGCAGTTTCTCTTTTTGCTGGTAATATTGACAAACTGCAAACCGAGGGGAAAGTGATGGTTGTGTAAAGGACATTAAGGATCGGTGAGGGGGCGAGATATAATAGAGTGAAGGAAGTATCGTGATTCTTGGAACGATGGGTAGCAGCAACAAGGCGAAGAGACACTACAAAAAAGATTCGCGATTCGTCGCGGATCTGTACACTTTTACCTATGATGACTTCGATCTCGTAAGATTAATCGTTGGACATCGAGCTGACGAATGGCGGTAGAGTATTTATTCGCAGGAAAAAATGAATATAAAATTTTCGATTTTTGACTTTAATTCTTCGACAATCAAACAACAATACATCACATCTGTATAATAATATTTGAATGTTTGACTGTTTCTATAAACAGTCTCTGTTCTAATTCTAAAAAGAAAATAAAAACTCCAGAATTTATTTTGATTTGAGCAATTAAATTGGTGGAAAATAATTAATCGTTTGTAAATATTGAGCTTCGTATTATCTTTGTTACGACTCAAAAACAGGTAGAATTACTTCAATAAATTTTATAATGCGAAAAAGATTGTGGTGGGAAAACTTTGTGGAACCAAAATAAATTGCAGTGAAAATTGGACTAAATCGAATGTCACTATTTCCTGTAATCAATGAAAGGGAACAACTACAACGTGTGTTAGATAAGGAAAAAGAAACTTGTTTCAGCGATAGATTATCTACAATGAAAGGTTTGTTTCGATGACCCTGTCCGACAAACGATTTCCTGCACTTGTCCCATGTAAGGTTAACGACCCCAACCATTCGATAGACAGAAGGGGGAAAGTAGGTCGTGGACTGTACAGGCACTAAAAAATTAATTTTGACATTCACACGCGAGTTAATGGCAACAAGGAATGGAAAGTTCCAATGGATTTGTGCGAGACTGAATTAACCATAGCCAAACATGACTCATTTACTTTACCGTGGAACTAACCTTATTCATAATACAAGGACTGAACTAGAAAGTATAAAGTTCATAAAAAATGGCACAAAAAGAAATGAAAATTTAAAGGGTTTACATAATCGTTAACAAAATATTTGCAATTTTTTATTGCTTTTATTACAATGTTCAGTTATTATTCAATTTATATATAAAATCAACTAAGTATCAATTTCAAAATCATTAAATTTATTTTCCTTTGAAAAATAAAGTAGCTTAATAACTGGAAATATTTATTCCTGTTAAATATTATAGAGTAAAATATCATGCAATTGAAATTATTTTCTAAATTAAATCCTGTTTCTCGATAGATACTCTAAATTTCGAACACTTTTACATGCTGAACTTAACCTTCGCGGTCCAATGAATCCTTTCCACTCGACTAACTTAGCCAATCTGAATTTATTGGGGAAAATACTGTAAACTGAATATACCATCTATTGAAATTCTCATAGGTCGAACTTCAGAAATACTTTGACAAAATTTATACGATATGAATTTTCCATTAAACTTCCATAAAAATAATATCTTTCATACAAATACAGAATTTATAAATAAAAAAGATATTAATCGTTACAGTCACAAAATATAATCCGATTCAATTAATTAAATATTTTATAAATTATATTAAAAATACTGAAATATTTATCAGAAACTTAAATGGAAAGTTTAGATATTAATTTTTATGATTATAATAATAAATACTCTACGACAATTTTAAAAGGAATTTTTACAAAAAAATTTATAATATCCATTCAAAGAGTAGTACTTGTAACCTCTTTTGATTTTAAATTTAGTCTCTTCAGACGACATTAAAATATATTTTATATAAATGAACATGCTCAACCGTAACAATAAAAATTACAAGTTTGAATTAAATTCTTTAGTTTAAAACTAATTTTTAAAAAAATAGTTTATTACATTTAACCAATCTGCTCTACAATGGGTTCTCGAAATGTTAAAGGCACGCGATTGAGAAGAAGTGTACAATCGATTATGTGGAGGACGACTTTACTGTTGCTCCCCTACTTCAAATAAATATCTCTATCGCCATTCGTACAGTCGAAAGTCGTGTTTTATCAATGTCCTGTGATCGACCGTATCGATTACCTGACTGGCTTTCATTTCTGGGGCATCAGGACGACGATAAAGAGCCGGCCAAGGAAGAGCCAAAGTCAGAAGAGACGACGATCGCGTCGTGCCAAAAATCCGTCGAAACGAAGGAACCTGAAAGGGAAGATCTTGTCACGCGATTCGATAGGGTCGTACGGGGAGATCCGGATGAAGCTTCTCAGGTGTGACTACCGGCAATCGTAAAGCGACTCTGAATATTTTCAGGAATATGAAACTCGGAAACTTAAACGAAAATATGATTGTATCACTTCTCTGACATTATTCGTGTGCATTTTTACAAGGAAAATATCATATTTATCGGTGCGTTTATCCTAGTTTCTTTACAGAAAAAATCCCAAATGTCACATTGACCACAGGCGTCCACAATATTAAAACCCCCTTCTTTTTACCAGAATAATCGCCTTTTTTTCGTAACCAAGAAGATAAGAGTAAAATGGTAGGAAAAAACTTTTCGTCCCCTTTGAATTGAAACAGAATCCATTCCCGACACCTACGGAATGGCTTGCAACCATATTGGGACGGTCCCGCCGGTGGAAAAACGTTGTCAATCTCATTAATGGTTTCGCTAGTACCGCAAGAATGCAATTCTGATACAATGAAATAGCGGACGCGGAACCCCCGATGGGGATCGGAGTACCCGCGGGGGTTTCCTCCCTTCGACGTGTAAACGGGTAATCACTCTTCAGATTCCACTGTCTGTTCACAGCGACGGAACGACCGTGAAGAGATCCGAAGGAGGCTGGCGATGGGTCCGGACGCCGAAGACTTGCGCGCTGAACGCGGAAGAAAGCCGAGCCTCCAGTCGCGGCTTCAAAGCGGTCGGTATCGCATGAACCCCTAACACCCAGGGGCTCCCTGAACAAAAATGTTTTCTTCCCGATTTCGAAAGTATCCTTCGATCGTGTCGCGAAAATGGTTAATCAACGATACAGTAAAAATTCTTGAGAGAACGATACACGTGTAATATTAAACGTGGAATTGTTAAACCCATGATCGTGACATAGTGTGAAACAACGGTTCGAGAAGAATTGGACGGACTTGCGACTAAACATGAGGAATGATTTTTAAGTTAGGGAATAGATTTGAATTTACCGTGATTTTTCGATGATTCGCGAATTATGGAAACAGAGTTACAAGTTTCGTTTTGGTTTAAATACTCGGTTTTTGGAAGTGATAATACGAATGTTGTGTATATTCTAGACTGTTTAAAATTGTTTCGTGGTATTTTGGTACTTGCTGTTGAAGGAATGTTTCGGTGAATTTTTTCTTAAAAGGTCATCATTGTTAAGACCCAGTCATATAAATGGAACGTTGTATGAAGAACGATTAATTAGTGTGTAATAAATGAGTTTAACGAGGAAACGTAGGACAAAAGATTGACTAATGAATCGAATACACATTAGGCGACGTCAGAGCCTTAATTAGAGTCCGGTGTATACAAAATACGCTTCTCGGGATGTAACAATCTTTTGTCGTGGATAATAATAAGACTGAGATACAGTATTATATTAAGACATAATAGTGCAACACTGTGACACACAGTATTATGATGGCAAATAATAGTATAGTATTATAATAGAATGTATAATAAATAATGATAATGGAATCGTGAAACATTACATAAAATAACAATTAATTATTGAGATGTAGATATTCGGATAATTATACGAATTCAAATTCTTCCAAATTAATTCACGAAAGTAACAATTATAGGACTACGTATTTGCTTTAATTCAAGGTCGAAAAGGAAAGAAAATTTTCATTAATCGTTACGTTAACACATTATGACCCGTGTCCATATATTTGTGTGCTTTGTTACAAATTATAATTAAAATAAAAAAATATTCTTTCGCTATAAATTATAGAGTCAAAAAGCATTTTAAATTCTTTCGGTCTTGATCTTATCTTCGTCAGAAGCTATAGCAGACCTTAACCTGTTAAATTTCCGTTTCATCATGTTCTATAAGTCGTTTGGGTTGAACAGAACGTTCCTACGCCTTTTTGCTGTTAAATACAACGGAGTATTTCAACATTATATGCTAAATACTTAAATTATCTTAATCTGTCGCCTGTGGTTGAACAAAACTGGAGTACCTCTATTGAAATTACCTGTTCAAAATCTCTGAAACCACAGTAGATACATTCGAACCTCACAAACATCTCCACACATTCCATAAATGTCTTTTATTCTTTATGTATCAACAGTGCCGATCAGTAAAAATTCCCGAATCTCATACACCAATGCGTAACACATATATTATTATCAGACGTTTTCGGATGATTTTCACAACAAGGAAAGAACCGGGAAGCTCAAACACGAGTATTCAGAGAGTACGTGATAGAATCGTAGATGATATGATGAAAAATAAAAGAATAACTACTAATAAATTACACTTTGACATCTACTAGAATACGTACAAAGTTTCCGTTCAACCCAATATACATATTTGCTATAAATTCATAAAATCCACCCTCTAAATGTACTTTCGTGATCCAACGGAACAAACAAAAAACAAACCAGCTCATTTAAACATTATTACATTGTGACAAAAAAAGAGAGATTACTTACAAGAGTCTCGAATTCTCTGCAGGAATGAATCTCCAAATCTGCTTCATGAACGAAACAGCCTCGGACACCGAGTCACCTTGCTCGGAGAACGACGCCTCGCCTGGATCCACGCCGGCGTCCCTGAACACGCCGAAGCAACAACAGAAACAACAGATGCCGGCCAGGCCCCAGGTGCTAAGTCTTCCGCCGTTGAGGCTCGACGTGGGCCCGAACTCGGCGCCCATCGACGAGGCGGACTTCTTCGCCCGGCAAGCAAGGTTACAGACCGAGGCGAGAATGGCCCTGGCCCAGGCCAAAGAAATGGCGCACATGCAGATGGAGGTGGAGAGACAAAGGCTGAAACAAAGTCCCATCACGGAGATGGTGCGATCCAGCCTCGAAAAAGTGAGTAATTGAGAAAGTTTATGCAAAATAAAATTTTATAAAGTACCTAATTCTTAAAGACAAGATCAAAAGTAGGAATTTCTATCTTCTCTTAAGTATGTTATTAAGTTAAGCGTAAAATAGAAAAGTCGTTGCATTAGATGAAAGTTTTGTCTTTGATTGTATTTTATAGAGCTATTTATACTCTATACATATATGTATGCATAAAATCAGTAGTCTACATAGTCATCAGTTTCGTTCTTAAATCTCCTTCTGCGGTGAAAAGATGGAGAAAAAACTGCACTTTCTGAATCGTTGTGTGTTACGTATAGACTGCGGATGTTTATGCAAAATCACAATTTTAGTTACTAATTTGTGAACATAAAAATAAGGTAGAAATTTATTTCCTGCACTAGATGTCTTATTGTAATAAGTGTGATGGTCTTATCTTAATATGGTGATGATAATATGTGAATATCATTAAGTTTTATTGCAGTCTTTATTTTACTACATTTTGTATATTAAAATTTTCTATAAATGTATAAATATCCGCAGCCTGGTTATGTATCTTCAGCAAAATTTAATCAGTCGTAACTTTATCAATTACTTAATCCTCGAACGATGGTGTCCAGGTTCATCTTGACCCAGGATTTTCGAAACTTTACGCATCGTTCCAGTTTAGAGAAACTAACTATAACGAATAGTTATTTAGTTTTAAAGAAATTCTTACCAAAGCACATCTAAATACAGATGATTAGGGATCTAGCTGGACCCAGGTACCGTCGTCTATTCGAACATCAAAAACGTTAGTCCTCAAAGGTTTAACCGCTTGACGGTTTAGTGTGAGTCTAAAGTAAAGCGTCGAGTGTATATGTACATACCGAAAGGTATACATATACATATGTATATATACACATATGTACCGAGAAACTCCGGCAAGATGACGCGCCAAAACTATTTAGTCTACCGTCGATATTGCTATAAGTCTCTTCGTGTCTGTCTCTGTTATAATCTCTCTGAAGTAAGAATGGCGTTGATTCCGAAACTTTCTACCACAGTTCGCAAATTGATTAATTTCAGAAGATGTATTACCTTCTTTATATAGAGTTCTATTTTACTGTTCCAAATGGATAGCAATCGGTCATCGATCATTAGTAAAAGTTCTAACCCTTTGCCCTCCAATACACTTTTATTGTAAATTGTTAGAAGCCTAAAGATATCTTTGTTCTGTCTGTTCTGAAACGTGTAAATGTTTCTTATCTAATAACGGTTTAATAGATTTACACAATTTAAATTTTATTTGTTAGGATTTAGTTTGCATTGTAATAAAGACAACTTGTATCTTGCGGTGGCGCAGCAACGGCGCCAGTGGAGTGCAAAGGGCTAACAGTGATACGAACAAATCTGCGAATAGTGAAATCTGCTGCATTTATTCAAAAATGCCGCGTGTCTTTTGATCGTTAATCTGGGCTGTCCTGTTGCACCCATCAAGGGAAAGAAACCAAAATAAATGTTAAAGATTTGATGAAACGATATCTTTTCCGTACACTGCTAACACTAGGGTGAATACACCACTAAATGAACACGTACCAGTAAATGAACATTACATATAAGAACAAGTAAATTAAGTTATTAAAATAAGCAAATGATTAGATATTGATTTTTTTCAATTCCTTGTTTCATATTCAAACAGTTTTCGCATCATTGGTTAGAAATGTTCATTCAGTAGTGAAATCAGTACTTTTTCTTTTTAAGTATTTTTTGAATTTTTCAAATTGAAATCTATAAGTTATAAGAAAGTATAAATGTTAAAAAATCTAATTTTCGTGTGTCAAATATTTATTAATATTATTATCATTTAAAATTCGACTCTAATAGCTACAAAATCCCTTAAGTGTTCATTCATTGGTGCGTTTATCTTACTACCGTCTACTTATATTTATGTGACAAAATATTTGAAGATTAGACATCGATTGACGAGCACACAGGGACTGCAATACATGATCCTCTAACTGTTTGGATCAGTGTATTAAACATTCGAAGCGCTTCGTGAACTGTGTGAAAAAAATGTTCCATTATTGTTCTTCAGGTTGGTGTTCAATTAGGCGAGGACAGGCGCAGATTGTCCCGGGTACTTTTAACAGAACTGAATGTCGCGCAGCTTCAAGTAGTGGCGAATGACTTGCACGCTAGAATCGCAGCTCTGAACGAGGCTCTTGTCGAGGGACTGTTAAGAAGAGACGACTTACACATGGAACAGGACTCGATGCTCGTGGACATCGAGGATCTCACCCGATATCTGTAAGTGTCCCGCATTCAGTCGATCTTGCGCTATTTTCCGCGCATTTTTGTGCACACTTCTTTTCTCGTTAGAACGAAGCAGTTCTTTCGACGCAATTAGGGATAGAAAAAAAAGAGAGAGAACTTTCGTGAAAAGATGCATGGTCCATTTTTCTGAATGGCGAAGTGGAACGAGGACTCTTAAGATAAAGTCGACGTTCCGCCGTACTTCTTAAACGGCCATATTGTTTTCGCTTGTTCAAGTATTAATGGTCGCAATCGGGTCTTATGCAAATTTGATAAATTCAGAGCGACCAGATGTTTAAACGTTGATTTTTATAATTCGATTTTGCATATTTCTAATAAATTAAATGGACAATCGATTTAAATGTTACGTGTGTTAAATCATCGAATGATAAATAAAGTAGCAATCATTTAAACTAAATTTTGATTACTACGAAAATCTTAATTCGTATTTTAATTTCGAAATTATTAATCAACTGTTCGTTGTTCACAAATAGCTCAAGGCTTTGAAAAATATAAGGATTTACTATTTTTATAGCACTACACTCTTGCAAGTGTATGTAGCTTGTGTAACTAACAACATACTTATATATTCAACACTATTACTACTACAGTGGGATCAAAATCAATTGTTCGGTCAAAACCATTGCAAACTAATCAAACGTACAAATATTTTCTATAATGTAATTAGTTCTCTTTTATACAGGGTGTTCAAGTACTGGTCTCAGAAAATTTAAAGGGTAATTCTATATGTCAAATTAAACAAAAATCATGAATATTGAAATCCAGCAGTATCCCACGAATAATTAGCTATTTTAATTGGATCGACTTTAACTTATGGAAAAACGTTCCACCGACAGTTATACTACATTGATACCAATTCATGGACATCAACTTTGACCGACGCTATGTGTTTCCTGACATTCAAATACAGATTGGTGAATCAATATCAATGTAATAACTAGACTGCGGATGTTTATGCATTTGTAGTCAATTTTAATGTACAAAATGCAGTAAAATACAACCTTTCATAGAACTTAATGATATTTATATATTATTGTTAACATAATAAATTTTCATCTCATTCTCATGTTCATAAATTAATGTCTAAAATTGTGAATCTGCATAAACATCCGTAGTCTGGTAATAACTATTGGTGAAACGTTTCTCGATAAGCTAAAGCGAATCCATTGTAGCAACCGCAATGCTGTGTCTGGATCTATATGGATCCAACTTTTTAAAAGCTCCATCTATCTTATCAACCTAAGAATCGAATTTACGCTAGAAATTGTTCATATTTTGTGATATAAAAAAGCAGGACATCTTGAATGATTACATTCGAAAATAATCTTTAGAAAATAGGAAATATCAAAGGTCCAAACAGAGCCAAGCATCGCTGCAGCACAAACATTAAAAACGTCCGCCTTTCGACGGTCAATTCATAGCCAGAGTCTTTTGGAACAAACCGCGTGTCACCCATGATCACGCATAACGCTGCAGTCATCGCAACAAAATTCACGATCAAAAAATTAATTCGATCGGTTGAGCAACTTTGATCCCACTGTAGCATTGAACTCTATACCTGGAACGATAACTGTGAGATAACACTGTAAACGACGTATCCCTATTTCACTCTTACAGATATCTTTTCTGGGCGTACACTGAGGAGCAAAGTCAGCTTCTTCTAGGGGAAAAAGCAATGTAGGGTAAGGGCTTCCTACCGCTCGATAAATTTATTTCAAATACTGAAATAAATGTAAAACCGAATGTTAGTTTGCCATAAATTTCAGTAACTCCAACACCAAAGAGTAGGAGGTCTTTTCCTTACATCACTCTTTCCCCTAGCGGAAGCAGAGTTTGCTCATGAGGGTACAGTTGTATCTATGTATATCTGCCTGTACCCTTTTTCAACAGCTGTGAGATACACCTTCGAAACACCTATCTCCCTCGGCCCCGGCTCATCCAAGGTTTTCCGTACTCTGTTATCGTCCCAGGTATATAGAGTCCAATGCACTGTAATCATCGAAAAGATCGTAGCAACTCGTAGTTGTTTCGTAGCTGTTTCCCACCTTTAACAAGACTAACAGCCTCCGAGCAAACTATGACGAACATTATATTTTCCGGGTTGTCGCGTTAATAAAACAGCTTCTGCTGCGTTCGAATGCACAGAGGTACCAAGCAGGAGGCGCTGAAGAAGAAGCAAAACGCGAGGGAGCAACAGACCTCGGGCAGGAATCACCAGCAAACGGCGTCGCCAGCACAGAGCAAGACACTGATGAAGCCAAAGCTGACGCACCGCGGTCTAGTCTCCCTGGTGAGGAAATAATGCCTGGCCACGAGACTCCGTGGTCTCGTCGGAATCTAAGCGAGCGGGAAGGAAGCACAGGCACCAAAAAGACGCGATAACGTTAGAGTAGATCAGCCTCCGGAGGTGAGGTCGAGGACCGGTGGATTCAGAAAACTGAAAAATCCCCAGACTCGACGGGGACTGCGTACAGCGCCGCCACGCGGACATTCTCCGAAGAAAAACAAAACAGAGAGACGCGTTCAACGAATTTCATTTCCGAGTGTAGGGAACGCAAACTTTTCAGAAGGAAACAGTTAAACTCTCTTTTTTTTTCGCACGTGGAGCGAACGGAATTGTTTCTGTTCGCATCCACTTGCCGAGAGCTTTGGCATAAAAAAAAATACGTAAAATGGACACGCGAAGCCCTCTTTCCTCCTCCAGCCCTGATAGAGGTTCGGGAGGGAAAACGGCTGAATTTCCAAAGTTTTTACAGCTTCGTCGTTATCAAGTGAAAGTAGGAATATACATACGTGCATATATACGTAGTCGAGCAAGTAGCAACGAGCAAGCCCCATTACCCCTAATGTCCTATCCTGAATACTTGGTCGATCGTTTCTAACATTCTAGTAATCGTACTAATAAGAACGTGTTGCCGAAAGTAACGGTTCTCGAATGTTTCGGTTCTAAATATCATTTAAGCGATAATTGTGTGTTGTTTTTATTTCTGGATTAGAGACTATGGTCGTTGGAGACCACTTGAACTTCCTTCCCTGTATACAATTGAGAACATTGTTCCGAAATGATGGAACTAAACCTGGTTTTTCGTGTTAATTAAAGATTGCTGAACACGATGATGATTTTACTGTTTCCTAGGCACGTCACAAAGTCTAGATTTTTAGATATAAAGTTATGGCTGTGCAGATTGATTTATTTCTGGAATTATTCACCGAATACAATTTTTCTGACTTTATTTCTATCGTATTCAAAAAATAAAAATAATAATGAATTTAAGTAAAATATAAATGTAGGATGTACATAATTTCATAAATATTTTGATTAGTTACGTAATCTACAGAGTGTTATATAACTGGTGGTGCAACCGAGTAGGAGGTGATTCTACGTAAAAAAATAAGTCGAAAATGTAGAATACATTTTTTTCATTCGAGACTTCGTTTTCGAAATAATTGAATTTGAAAAGCTGCTGTATTCGCGCGCAATTAAATAGAACTTGGCTACCGCGTCTGTTCATTGCATTCCGTTTCTACTTATTACCATGAATACAATTCACACGTTTCGGATTAATTTTCAATGTCGACTTTCTCGAGAACGAAGTCTCAAATGAACAAATTTTACTGTATATTTTCGACTTATTTTTTCACGTAGAATTACCCTGTACCCTGCTGCACCACTCGTTACATGACACCCTATGTACGATATTTATAATTAAATTTAAATAAATCCTTACGTATAGAGTCAAAAGGGAGATTACTATTGTATTCAGCAATTAAAAATCAAGGAAATAAAACCAGTTCCACTCATTCAAAATTTTCTCGAACACTGAAATTAATTCAACGGAAGCTATTTATCGATTCATCCTGATTGGATGGTTTAGTCATCGGTACGTTTAGTAGAGAATACATGCTGTTTTTTGCCCAAGCATTTTAAGAACATTCTATATGCCCGATCTCCCTCCGCTCTGGTTATATCTTGCGGCCATGCATGCATGTGTTTCCCGAATGTATCGCCTTTATAATGATAGCGTTAAACGGTAGGCAAAGCTCTTCTCTATGTTGTAAATAAACGAACGCCGTGGTCCGGTCCAGTGAGAATCCGCTACTCACCCGAGATGTCTACCCGTCGTCAACGAAACGGGTTCCTTGTTCTCCCCCTTCGAGACGTTTCTCTTTCGACGTCTTCCAGATCCGAGACAGGATAGACCCTCTCGGGTTATCGAGTGATTCACCCCTGTCTTGTATTTTACGGACGAGGATCGCGATGGAACGACGTCGATGCTGGACGTCACACGATCCGTGGATCTTTGAGAAGGAAAGATCGTTGTGACGACGATTGAAACACGATAGACGAACTTTCATCAGATTCTTTGAGATTCTGAAACTCTTTAATTAATCAATCCTGTCCACAACCATTGATACAGTTACAATGGTACACTGAAATCAGAATAAAAGATAAAATATAATGAAACGATCGGATGCTGTTCACTTCAGTTTCAAAATACAGTAGACTTGTGTTAAAGTAGCGGTGGGAACGCCCCAGCTCACACGCATTACTCACACACGTGCGTGCACCCCACTATCAATCACCACCTGTAACCAAAGTTCTGATCCAATTGGTGGATCAACCGAAATCCAACGAGATCCTGCGTACCCATTGACTCACGTTGAAGTAAGGTTTCCAGGAGAAACCCGCCTCGAGAGTACAGTGGATTCTGGTTATTTGGGACATATCTGGACTAGGCGTCCGATTAAACAGCTGTCCCAATTATGCGAAGTATCATATAGGTAAATACTAAATACAGAACATCCGATTAGGTTTTGTTTTCTGAGTTTCACCAAATGAATGGCTATCTCCATTAACCGGTGGCCTGAGTAAACAGAATCCCCTCTAATAACACTGTCCTACACGATTTTTAATCTGCAATATTCATTGGGAGATCCTTATAGAGTTCCTCGTCCAGATTACGAATCCGGAAGCAAAATTTCTCAATCTCGCTCAGTTTTTGAAAAACATGAGCTTTTGTAAAAACACCCGATTTTAGTCAAAATTGAGGTATTACGTGAAAACTAAAATCGTTAGAAAGTTCAATTTAATCTTAAAAAATAGAGGAGATTAAGAAATTCTGCTTCCGGATTTGTGAACTGGACGAGGAACTCTATAAGGATCACCCAATGGATATTGCAGATCAGAAAATAAGTTGAAATTTGTTGAACAGTGTAATTTGATCGTCGAAAGTATAATGTTTTCTATAACTGTTTCAATCCTACGATTCCGGTTCGTGACTACGATCGTTGCTCTTCAAACGATATATACTACACTGGCATACTTCGTTCGCGGGAAAATGGTTAGAATAAGTAGCCCAGGTGTCTACAATTCGTGACTGCGTAGGAGGGAAAACGAACAAACGAAACATGGCAGCAACAGCCCAGTAACTTTCTCACAAATGGATTGATTTATCATGGTTCAATTAAACGGACGATCCGTTGATTACGCGTGCATCATTTCATAAGCAAAGGCCACTGCGGGCGATGTTCATCGAGCGATATTCATTGCCACAGGCACAACGGAGTCGAGGGATTTTAAGGTCAACGGAGCGATGCGCGCGCGAGAAAGCGAAAGGTAGACACACAGTACATCATTACGAAACGATTGTAACGTTCCGTATTCAGAGTTGAATTTTTCCAATTAATCGACCATGAAACATTTACTGTTATCTCGCGTTTCCGTTCGAAACATAAAACTTTGTTACATCGATCGAGAGAATACCCGAATTACGTTGCTACACACCGACTATCTTGCGCGAAAGAAACGATATTGATCGTTTGTACATACACACACACACGCATAAATTAAATTGTACGTAATGTTTTTTATAAAACTCATCACACACACAGGAGCGAATAATATACGTTGAACGATCATTTTTAATGTGAATTCAAACAAGAATTAGTAATTCCTTTGAATATTGCGTACAAAGCCAATAGTGTGTGACTCTGGAAAACCACGACTTACGATTCCATTTTGTACAAAAACTAGAGACCCATGAATCATCACTGGTACAATAAACGAAAATGTATTTGAAACGAAATCGAACATTTTAAGCGAATGTAAGTAGTCTGCTTAATCTGAAATCGTTATTGTTCCACGCGCATATACCTTTATTAATTACTTGTTCGTAACGATTCCTACTCACGATATCACCAAAGAAACGAGTACCATTCCTTTTTATAATGTCGCAATGCAATCCGACACCTATCAAGTGTCTTATTTAAATACTCTCTATTTATACTTTAGTATTAATTATTCAGCTTCACGCGTGTACTTATTTAAGAACCGATTCATTACTAACCGTTTTGTAACACTAGAACTACCGACGATAAACGTATCGAATAAACATGATAAACTTTTGAAAATATACAGATTCTTAAATTAACCAATTTTCTCGTCTTCATATTGCAATAAAACTTGTAGAAGACCTGAAGAAATGGCGTCTTGCAAAATTTTAATCATTGTTACAAAAGTGTACTAATCAATCATTTTGACTATTTTGGTAGTTCTAGTGTTAAGGTCATCGATCCATTTTTTAATTGCTTTAGCACCGGGGTAGAGATAAATCTCGAGCATGGCGTGGTTCTTGCTCGATCATCTGTAAAACCTTTTAAATGTGAATCGTAACACGGAAGGGAACGAAGAACACAATTACATATCCAGATGTATCAGAACACAGAAGCGATCGAATAAGCGAAGGAAAATTCAGACGATTCTCAGTCCATGAACTAGCCATTAAAAAGGAAATGTACATTCGAATAGTAAGAGAGAACGAGAAGAAACGGACTGATTGTACGATTCGAAGTGGAATTCCTTTATCAACCGCCCGTTAAAAAAAAAAGTATAGACTTAGCGAACGTAATCAAAAGTATATATATATTATATATATGCATATATTCGTGTACTTGAAAAATGGATTACTCGAGTTTTACATAAAAAGTATTCAGGTACTGATTTTCATGTATTCATACTTAAGGGTCTGCCAAGTACAGCGAGTTTATTAATGATGATGCAGGATATATTAGGTGTACCAATAAGTGATCCTCTGTATTTTGTCAAATGTTTATTTTCGAGGAAATCAGAACAGCCTATGGGTGTTTCAGCGATACATTTGTCCTCATTCTTGAATGTTCGCCGTTTTCAAAGAAGAAAAGGATAGAAAGATTTTCCAAATTTAAACCGTTGTTACCAGTTTATTACAACGAAATAGTGGATCATTTACTGGTAGACCTTAAGCGTAACGAGTTCCAAAGTCCCTGAATTTCATGTTTGCGCTGCATTTCGCGTGAATCTCTTAACGTAGATCACAACGTTATAAAGCGAAGAAATAATGACAAATAAACGACAGAACGTTTGATCTCCAAGAACCGAACCCGATGTTACTCTCACCCGTACGATATCTCTAGACTTATCTTCTAGGCTTACCAAAAAGTATGTTCGTTTTTTGTAATCTTTACCGGGACGTACTGAAAAATACAATCAACTAATTCAACACTTTGCCTGCGGTTCACGGAATGTTCCCGTACACTCGATCCGTAAATTCCACGAATGTGTAACGTTACCTTTATCCAATGTCGATAAACGAATTGTACAAAATGATATTAGTGTAAAAATATAAAAACGTTCAATAGCATGCAATTTTATCGCTAAGATATATTGTACTAACTTTATCGAACCTACGTATAGAAAAGTGTTCCGCGACCCGTCAGTCAAAGTGTTAACGAAAACTCAATTTTATATATACCAGTGTCGAGAAAAAAAGATACCAAAGATTGAATTTCTGCAAATTCTGAGGGCAGAATTTTTATTTCTCAAATCAAAAATACCACCTGTTGCAAAAGAAGAATCCAGGACTGAATTTTGTAGAAGCTGAAAATTACGTCCATTTTCCGAAAAAAAGTTTTTGAAAGAAAATTATATCTTTGATTATTGTTCGATGAAATCAAAGGACTGAAAAGGCTTCGAAATTTCAGTGTACACACTCGCACGAAAATAAAAACTTAAGATGTGCGACGGATTGTTTAATTATCCTGTGATTGTTCGCGAGACGGAGGACGGTAGGTGGATTAGATCGTCTGCCTCGAGAAATAATTAGAAGGTCATCGACGCGCAAATTGGGTATGCAAAGAGGACCCCTTTCATTAATTCCAAACACTGTCTCGGCACGTCGATGAGTCGTGAAACGAGCAAAAACCGGTTAATTAACTATCGATCGTATATTCTAATTGGAGTACGAAGTCTTCAAAAACTAAGAAAGCTTTTTCTAGAAAGTGGAAGAGAGTGTGGTACGCATCAAACATACCTTGGGTACGAGCTCGTCTCGATTTCAATTCTTTAAATGTGTTCCAAGATCTCCATTAAACGACGTGTTCTTAGATTTAGTCTCGACGAGCGAATTTTATCGAATTTTAATCGTTCGCTCTTCAGCCACGCGAAACAATTTAAATATTCCGATGGCAAAATGTATCGTCTCAGGACTGATATCACGAACAAAACTGAAAACCAGAAATTCGAATACAGAAAAGGAAAGCTACGAATTGCATGTAGCATTATTTTGTACCATATATGTAAATCGATAGCGAAAAAAATTGGAACGAAGGAAAAAGAGATACACAGGGTGTTATGTAACTGGTGGTACAACCGGGAGTAGAGGGTGATTCTACATAAAAAAATAAATGGAAAATGTAGAATAACATTTTTTTCATTTGAGGCTTAGCTTTCGAGAAAATCAACTTTGAAAATCTGTTGGAGACGCGTGCGATTGAACAGGACTTGGCTAACGCGTCTGTTCATTGCATTCCGTTTCTACTTACTGCCTACTATACGCATTACAAATGAATCGTCGAATTCGATTTTCTCGAAAACTAAGCTTCGAATGAACAAATTTTATTCTGTATTTTCGACTTATTTTTTCACGTAGAATCACCTTTTATCCGATTGTGCCACCAGTTACATGACACCCTGGGTAAGACTATACAGAGTACACCAAAAATGTGATCAGCTTAGATTATTCTACTACCAGCTGTTCAATCAAAAAAATGTTTGGCTCGTAATTGTAGACATTTTTTTGTCAACCCTTTTCTTCTAGAGTTTTCAAGATCACCTTCAGTTTTTAATAGACAAACCTCCCAGATAGCACATGACACTTTAAAGACGCCCATTTTACGGCGATTTTAGGTCCAAGGCGTCTTTAAGCCGTCTTCAAGGCATCATTGGGCATCATAGACATGCTATCTGGGCTATAATTTTTTTACGTCCATCTTTTAGCGGATACTGAGAAACATTCGACAAGCATCATAACAAATAATTTGTTTTCTTCTAAACCCAAGAAACATTAAGAAAATATCATTTACCTTAATTAAAACAATGTTGAAAATGGTTGTCCACCAGCTGCAATACACTCGCGTAAGGGGTTAAGAAACGACTGCTTAGTTCTATTTATAACGTCTGCACTGATGTTTAAGCATGCAAAAAAAATTATCTATCGAACTGCCAACAGTACAATAATCTGAGCTGATCACGTCTAGTGGTCCACCCTGTATACGGTAGAGTTGAAAAGTTCACCATATTTAAATGTTATCAAAAAACGTTTCTATAATAATAATAGGATTGTAGAATCTCCGCGATGTATCTCAAATAAAATTAACCAACCGAACAAAACAAAAAGAAAAAAAAACGATTAATCAAAATCGTCGCTTAAGAACTTTTGTACTTCGTGATGGATGACGCAAAAAAGAGAGAAACGACAGCCTCGAGTGTTTGCTCTGTTCTGTGTATTGTCTTACCGTTAATACTATAAATATATAAAGATCATAAATTTCGATCGAGGCCTCTTCACGGATGCGATGCGGAGAGGTCGTCGGTTGTATGAAGAGATCCCGATGTGAATCTATAATATATATCCAACGATGGAAACGACGACACAACAGGTTCATCGATTTCCGTGCGATGATGGAAACGTCTAGGACTCGCGTTTATTATCTACAAAATACTTTAATCGTAATATTAATTAATAATATACAGATTGTAAATAACTAAACAATAATAAAATATGCTCTAACAAGTTCTTCCGTTTCTTCTTGTTCTTCTCGCTTCTGTCTCTCTTTCGTTATCTCACACAATTGTCAAAAAATTTGCTTGTGTCCAGCCCCCTCCGCCGGAAATGGGTATCTCCGTACCGGGAAAGGAGACCGGAAACGGGAAAGAAGGCACGGGGCAGTAGTCGAAAAAATGGTGTTCCTGTTCTTATCTTTTCTTCGTTTCTTTTCTTTTTTTTTACCATGATCGTATTCGTACTAAATCCCAATAAACAACCGTCACATGGGTAACCACAACTTCCTTCTATTGTATAAACTTCTCTCCCTTTCTCCTCGAGAACGAAAGGGAGAATAGGACAGGACTGGATCGGGATATAGATGGCTTGAAGGAAGGGAGCACCATTTAAAAAGTCTCACGTTGGAACACGTGTAGCGACCTACAATGAGGACAAGGAGGAGTCAACATCTCCGGACAAGAGCAGTTCGATTGTTCGGCTTGTCCTAAAACGACGCGTCGCTAAGGTACCACGATAAGAACACAAACGGCGACAACGATCAATATAAATCCGTTCTCTCTACACCTGTTAGAATTCAGTTCTCTCGTTTTCTTTTTTTCTTTTCGATCGATCACTTTGCTCTTTGATCGGGTGTGTGGTGCCTCTCTCGATCGTGAAATCTTACATCGGCACCGGTCAAACCAACAGTTTCAACACAGGCCTACATACACCGCCTCTCGATTATGCTCCTGGTCTCTATAGATAATAGCGAATATCGTACATCGTGTTAAAAAAAATTCTTAAGTTACAACTGTAAATATTATCTCTACTATACAATCAAGCTCGATTCGCGGCGCGATGTTCCTACGGCGTTTCACCGTATCGTGTACGTGTGTATGTATGTATGTATGTGTGTGTGTGTGTGTGTGTGTATCTGTGAGCCCCGCTCTACGATTATTTTTTTTTTCTGCTGCTCTCTTCGATTGACCTCTGCGTTTGTTTATGCTCTACGAGTACACATGGCAAATGCGGACCAGAATTTACAATATACAATACACCCGTTACGAACATTTAAACGTGGTCCGGACGACGGTCTTCGTATTGTAGTACTTACAAAATTCGAAGAACAAAGGTAAAAAACAGAACGAAACGGATAAATCGCGAAAGGAAGAGGAAAATTTACCCAAAAAGCGTATAATACGTGATGCGGAACAAGGGTGGTTTAGGTTAGACGATATGTTAAGGGGTTGGCCATCTTGGATGAGTCAAACTCATAGTAATTTTCGGGAATTATTTTTGGGAAGATAATGAAATAAATGGAAAATTCAATATATAGCCTTCATTGTACAACTTTCGCCGGCAAAAGTCGTATTTGTTGTTTATTTATTTCTTACAAAATCGCGGCGCTAGAGCCGACATACCGAAACATCTTTTCGAGCGACAATCTCCGCGGTGTTCGATCTCACGGCTACATCGTTTGACCTAGAGCAAAAACCGAAAGATTTTTATTTCCTAGATGTCAAAAACTAAAAAAGATACATATGGATTTTGCAATTTCTTAAGCAGATTTTTAGTAACTGGCATTTGATACCAAATTTTTCTGAAAAAAGAAAACAATTTTTTCTTCACGTGTTCATCATGTCCACACAACCGAATATTTCTGTAAATCCGTATGTATTTCCATAGTTTTTAACATGTAGAAAGTAATAATCTTTGGTTTTTTACTCTAGATCAAACGGTGTACCCGTGAGGCCGAACACCGTGGATAACGTCGCTCAGAGACAAGTTTGCATATCTCGGCTCTAGCGCCGCGATTTTGTAAGAAAACAAGAACAAACCAAAAATACGACTTTTTCCGACGAAAGTTGTACAATAAAAGACTTTATATTAAATTTTCCATTTATTTCATTATCTGCCCCCACCCCCAAAAATTGCCGAAAATGACTATGACTTTGACTTATCCAACGTGACCTAAATCCTTAAAAACGAACCTTTAAAACAGTCGAGAGGCTCTCGCAGGTTTCATAGTTCGATAAACACGTCCAGACGTGATTCAATACCGTTAAAATTCGCGACTGAAAAACACATTTTCAGCGTTCAGTGTTCTACATTTTCACGCCGATCGACGCGTTTATCAGCATCCAGTCTACGTCTCTCATTAAAACACGGAGACACTCTGGGCAGCCGGGCTAGTTAGCTAGGCAAGCACACCGTCGTCTTTCCTACGTACGAGTCGATCGATCTCCCCCCCTTAACTAGCGGGTACTTTAAATATTCTAATCTCGAAACGTATAAAAATAATAATACTATCGATCTGCCGTGGTAAATACGCAATATTACGTGTTTCCGGGGGGTGAATGCAGCGAACAGCTGTGTGTTGCGTGAAACGTCCCGTTCTCCTTTAACCCTTCCGGTGCTGGTTTCCGGAGATCTGAACGCTGGCATATACCGTGTACAAATTCTCCGTTAGACGTATCCTTCGATCCTATCCATTGATCAACGGTCCACCGAAAGGATTAAAGAACATCCTATTCCCTCCTCAACGCGATCGTCCCGACACTAACGAACGGGCCGCAATCAACAGGATAACAATTGTTAAAAAAGTATGTACAAGGGAAAAATCATATTTAAGCGTCTACGGGAAAAAATCACTATAAAAAAAAGAACTCGATCCTCATTCTCTCGGTCCGTGGAAAAAGGTTTATAAAACGATTCAGTGGTCCTGGGGACCACCGTGCGGATTTACCGAGTACCATAACACGGCCATCGTTTCTCATTCGTCACGACCCGTACGTTCTTCTGTAAACATTATCATCAATGATTGCTCTTCCATCGCGCAACACACCTCGAACGGTCGTTCTGCTCGCCTATTCACATTTTGCACATTGTTTCGTTACACTTGAGACGTCCATGTTGGATTTCGTTGGCGGGAAATAAACGGCCGTTTGAACGTGTTTGGATTACCGTTACCCCCGCTACAGTTGTGAAAGATGTAGAATTCCTTTAACTGCTTCTATAAGGTGACGAAGATTCAAGTTTGTAGAATCGATATCAATTTTAGACAACAGCATTTCAAACCATTCATAAAGAACTGTACAGAATTATAATGCTACAAGCATGAATGGTGATCGGCCATTTATTCCCCGCTCACATAGTAACTGAACGACCAGTAAACGGTGAAAATAAACACAAAAGGGAAAGAATTCATTGGCTATTATAAAAGAATCGGTATGACTCGATACAATTACCTGATTTTGCCTAAATTTCGTATTCGTGTAATATTTTATTGTAAACTCTGAACGTTAATTAATATCGACCTATTTCTTGCGAGGAATCTTTTGTCCTATTCTAGTTTCTCTCTCTCTCTCTTTCTCTCTCTCTCTCTCTCTCTGTCTCTCTCTCTCTCTCTCTCTCTCTCTCACACGGTTTATGAATAATTTAAAGTATCAATAATACGAATACCCTGCACATTAAAGGTCGTGTTCTTTCCATTCGACTAACAAGCTAGCTGCGGATTAAAGGGGATACAAGAGACAATATCACCAACCGACTACGTCCGGACACAGAGATCCGACCGGGATGCTGGTTAGACACACGAAACTCGAATCCCGTCTGGCGTCACGAAGTCCATGTAAAAATGTCCGCCGCCCGGCTCGAGAACGCGAGACAAATCGATTAATCGAACCTGCCCGGCTCGACCAGGATCGACAGGAAAGTCGTCGTACTAACGAATTTCAAACCAGGCATCGCTCGATGCCAGTTTACGGTCACTTGCCCATGCTGGCGTTCGCCGGCAGTGTCGCGGATCGTTGTTGTACCGATAAATATGGCTTCAAGGTAGACCTGGTGGACTCTCTGAAAAAAAAGAAAGAAATCAACCTAGATCAAAATCGGAGCCGCGACACAGTGAATCGTGGCGAAGCTCGTTCAATTCGCAAGTGTGACATCGAAACGTTGGACCAAACACAGGGTGCTTCTGAACTACAGTTGCTCAAAATTAATAATTATCATGTATAGTCTATCTATTGACCGTTTAACGAGACGAGTCAGAGTAAGAATAACATAACATTCGTGTCTATTAATGTTTTCTGTCCTTATCCCGCCTAAATGGTCACCTCCCTTTGTTTATAGTTACTGATTCGACTCGTTGAATAAGGTGTAGTAAAAGCGTGACTGGCGAAATTTTTACCTGGATCCAGCTATCATAAAAATTCCAGTGAATTCAGGTATCCTGACCCCCTTCCCCTACGACGCATCGTAGGTAAATTTTTAGTAATTGTTCAACCTTCGTAAGAAAACGACGTTTTCGAAGTACGAGTGCTGTGTACGCGACACGTTTCAAACGAATATTCTTAAAGAAGAACGTTTGGGTACACGAAAATATCGACTGAAATTGAAAAAATGTAATTTTTTACCGATGAAACTTCTTTTTGAGTGCGAATATCTATTAATCGTGTTCGGTCAACTTCATCGAATCGGCTACTTCAACAGACTGTGAACAACTCCGCAAAGGTGCAAATTTTGGAGATGCTTTTCCAAACAAAGATTTGGGACTTTATCGCTGTTTACGGATAACTTCAACGCAACCCAAATGATAAAAATGTATCAAAGAGGTTTATTAAGATCACCTGAGGAATGGTTCGGACGGAAAAATCGGTATTGCAAGAGGATAACGATCCTAAACATCGAAGCCGTTGTTGTACAGAGTGATAAATGGTATCCAGATACTTAGACTGACCTTCAAAATCACAAAATGTGTGGGTATATATGAAATGAAAGCTCCGAGAAAAAATATATAGAACTTAAAACAACTAATTTGCCAAATTTAATCAATATGGCGGTCTTCGCCCAGAGAATGTGCCCAGAAGATACCAGGTAGTTATAAACAATACTGGAGATTGGACAACATATTGACATGTAAGCGTCGTAAAGAGGGCGTCAGACTACCTGAATTCGCCAGAATTTTCATGATAGCTGCATCCAGGTAAACATTTTTCAAGTGACGCTCTTACTAGATAGACTGTATGTCAGTGTAAATCTTGATTGATATGCTTTAGATTAGGACACTTCGAACTGAGGAGTTGTGCACACTTTAGTTCGAAAAGCATTGTTAATTCTGAAAGTGGCAGAAAATGCACACGCAGAGTTGCATGGAAAACCCTGTTCAATCTATGCATAACAAATTACAACTTATAGTGAGATCGCGATAAAATGTAATTAAGCTTATTTAAAATGAACACTGACTTTCTTTTGCTTAAAACTTAATCCGTTAATGGAACTCACTGAAGAAAATAACGAGTCTCAATGAATAAATGATCTAATCGTTTGTTAGATATTTGATTTTGTTCAGTCCATGTAAAGAAGAGAAATATTTTATGTCGTTCCTTTCAGCGAATTCGTGTTTTGGTTTAAAAACACCCTGCGTGTATTAATACAACAATAGAAGCTTGAAAAGCACAATAGCGGTCTTTATATATAAAATATATAAGAATAAACATGAAAGCCCCATTTCAGTGAGAAAGCATTTTGTTCGATGTAATGTAAATTTTGGATTTGTCGACGCTTCTGCAGATCTACGAGGATTACTTGTATTTTTTCAGCGTAAAAGTATTTACTAAGCCTGAAACGCCTGGAGGAGGGTGTAGTTGTCGAACGCAAAAACCAATACCTTCAAATCATTGTTTTTCTTAAACAAAAAATTTACTTTTATATTTAACAATTACCGTCGCTATATGCAAACTAAATTGCATGCATCCTAATCGAAATCAGATTAATCATGATTTATGCATTAAGATAATGGTATAGTCAACAGTAATCCCCATAAACAAATCATCATTATTATGAAATCCGACATTTACCGTGCATATATCATAAAAATATATTGCTCAGCACATCAATATTCAGCCCTAACTATATTTACATGCAACTTGGTGATATGAAAAAAACAACATACGAGAAGCTATGCAAATTTACTTATTGCGACATATTATCAAACTAAAGCTGTGTAATTATATTTAAATAACAAACATAAATAAAGTAACAGATTGTTCATTTGCAAAGAGTAGTTTCTCTCGCATTCAAATTTTGTTTACCGTTGCAAAACAATTTTTGACTTGCATTACTAATTTATTTCGATTGACTTTTAAACCTTCAAACAGAAAAGCTGTACACATACTTGTATTATAGGAGAATAAAAATATAGAAAAAATGTCATGGTAGAGCTTACAGTGATTAAAAGTACCAAGTAACGTATATGTACATATTGGGTTGAGTCATAAGTAATTTCCAGTGCAGGTCATAAACTTTTTCGGGAACTCCAAATGACCTGCAGTCCCTTGTCGCCATGATGGTTACTTTATGTCTAAGGATAAAACAGTCTAAAAACAACAGTCAACAAGTATAGATCGAGTACCAGTACAATTTTCTGTGTAGTTCAAATTTGAGAAATCGAAACAGCATATTCGTCATGTAATGTTGTGAGAGTTCCAGAATGATAATAATGCGAACAAGATATGTGACGTTAATGGTGAAGGTGTAGGATCAGGACGTACAGTACGAAATTAGTTTGTCAAATTTCGTTTTGGAAATACGGGAGTTCTTTTTGATTCAAGCATTGAGGAACTGTCAAATAAATGGGAGAAAAAGTTGTACTTAATAATGGGTAACACGTTTTAGATTAAATTATTCTATAACTTTTTTTAGAAAAGTATGAAAGTTAGTGCCAAAGAACGTCTGTTACTTATGATTCAACCCAATAGTTTGAATGCAAAGAATAAAATCGAAATTTTAAATGATTTAAATGAAACAATCGCACAACACACTTATGCATGCTTACCTAACATAATTTTACAGATTGCTTTCAGTTAAAGAAATACGACTATAAACACATCAAATACGACTGATGTTTTTCTTCATTTTTCGTTTCTTTAAGTAGAATGTAATGAAGACTAGATATACATGCCCTGAACACTATGGTCGGGAAACAATTAAACTGCTTCAGATCGGTACACGCTGGAAAGTGCAGTATTTCCTCGATATAGCCGAACTGCTCGGGTCTTAGCAACGCGATCATAGCGAACAGCAACCACGACTCCTGTTTTGTTCCCATTAACTCGTCCCCTCCACCCCTCACCCTTTCTTCTGGCATTCTCCTCCTCGCTATCTTTCTATTTATATGCTTTATCTTGCGATAGTGTAAATGATTGTAGTGTGAATGGCGATGTAATTATATGAAGAGACAACTAACAGAGAAACATCGGTAATTTGAAAATTGTAATTTTTTTTCAACTTTCGAGATTTCTAGTAGGAGTATCGGACAATATTTTGCTTCTTTTTGGTTCTTTAGGATGAAAATACCCCTTAAAGGTTAATCTGTGTTCTCTTATTTTCACTGTATACCTTGAAAACTATAGATACAAAAAGATTGTTAGAATGAAAAGTTAATGGCTTTTTACACTCTATAAACCTTTGCAATAAAATTGTTAAAAATTTGTTGATTTATTTATTTAAATGAAAAATTTGTAACAATTTCATTGCATACTTTTATACACCGTAAAAAGCTGTTAAATTGTCTTTCCATCAATTGTTTTGATATCTAGTATAGTTTTCAAAATATACAAGGAAATAAGAAAACAAATATTAAGCTTTATAAGGAGTGTTTTCATTCTGAGCAACCAAAAAGTAACAAAAAATTACCTGATAGTTCTATTGTGGTCCTGAAAAACTCGCAAAGTTTTAAAGAAATTGGAATTTTCAGATTACCGTAGTTCCCTTGTAAGGGCGATTATAATAAAGGAATACTTAACTCAAATCTGCATCCATCCCGGATAGGATGAAAAGTTCTCGAATTAACCCATGTCAATTCGGGTTGTCAAGTAATTAGGTTGACACGTGTCGAAGCGGAAAGTAGTTGAGTCTAATCTAAAAGTAATCGGGTTGCTTTGGGTGGTATCAGATCGTGTCAAATCAGGTTAGGGTGTGATCAAATTGGTACTGGTCCAGTTAGAGAAAAACATTCGTAATTTTTATCAATTCTAGAAACACATATCACAACCGATTTCATTGATGCGTATCTAAGTGACATGGAAAAAAAAATCCTTAATTCCGTTCTTGAGATATAAGTTTTGTAGCAAAACTCAATTCTGTCACAATAAGCGTACTATATTAGAAAGAAGAACAGTAACTTTTTTACTTTTTCTAAAAACAACTGCTACGTTTTTTTTTAATTAGTAACTACCGGTCGCGTATCCCATACCAGCACACTTTGTTTTTCTTTGTTAATTATTCTTGTCGAATAAAATATGGAACATCGCACGGTTTAGTGTTTCAATTGAATTTCAAGAACTGAAATAGTTTCGTATAACGGAGAAACTTTCAAAAATCCCTCCTGAATTCGACTGATGCACACCTATTCCGAACACTTGAGTATCAGTATTGTACCTTTGATTTATAATCTTCAATGAAAGCATGGATTTGTGTTAATAATGAAAGTGCAAGAAAAATCAAACGACTCTAACCTCGCTACACCCAATCATGCGATGTCACAATACAAGAGAGCTACTTAGTCTCCGGTTACGCTGACTCGCACGGCTACGCTACCTTGGCGAGACACGTTGTCCCGTGCCATCGACGTGCGAATTCGCTTTGTAGCCACATTTCTGTACACGTCTAGACAGTCTTGCAACCCAATACTTCTGCTCATCGGGATTACTAGCTAGGATTAATAGTTCACGGGCGCTGTTTGGATCATAGTGCAATTTACATGGCGCTATGGCATCCTCCTTCTTGTCCAAATGCTCCTTATGGACTTTTATGCGACACCCTGCAAGTGACATCAATTCGTGGACAATAAAAACGCCGATCAATGAAAATCAACAAATACATATTAAATGTGCATATTGCTATTTTCTACTCACTTCGACACTCGAGGGCCGGTGGTGGTCGGAACATGTGCCACAGCTGTTTCGAGCATACCTCACAAGTTGTTGGCATGTGATACGATATAGAAACGAACTCATGGCCTTTTAACGACTGCGTGCCTGGTTTATCCGCAAGTTGTGGCAGTTCCACACCGGGCAGTGCGTTTCCTTCATCACCAGGACGCCTTGCCTCACCTTCACCAGCGTATAGCAACTATAATATATAGAAAATGGACGAAGTTGTGCTATTGAACGAGTGAAAAATTCATTACCACATGAATTATTCACCTGAAAAATTCTGGGAATATCTTTGGCATCGGCTCGGATGACATCACCCTGAGTAACGGATCTAACGTGGAAGACCTTATTTAGATCCAATATTAAAACTGGATCGGCATTTTGCTTATCACTTTCACTGTTATAAAATATTATTTTCTTGGAGGAAACGACAACGTATTGCTTCTTCCACCCATGCCTTTTAATGTTCTGTTTGTTTGGCACGTTTAACCAGCCTTCCAATCTCATGGTACCATGCTCCGATAAAACAGAATCTTCTCCGTCATTTTCAACGGATGAAACACTGGCAGTTTCCGAATTGAGTGACGCAATCCTCATTTGCAAAGTTTCGATTTCTGAATCTTTCGAATCAAGTTCCATTTGTAACCTCAATTTCGCTTGATTCTCTTCTACCAGTTGTGCCTGTGAGAATATATTAAATGTTAAGTATGTATATACGACTATGCATGATAATTAAAAAGCACTGAATTTCGCTTACTTGTAAATCTTGTAAATCCTTCTGCCATTTAGCTGCCAGTTGTCCGTACTTTTCCCTCTCTTGCGTAAGCTCCTGTTGCAAACGTCTGCAATCCTTCTCTTTTTTCCTTAAATCTGCTGCGGATGCTTTGTTCTTCGTTTTACCACTTGAAGATAAATCTTTCCTGTTCATGATCTCTGCTAACTTATTAACTGCTTGTTGCTTCAACAACTGCTCAGTTCTTAATTTACTACTGAGTTTATCTATTTCTTCAGCATTCGATTGTGCTTTAGTTAGTTGATCCTGCAATTCTTTAAGCCGCTTACTTAAATCGTCCTTTTCCTTGAAGTATTGATCAACGTTTTTCTTCAGTTCACTTTCACTGTCTTTGAGGCGGTTTATGACCTGTTCTTTAACATTCAATTCTTGATGATGCTTGGCTACTCCATCTTTGTATTCTAATTCTTTCATTGTCCTCTCCTTCTCAAGGTCTGCTACAGTTTCTTCGGCTATTGATCTTGCTAAAGCTTCACTATCTCCTCTAGCTAGTGATAATTGCAACTGGTGTACTAAAGAGCTACGCTCCTCTTCTAACTCCTGTTGTAATCGTATCTTTTCATCAAGTTCTTCACGAAGTTCTTGTGTCTGTGTTTTGTAGAGAGTCTGTAAGGGAAAAACTAAAATTAATTACAACAATGTCAAAGATGAATGATAACTTTTCTTGTAAGTAATAAAATAAAACAAAATCTCACCGAAAAGTAAGCTTCTGCTTCCAATTGTTCCTGTAATTCCTTAGTCTGCAACTGATCCACATTTCTCTGAGTTTTCAAATGATGTAATTCTTCTTCTATCTGTCGTTTCGCTTCTCTTAACTGAGCAACTTCGCCAACTAACTGTTGCTCCCTAGCACGTAATCGTCCTGCTTCAGACGACTGCTGTGCAAGATCAGTCTGCAGAACGTTTCTTTTCTGCTGTTCCTGTTCGACCTGGCCCTGTAATACTTTCACCTTTTCTACTTCTTGCCTATGCTCACCCTCCAGTTTCTGCAATCGCTGTTGTATCTGACGATAATCCACAGAGAGCATAGAAGTTTGCCGTTCTTTCTCTTGGGCAAGCAGTTCAGCGCGTTGTCGTCCACTTTTTTCCTCATTTAGTTTAGCTTGTAATGCTGTTAAAATTATATTAATCCATGAATACAATGGTTGCCTTCTGCATAACCGACATGACACTTATTTAGTTAAGTGCAATAAGGTACGTACTTAAGAAGAAATACCATTAAGTACACAGGCAGCAGAAAATTAAAAAAAATTATTATTAGTAAGGTCATGAAGTTCAAATAAAAAAAGTAATAATCAAATGAAACTATATATATTACTTAAAAATAATAAAATATAAATTCATAGGAATTAATATAAATTACCTTCAAATATTTTACTTTTTCGGCCTGTTATGCATATTAGAATGAAAATATATACCCTTATCAAAAGCATAATTATAAAAACATATATTTATACAAAAAATAATATTACCTTTAACAACTTCCAAATTAGCTTCTTCCTTCGATAGTATACGCGAACGTTCCGTTTCTTGATGAGCCACCACTTCTTGATTGTATCTAGCTTGTGCAGCTTTTAATTCCAGAGTTAAGCTGGCAGCCTCTTTTTCCAGTGCCGAAATTCTTTCTGTTAATTGTCTATTATCCGTGATTGCTTTTTCCTCTTTTTCTCGACTATGTTCAAGTTCCAGGTGAAGAGTGGAGAGACGACTTTCCAATTCAGCAGTTAAAGAAGAGGCCTGTGATCGAGAACTGCGCTCTTTTGATAACTGTCCCTGAAAAACGGAAAGAAAAATATACATAAGACATGATTTGGGCAACAAAAACGATTGAACACGTATAATAATTTATTTAAAATGCTCACTTGTAATGTAGCCACTTCTTGCTGTAAGTTATCTCGTTGTGCCTGTAACTGTGCTCTTGCCACTTGTAGCTCATTTGCCATTTGTTCTGCAGCTTGTCGAGCCACAGTAATTTCTGTAGCTTGTTTCCGCAACCTCGTTGTGGTTTCTGTTTCTCGTTCTAATTTTGACTGCATTTCTTTAATTTGTTTTTCTAAGGCAGTGACGCGTTCAGAAGTTTGTTGTGAATTACTTGCATCGCGAGCCCTTTTTGTCTGCTCTTCATCAAACTTCTTCTTCAATTCAACGAACAACGACTCTGCTTTCCTACGTGAATCCGTTTCATGTTCTACTCTACGTTGTGCTTCTTTGTAATTATGTCGTAATAAAGTCAGTTCCTTATCCGCTCTACCTATTTCTTCGCGCAATTCAGTTTCTCGACGTGTCATAGCTTCTAATTGTGTCGTTAAAGCTTTCTGTCTCGATTCCAAGGACTCCACTTGCCTTTTCTCTCGATCCAATAAATTTTCTAATTGGGAAATTTTAATATCATCACTTGTACCATTATTAATATGATTTTCTAATCCATCCACAGATTCATTGCCGCTAGAAGCCATTAACTGATAATCTCCTGAATATGTGAAACCAATAAACGGTAAATGATTTCCAGAAAATGCTTTCGGTACTGGAAAACTTTCCTCCGGTCCATCTTCTTTGTCAACATCGTCAAAATTACTAGTATCATCATCGCCAGAAAGTTCAGGTACAACTGGTGGCACACATTCTCGTAAATTTTCGAAAGTCCACTGATCATTTTTAAAGAAAGTATGGCTTTTTATCTCGTCTACCCCATTCCTTCCTAAACGTTTTGTTCTGTCCGTAAGAAAGCCATATATCAAATTCTTGGCCGAGTGAGAAATATCAAGTTCTTGGGGAAAGTGTAGAGAGTTTCTGTGGTCCATAATTTTGGAATATGTTCCAACTAATGAATCCGCATAAAAAGGAGTATCACCGACAAGCATTTCATACAAGAACACACCAACTGACCACCAATCGCATTCTCTTCCATATACACCTTCGCCACCTTGTGACTGAAGTACTTCTGGTGATATATAATCAGGTGTACCAACTGCAGTATCAGATCGAACAAGTCCATCCTAAACAAAAGTGCAATAATTAATGTTTTCATAAATTCATATGTTACTAATTTAGTCAATAAGAATAAAAAAAAATCTATACATACAGTATCCATTCTCATACAAGTACCAAAATCTGCCAGTTTCAAATGACCGTGTTTATCAAGTAACATATTATCCGGTTTCACATCTCGATGAACAAATCCCATTAGGTGTATTGCATCTAATGCAAGCACCACTTCTGCACAATAAAATTTTGCCCATTTCTCTGGCATATCGTAATTCGACATTAAGTTTACTAAATCACCACCCGGCATATAGTCCATCACCATATAAAGATATTTTTGATCTTGAAATGCAAAATGAAGCTGAACTATCCACTGGGAATTAGCATGTGCCATTATATCACGTTCTTCCCAAAAAAAAGCTGAATCTGACCGTTTGATCTGTAAGAAATGCAAAAAATGAGAAACAAAATACCTTAAAATACAATACTTTATGAATATAAAAATTGTATACATTCATTACCATTTCGAATTTACTGAGTAATTTCATGGCATACACTTTTTGTGTAGACTTATGTCGTACTAACTGTACTTCTCCAAATGCCCCACGACCTATCACTTTTATCAAAGTGAAGTCATCTGTACGCATTCGCATTTTGCAAATATCTTGAGCGACTGAGTCATCTGAAATTTAAAACAATATTTGTTTATATTCCATTCAAGTGTCGCCTAGAAACTTAACAAGACCAACATTTTAAAATACAATTCTTTACTACTGTCATACAATACTTTTAGATACTTCTCACTATTTCTATAAAACTTTTTAGTTTTTTAAGTAAAAAAAAATACAATTTTCTCTGTGTATATATACTCTTGACAGAAAGAACTAGATACTTACATCTATTCATATATGCTTCTATATTCTTCATACGTTTTACACTAGAATGATCACAATCTGCCACCAAGGCTTGGACTGTATCCAACAGACAATCGATATTCGTAACACTTCTTGGATCTCTTATACGCTCCTCCAGCACCCTCAGGCGCCTGCGCCTGTCTTCATCTCTTACTGTATCCATTTCTTCTAGCAGAAGCTAAGGATAATTTACCTCAAAAATGTATTGTTCCTTTTGATGCATCAAAAGTAATGCGGATTGGAAAGACTACATGCAATTTGAATATAATTTAAGCACTGTTGTAATATTAGACGGGCAGTCCATGTTTCCTAAAAGAATAAAATATAAATTGTTCACATTAATCTTCTTTACAAAAATATTTATGTCAAATATAAAAATATTGAAACCTTAAAAATTTATCATATAAAAATTATGTGCAAGTTTTTCTATTAGTTCTTTATGAAACCTATGTAATCAACAACAGCAATGTATGCATATGGTCAATACTAAAATTGGTTGCTGTATAATTTATACATTACAACAAAAATTTTTAAACACTTGGGCAATAATTAAATAAACACTCTCTTAAACAGCACAGAGTAAAAGTCCAATAAAATTGTCACCTCTGTTTTCACCTCTAAGTGAAAAAAAATTGGAACAAACCAAAAGAAAAAAACAAAATTGGACTTAATGTGGATAAAAAATTTGGTGAACACTGCAATACACAATGTGTATATAATGATTCAACACGATTTATATACAACGAACGGTCATTAAGAAACACTGATAGTAGAACTATTGTAAGGTGGAGAACTTTAAAACTTATATATCATTAAATATATTTCACTTCAAATTGAGTATCAACTTGCAAACAAAACTACACTACTTCGTCTTGTCAGTTTCGTCCAAAAGAATTTGTGTAGTAAAAATGTGACTCGCAAAAGTTATTAGACAAATTCAAAACCTAATATTCGTTTTGTATCTTGATACTTAAATAGAAAATAAAAAATTCACGAACTGACAAGCCGAAGAAGTCTGTCAGGAAGCTTGTAGAGCTAAGGTGGATCCCATGCAGGTGCTTCTGATCTCGTCACAAAAGATTTTTAACATATCCCGTACATTCCATAGTCGATTAATTATCGATAGAAAACAATTCGATTCAACATACCTAATATTATGAATACCGTGTCCAGTACTCCTTCTAACTGGATAAAAATACTATAAAATACATTATTTTTCTAATAAATTGGTCGCGATTGCACACAGCTGAGCTGTGCATGCGCCATTGAGAAAATTCACAACGGTCATCAAAGCCAATGAAAAATCCGCGGAAAACTTAAAATCATGTGAACAGTTTTTGAAATTACATAAAATCTTAAAGAATAATCCTCAATTTTTAGTTGAGAAAATTGACAACTATTCCAGACACATGCTTTCACATAGTCTAATTTAAAAATAACTTAATATCTTCAAGGAAATTTTGGTTGTTCGCACTATACGTAACACCACTTGAATTGATTGTTACTTAAAAATTAGTAACATTGGAGTTTCTCCATGCATATATATATTTATTCAAATCTGACGAAGTTTAGAAAATTTCGTGCGAATTATCGATAAATACATTAACGTCGTTGAGGCAGAGCATCAACGACTTCGGAAAAAGACGTACAAAATAGAGTGTGGGAATAATCAAAATGGCGTAGCGTTTACGCACTGAGTGAAATACTGGTGTCTGTCTTGTACGGTCTGCTTGTATTTGCTATTTCTTTAATTAACTGGAAAGTCGCTCGAAGACGTGAAATTCTGAATGAACGACACGATTAAAATTCATGCAGTACACCTCGCAGTTTTGTAATATAAGAAAATTCTGTTTTCCCGCGCGTATTTTGATGCCCACTGTATTGTTCCACGGACTTATTTAGCACCGTTTATGTCATATTTTGTATTTATAGCGATAACACATATTTCAGAAATAGGTATGTATAGTCATCAAGTTAAATATGTTTAGAATGTTACTCATAGGATATCTAATCCACAATTCTATCACGTTATTTATTTACAGCTTTTAGCACAGAAGTTTTATTATTTAAAGAATCGATGTTTTCTATCTTTTGACTTCATCATTTTAATCAACATATTATTGTGTGAATCTCAATTCATTGTACATAGTCTCTCATCATTATGGAGATGGGTATGCCTCGTGATTGGCAAATCAACAAGCAAAAGATTTCGGAACGTGGCCAGTATCTATTGGAGACAGGAAAATGGTCTGACTGCAAGTTTGTTGTTGGACAAGAACCTCATCAACAAATATTAAAGGGACACAAATTATTTTTGGCCATGTCCAGTCCTGTTTTCGAAGCAATGTTTTTTGGAGGCATGGCAGAGAAAAATGATCCAATACCAATTCAAGATGTGCAACCAGAAGCTTTTAAAGCTTTATTGCAGTATATATATACAGATATAGTTACTTTGAGTTCTTTTGAATTAGCTTGTGAATTGTGTTATTGTGCAAAGAAGTATATGCTTCCATCACTAGTGGAACTATGCACAAAATATTTATGGTCCGATTTATCTCCAAAAAAAGCCTGCAGAGCTTATGAATTTGCTAAATTATTCGAGGAACCAATATTTATGGAGAAATGTCTTCAAGTTATTCGCACAAAGACAAACGAAGTTTTGAAAGAAACTAATTGGGAAGATGTTGAGTTAGCAACTTTATTAACAGTGTTAGATCAGGATTATTTGCTAATAAATTCTGAAATTGACTTGTTTAATGCTGTAGAATGCTGGGCAAAAGCTGAATGTGCAAGGAAATCCCTTGATCCTAGTGATGGAAAATTACTGAGATCTGTAATTGGCGATGCTTTATTGAAAATCAGATTTTTAAGATTAAGTCCTCAAGAATTTGCAGAAGGTCCAGGTATATCACCATTGCTCACTCAAACTGAAGCTTTTGCAATTCTTATGAATATAGTATGTGTCGGAAATAAAACACCTATGCCTGAAGGATTTTCAACTGATGCACGTAATAGAGCTGAATCATTAAAAGCTTCAGTTGGAGCAATAGATTGTTCGGTACGTTCCAAAGACACTGGAGAATAACAGTATATTTTAAGTTTTCAATATCTGTCATGAAATCTGCTGTTTTTTAGAAATTTAAAGCACCATGTACATGTACACCATACTCCAGCTGTTCACATACACAACATTGTTGGCCTTCGCCATCTTCACATTCATTTGAACGTTTTTACAATGCTGCAACAGTAATGGAGGGAGGCATGCGTGGAGGATCAAAATATTATGGTCTTAGAAAAGTATTTCATGAAACAGATTGTCTTAATTCCAATGTGTTAGACTGTTCTGTTACTTTTACTGCAGATAAAGATATTTGTGTACTGGGTGTGCAAGTACCTACTCAACTTAAGGCTGCTGCAGTAAGTAAAGTGTGCAGAGGCCAATTTAATCGGATCTTATTTGATCTTAATTATCAATAACTATTCATTTATTATAGGATATGAGTCCTGATATGTCGTACACTGAACTTTTGTATGCTCATCTCTTGGATTCTGATGGTACAAGATTAACTTTCACGCATTTCACGACAAAAGTGAATATTAACACTCTTGTGGAAATTACATTTAATCGACCTATTTACGTCCTAAAACATAAGGTATATATACACGTAGTAAACTATCTTAAATTTCATATAATGCAAACTTCTATATAATTCTTCAATATATCTCGTTTTTCATTTCAACTGTAGGTATATCGAGTTGGAGTTGTTTTTAATTCAGTTGGTTGTTATCCAATGGGATTATGCTCTGAAAGTGCAGAGTGTAATTCTGTGGTTTTCTCATTTGGTATTGGTAACAGTAAGGAGAGTGTGCGAGATGGTTTAATTCGATCTATAGTTTTTACACATAAGTAATGTTGGTATTATATACCAATAATAAAATTGACTTATCTATGTAAAAGAAATTTAAATACGTTTTTTGAATGTGTGATAAGACAGAAGTCTACTTTATTGTACATTATTAGTCCATTATTTTATTTTTCAAATTATGTTGGTGCTATCCTGCATAAGAATTACAAAATTAAATTTAAGAGTTGTACAAAATTGTATTCACTGGTTCTACTTATAATGAAACTAAGCCCTGTACAAAACCAACTTTTTTTTATCTGTACAAAAAATTTTGTTATACAAATAAGAAAATTTGAATCTCAAATTTTGAAAACAGATAGTCATTAATGTCATATATATACTTTTCTTCCTTTCTTTAAAATCATTTTTATTTAAATAATTTATAAAAACTTCTTATAAAAATATGGTTATCTATTTGTAACAACATATGTAACACATCATTTATATATTATATATGTCATTCGATTTATAGCTAAGTATATGAAGTATTTCATTCAGTGTACATGATACCAAATATGATACAAGATTTTTATATATCACTTTATTTATTGAGTTCTATTTAAGATTTTAGTGTACAGATACATATTTGTTTCTTTAACATATAAATTTTATATTACACATTAACGTACAACGATCGTGAGTATTATAAATTTGTTTTACGTATACAAAGTACGTATATAAACGTATATAGTAATTAACGAGTATTTCATAAAATATAATCAGTCTATGTATTAAGTACATACTTTACAATACAAACTATAATAAATCTATGTCAATTGTACTCTGCATATATGATCTATATATAAAAATTCAAAAATTGTTCAAATTTCTGCATTATAGTGTACAAAAAATGTACATATGGCTTGGTGACACAATGCATTTGATATATTTTAAAGTTTTTTTTTAGTATAAATAAATAACAATTTACTTACATGAAATATTTCAAATTTTAGTATCTCTTAAGTTTTATGTACAATGAAGTCCCATGTGTCCCGCCATCTTAACTTCAAAACTTCCTTAGCACTTAAATGTATTGTACCGTAACTAAGTACAGAAAATTTTTTAAATACATATATAATAAAACCTATCCATATAAAAGTACTGCATCTTAATATATGCACTAAAACATTTTGTTGGTATCTAGTTCTGTAAGAAGAAAGTAATTAATGAATTTTAATACATTATAATTGAATAAGATAGACAGTATTAATAATTTCCCAACATACCCAATTAAATAATATAGATGTTCTATTGTTGCTGCTGTAAGCAATAGCTTAAAGATAAATGCCGGTAAATAATGATGAAGGAAAAGAGTTCTTTCAACAAATATAAAAGGCAAGAAGTGTAGCAAGTATCCAGTTAATAAAATACTTCCGGTATTAGAAAAATTGCTCCATTCTGTATGTGTAATATCGAAACACATTCTTCTTCTTCTTAACATATAAAATATTAATAGAAGTGAATATATGATCATACAGGCTGTTGCAGAATACCAAATTACTATATTTCCTAAAAGGTGTACTTGAGCCTGTGACAAAAAAAGAACATATTGAAACAAATGAACACTAGTAACCAACACTAATTCATTCAAGTAATTTGTATGTATACGTTTGTAATTAAACTTCACTTACATTACTGTCACTTGAAACCCAATATGCAATTCCTCTAGACATCAATGGCCAATCTAAAGCATCACTAGAATACATATGACTATTTTGTCCTTCCTGACCACTAAAAAGCATTTTCACCTGTAACTCCACAAATTTTTCCCAGAAACTCAAAGTAGTAGCTTGTAATGGAATCATTTCAGCATTAATCAAATCTCTTTCTCTTTGTTTCTGATCTTCGCTTTTGGTATATCTGTGTTCTTCGACATTCCATATGGAATCCGTTTGATCTACTAATCTATCCGCTACTACTTCGTGTTGGTTAAAACCCCAATCAGGCAATTGCCTACCACTGAACTTCAATGCATAATCAGTAGTCACATGTATTAAACGTACTTGACTTTGAATAGCATACCACACATCACCATTGCTGTCTTTATTAGTGATTTCCACTCTCCAAAGATTTTGAGCTGGCATTGATACATTATAATCAATGTAACAAGACACCTCCTGACTTTGAGGAGTTATTGGAGCTGCAACATCATGTGAATTCAATGCTCGACTTGTAATTCCATGTACTAATTGTATTATATCTCCGTGTTTTACTGGTTCACTAGGTTTGGTAACAACTAAATCATTTCTTTCTGGTTTTTTCACAATCCACCAATTATTGACATCTTTGAAAGAATAACATGTAACTTGCTGTTGATGTGAACTACCTCGATTATCTGGATATCTCAATGGATACATGTGATTATGACTATGAAGCCAACAAGCTCTTCCATATGTGTGTCTTAAAGTAATCTGTGAACCATGAGTAACTTCTAACGGTTGACCTTTTGTAATACTAGCAAGACCACCTTCCAAACTTGCTTGGAATGCACTTGTCATTACAGAATCATGTGGTCCAGCTTTAGAGAGTACTGATAAATGAATATAGAATACAGTTAAATAAACTGTCAAAATTGTACCCAACACTACAATAATTCTCACTAGAAGATGCATGTATAGTATTGTACTGGATAAAGTCTTCCTTGGTATGAGAGTCCAATAATCATAAGCAATTAAGGATAACGCAAGAATCAATGAATATAATCCAACATATTTTACACTGAAAAAAAAAAGAATAGCTATGTTCTCTGTAACATAATAGTTATGAAGCTTATACAACATATTTTTTAAAGATACCATAATGCACACGTTAAGCTTGCAATACCCAAAATTAGCCATATCCACCATGATAAAGTTGTTGGTTGATCCATTACTTTTCTAAATTTCATGATACATATCAACCCAAATAATGAAAATTGCATTAAAATACTTTCCATTAAAATAAATCTGGATTGTGTTAAGAGAGCATTATCTGAAATATAATAAGATTATATACATATATATGTATATATTACGAAACAGTGAATATAATAATAAAATGTATCATAGTAAAAATATGTGTTAAATTACCGAATAATAATAATATTCCTGCTAATGTTGCAGTCCATTGTTTTAAACCCAATTCTAGGATCAAGTGATATGCTGTTGGAATTAAAAAACTACCACATAATGCGGGTACTAATCGCAATGCGAACAATGGGACGTTACCCACGTAGGGGCTTCCAATTCTATCGAATTTGAATTGACCATCGAAACCCGCCAAATATGCTGCTCCGGAAATAAGTTGTTTTCCCAGAGGGGGGTGCGAATCGAAAAAAAATGTCCTTTTCATATAAAGTCCCACATATTTTCCATAATGCAATTCATCAAATCTATTTTAACAAATAAAATTTGTCTTTCTAGTCAAAACAAATACATGACTGTTTTATGTTTATATAGCTAGGAATAAGTTTTTCAAAACAATTTCGCGCTAGAAATGAAACTGCTGCATGAAAAACAAAATAAACATTAAAGATCACAACTTACGGACAACCGTTTAGAAACCAGTGTTCGCAAAAAGTTAACGCGAGGAACATCAAACGGAATTAATAGTATGTACATTAAACAAAATCCAATTTTATAAAGAGTTATTTTCATATAGAATTATTTTTACTGTTTATTATAAGTATAAAAAAATGGCTTACACAATGCTGCGTGGTTCTTCTAAGCGATAAAGACGAGTAACAATTCCAGTAACCAATAAAATAATTGAAATTAAATCAATTTCGAAATTTATTTTAATTCGGGTTTGTGTTGACGCGGTTACCAATTGTTCTCTCGTCTTACATTTTTCAAACGTATATGAAGGAATTTCTCCACCATGCTGTAAAAATATAACTCGGCATACAGTTATAGACATATACAATAAAAATGAAATTAATGAAAAATTTAAAACATAAAACATTAGCATAATGTACATATAAAAATATTAAATAAAATACGGATCGGCAAACTTTAAGGATGGTTTCGATTCATATTAAACATAAGAATCATATTTCTCATTTTAAATTAATTTCTCACTTCATCTTGTTGAATATCTCCGACACAATTGGCAGGAATCTGTTCAGAATCAAACTTGGCGCTTTGCACTTGCCACTGCTTATTATCGTGTGCTCTTGTTCGCCTGCGACGAACTTCCATCGCATGAATTTACTATTACTAGAATACTCTTACAGTACGTATGTTAATTTGGTTATTCTGATTCTTTTACTTAAAGAAAATGAAGGCAAACTGTCGAAACGCTACTTGCTTGACTTGCTGTCTAGCGTCAACCCACACGTCATCGGTGGAACAACAGTTTCGACGACCAGTTTCGACACAACACTGTCCTTTGTAAAAAAAAATTGAATAGTGGATGAGACTATGATATCCTCAGTTTCTTACTAATAGAAAATAAAAATGACTAAATATTTTAATGGATTGTCGAGTACATTTAGTGTGTAAAATAGATGAGTTAACATTAGGCACAGGTTAACACATACTAGAGCTTAATATAACGGTACCGTCGCCGAAAATCCTCTTCATTATCCATTCTTGCGCATCGCGCGGTAATCTTATTTGACGGGTTGTCTTACAAAGTAAGAAGATTTTATAGCACTATTTAAGCAGTCATAGATAATTTCAAAATATTTATACATAGGTATAGAAGTCTACAATTCATGTCGAGTAATATTCATTAATCTGGAAAATTAGTGTCCCCTTATTTTTCAAATATATTTTATTGTCTTAATAATTACTCAGCAATATTGTATTTATATTTACAAGCATACTTTTTACAGATTTAAACATGAGTAGTGACAAAATCACTTGTCCAATATGTTCTAAAGAATTTTCACCCAAAATAATTGAAAGCCATGCCAGTAAATGTTTGTTTTTAAATGAATCAATAAGCAATCAATCTTCAAGTTCCTGTAAGGATGAAAGTTCTCCTAGAAAGTTGATGAAATTGAATGACATGCATGTCAAAAAAAGTAATTCAGGGACAATAAAGAAAAAAAGGAATTTAACAGAATCATCATCAATAAATACAGATACTCAAAGTTCAAGGATTTCATCTTATGACAATGTAATTATACTTCCTGTTTCTAGAAATAAATATTAGGAATATTAAAATTAGTGATAATTGTTAAGAAAAATCATTTTTAGACAGATAAAGAAGTTAAAAAGTCTTCTAAGAACGATCATGTTCCTCTTGCTGAACGCATGCGACCAGCAACACTTTCAGGATATGTTGGACAAGTACATATTCTTGGTTCATCCACTGTACTTTTTCAGTTATTACAAAAAACTGAAATACCAAATATAATTTTGTGGGGTCCACCTGGTTGTGGAAAGGTATTTATGAAGAATTTCATATGATGAAATTTTAAATTAGTATTAAGTTTCTGAATAATTAAATTTGCTGGAACCATTGCCTTTTTTTGTTGAACAATTGAAAAGAAGTTAATTGTACATATAAAAATAAATTGAGAACATAGAATTTCACATGAAATATTATTTTGTACGAAATTGGAATATATAATTTCTTGACTGTGTCTAGCTAATGCATTTGTCTATTATCCTTTCTATTTACAATAAACAAGACAGTAACATGGTGTTACTGTTTTTCTAATGTATCTTATAATATTTAATCTATACAAGTATCAGTGTTCATAAACATTAACATAAGTAAAAATAGTAAAAAATGAAGTAATGTAACAGACAAGTGGTACCGAGTCATACACACATGCAATGAATTTGTAAATTAAAATGTTTTATTAAAACAAGTTCTATGCAAAAAATGTTATTTTACGTTTTCAATTTGTTTTTACATATGGAATTATTTCCTTTATAATTACATTTCAAGTTATGCCCTATACAAATACTTACAAGTTATTTAATTTTAGACATCTCTGGCAAATGTTATAGCAGGCATATGCAAAAATAAATCAAATGGCAGAATAAGATATGTCAAGTTGTCTGCAGCAATGTCTGGAGTTAATGAAATAAAAGAAGTTGTCACCATAGCCTCTAACGAATTAAAATTTAACAGACGCACAGTAGTATTCATGGATGAAATACATAGATTCAATAAAACTCAACAAGACGTATTTTTGCCTCACGTTGAATCTGGGATCATTACATTAATTGGAGCTACAACAGAAAATCCTTCATTTAGTTTAAACTCTGCGCTTCTGAGCCGGTGTAGAGTGTTTGTTTTGGAAAAACTAACTGTGCCAAATTTAATATCTATACTAAATCGTGCTGTGTCTTCATTAGATGGAATAATACACAATTCAATAAAAAACATAGAAAACACTGAAGAAGTGCCAAAATTCATTATAGATGAACCTACTATAGAATGGTTAGCAGGTACATGCGACGGTGATGCTAGAATAGCTCTAGGTGGTCTTGAATTAGCAGTTCAGTGTAAAATACCGACTGAAGAAGAATTTTTAACAACTGGCCCTGTGACAATAACATTGGATGATATTAAAGAAAGTCTCAAAAAAACACATATGTTGTACGATAAGAAAGGTGATCAACATTATGATATGATTTCTGCGCTACATAAATCTGTTAGAGCAAGCGATGAAAATGCCTCTCTCTACTGGTTAACTAGAATGATATTAGGTGGTGAAGACCCAGTTTACATTGCACGGAGATTAGTAAGAATGGCATGCGAGGATATTGGTTTGGAAGACCCAAAAGCTCTTGGTAGTATTTCATTTTCATTTAATAGTTGTTTTTCGTGACTAGAAAATTTTCTAGTACATCAGTATACTTATAAAAAATCATTTTCAGGAATTGCTGTACATACAATGCATAGTTGTAAAATGATCGGAATGCCAGAATGTGATGTTGTTTTGGCACAATGTACAACGTATTTGGCAAGAGCACCAAAATCCAGACTAATGGAAGATGCGCTTAGAGCTGCTCAAAGAATAGTAGCCGAACATAAAGGTCCTCAACCAGGGGTGCCATTACATTTAAGAAATGCCCCAACGAAACTAATGAAAGATCTTGGTAATAATTATATATTATTTGTTCGTATTTAATACATAGTTGCACAAGAATACAATAAAATACATAAATATTATTTTAGGATATGGTAAAGGTTACAATATGAGACAGCAAGACAAATCCGGATTAAATTATTTACCAGAGGGATTAGAAAATATAAACTTTTTTGGCAATGATGAAAGCTATAAGATATAAATATTTTGACTATAATATAGGTCTGTAAAGATTTATTACAATATATTTATAATATTGAATTATAGACAGCACATTATTATAAAAAAGCTGTATTAGTTACCAGATCCAATCAAAAAACTTATTTATAGTTTTCATACAGTATTCAAAATATAATAAGAAATGTAAATTTCATGAATGTCAAAATAATACTTGATAAAAATAACCATTACAGTAATATTTAATTTATATACCATCCATTTGGATTTTGTTCACTGTAATACTGTGTTAGCATTTATTTTGTATTTCTTCCATATAATAATTTTATTATTAGCAGGCATATCAACAATATCTATTAATTGAATACCGTTTTTTTCTGCTAGTTCTTTCAAATCTTTAATATCTCTGAGACCCCAACTTGAGTCTTGAAGTTTTAATGATTTATCAAATTTAACATTACTTTCTGGTGTTATTTTTCCATCTATAGCGTATGGACCATATGTAAACAGAAAACCATTATCTTTTAATAATTTACCTGCATTCTCAAATAAACTAATAGAACATTGGTAAGGTGAAATGTGCATCATATTTGCATTGTATATGTAATCAATACTGTCTTCCATAAAACTGCCATCACCCCAAGTATGAAAATTTGTAGTAATATCTATTATTAAAGGATGTTTTATATTTGCAAGCCCATCTGCATGTGCAGAAATACTGTGTAACAATCGTGGCTCATATTCTGATGGGATATATGTAAGCTGAGGAATATGATGAGCAAAGTGAGCTATATGTTGTCCAGAACCGGATGCAATCTCCAAGAAAGTTAGTTCTGAACCATGGTGAATATATTTTCGAAGAACTGATACTATTGGACCCTTGTTACGATCAGCTGCAGGATAAATAAGTTTCCTGGTATCCATGATTCTGGACCTTAAATTAAAGTCCAAGATATTAAAGGTTGTGATTGTATACGTAAGAATTATTTTCATACAATTACAATGTACTAGAATTTCTTTCATTTAATCAAAGATGGATGTTTTTAAAGAACAAACAAAGATGAAAGGAAAGTGATTTAAAACATACAGTTCTTACCTATGATTAGCAGCACAATGTAAAATAGTATTCATGTTTAATCATCACTTGATACTTTTTTCTACCTGAAAAATTCAAGTATGAACATTTTGTAGCTATAAAACATGTATATTAAAAAAAATTAACTTAAACATTATTTCTTATTATTTAACATAGGATGAATACCAAATTGTATTTGTAACTTCATATACATATATGTTGCACTAAGGAATTTTTTTATAATTTTATTTAAGTGTGTAGAAATAAACATTACAATATAACTTGTTCTTAGGTATTAACGTTACAAATACTGTGATATCTACCTAATAAGTATATAATGGATAATTTTATTCTTAAATTTTTAATTTAGGCAAGGTATTGACTCGACAGTATACAGGGTGTTCGATAATACGTGTCAGAATTTAATTATATGCCAAACTAAGACGAAAATCAAGAATAATGAAATTGCTTAAAGTTTCGTTTCGAATTATTAGTTATCGAAAATACAGATGAAAAACGTTTGACGCATAGAGATATATAATAGACTGCGTAGTCTTATGGTAGGGACGGTTGTGTGGAGACATCACAATGTGATAATCACATGCGTGCAGCATTCCTTCTCTCATCGCCCTCCAGTCGCTTTCTCCCCTCCCTCTGCGATGTGCGAGCAAGAGATTAGATTATTATGAGCTGCTGTGAGCGCGCGCGTTGGTCAGCTGATTTATGAATTCAGTTGATGACCGTCAGTACTGGTCAGTACCGTCGTAGCCACATAAAAAGATCCGTTTACATCATAGTCAAAGATGTGACACACCCACCGACACCAGGCGATACTATAATAGGTTTTTTAAAAACTTTATAAAAAGCTGAGGACTAATCGTTGCATGATATTAAATCTACATGCTTGCTAAAATGCACAAGAACCTATCAAAATCCCACAGGACGGATTTTGATATGCCCTTGTGAATTTTAGGAAGTAGGCAAGTTTAATATCATGCAACGATTAGTGTTTTATAAAAAGCTATTGTAATATCGCCTGACGTCGTATATCACCATTTCGTCTACTAAGTAAGTGGATCCTACGGGGATACGACACTGCCTATGCATCTGACTGACTCAGTTGACTCAGTTACGCGCGCTCACAGTAGTCTAATTAGTCGCGTCAGACGTGTTTCACCCGTATTTTCGACAATAACTCGGAAACGAAACCCTGAACATAATTTCGTTATTCTTGATTTTCGTCTTAGTTTGGTACGTAAAATTCTGACACACCTACTGTCAGAACACACTGTATATGTAAAAAAAACAAAATACGGTATGATGGTCTGTAGTTCTATAGTATAGATTTATTCAATGAATATTTGTCACATTTCTTAAATTAATTACAATAAATTAAACTATAGGATGTATGTTCTTTGATGTTATCAGTGACTATTCTTATCATTTTCTTTTGTTTTTATTACATTTTTCTTGATTTGTCTTGATTTTTCTTATTTTTAATTGCATTTGGGATATATACAGAGTGTCCTGTTTTTTTTAAATGATCAAATAACTTGTTTTTACTAGGAAATTCAGATTTACATGTAACACAGCAATGTGCTAGATCTGAAACCTCAGTAATTTGTGAGCCTTTCTTATTTTTTGTCTCAGTTTCCTTTTCTGTTGTTTTATTTAACTTTTTTGCATTCTTTGATTTCTTGTTTTTAAGTTTTTCATTACTAGTATTACTTATTTCTAAATTACCAGAGCATACTTCCTCTGCATCTATTGCTTTTTCTACTTGTTCTTCAGTCTCCTCCACTTTATCATTAGATTGTTGTAGACTAGTCTCAGAAACTTTATTTACCATTGCTTTTTTTTGCTGCTGTTTCTTACGTTGTTTTTTTGATAAAAATATATCATGACTGACATTTCTATCTTCTTCATCACTAGCTTCCTCTGTCAATGGGCTTTGAATGGTCTTCTTTCGTTTTTTCTTTTTCTTCTGTGCCTGAACTTGTAAGTCCTCATCTTCTTGATCGGAAATAAGCTCATCTTCGGAAGTTGTACATTCGTTGTTATCATCAATTACTTTAGGCGGAATATAAATGACATCATCCATCTGTGGCCCTACAGCCAATGTAGTTCCTTCTGGATAACACTTTTTATCTTTATCTTTTGATGGTTTATCAATATTCTCATCATCCGATATTAATTCTTCATCTGATATTTCTTCCTTGATGTCACCTTCATTCTGTAAACTAGTCTGTACAGGGTGTAATAAAAAGTTAGGCATTTGTGCATCTGTTGCCAATTTTCTTTCACTTTCAGAAGTTGTTTGCGAACTAACATCACTATCCAGAGAACTTTCAAATTCTTTATCATCTTTTATCATAGATGCCTTCATTGCAGCAATATTATCTTTGTGTTTTTTGGAGTTTTCATGGTTTGTGAATGCTTTATGTGTTTTAAATATTTTATTACAGGCTACACAGTAAAAAGTATCATCATCTGCTGCATTTTCATCTTTTGCATCTACTTCAGATGATAAACTTTCACCAAATTCTTGAGCAAGGTTCACCTCAATACTTCGAAGTTCAGCTTCTATATTTGAAAATTTCGCCCATTCACATTCTTTTTGTTCTCTTAATTGTTTTTGTCTTTCCAGTAGTTGCTGTCTCTTTTTTTCTTCTGCTTTCTTCAAGTTTTCTTTAGCACGTTCAGCAAGTTTTGTTGCATGAGCTTCTACTCGTTTATCACGTTTACGTACAAAGGCAACCAAATTTCTTACTTGTTCATTTCTTTCTCTTTTAGCTTTACTTCGAATCTTTTTGTTCTCTTTTTCAATAAGTCGTACAACTCGTCTATTTGGAGCATCCCTTATATCATAAGGATCTAACCAAGCAAATGATCTCTTTGTACTGTAACTTTGCCAGTAAGCATAGAAATTATGGACAACTTCTTCGTACGAGCTTTGTGAATCTCCAAACCTTGGAACTTCTTCATCTGAACCATTGTCTTCAGCAAATTCTGCATCTTCAGCTGCCAATTTTTCAAAAACATTCCGAAAAATGGTATAAAATCCCTTTTCACCATCTCCATATCCTTTGAAACATGTAGTTGAGAAATATGGAAAGAGATTAATGGAATCGTCTTTATAATCTTCCCCAATACCTCCTTTTAAGATAGCCTCACGGTGATTATCGTACCAAGTACGTTCATGAGGATCACTTAACACTTCCCAAGCTTGTTGAATTAGTTGGAATTGTTCTCTTGCCTCTTCTGTATGATCCAAATTTTTATCTGGATGCCATTTTAATGCCAATTTTCTGTAGGCTTTTTTTAAATCATCGTCAGCAGCATTTTGTGCAACTCCTAATACCTCATAGTGACATTTCATTGTAATAATAAACAATGTTTTCTATCCACGTTATTAAAATTTCATGTGCAATTTCACGTAATACGAACCTGTGTAAATTACATGGTAAAAGAACTAAGATTAATTCAAAAATAAGAAATGTTCATGTTACAGCATATACATATACCTGCTTTTTAAAAAACAGATCATATCCTAATATATAATTTAAAACATATTCACATTAATAGATTGAAAAACAGTCTTACCGAACAAAACATAAACAGTTCTCAGAAGTCTTTAATGAAACCAAACTTTGTAAACACGAGTTTGAAATTTTAGGTGTTTTTAGGTTATGTATTATAGTGCGTATAGTGTATATTTGTATATAATGCCCACAGCCCACACAGAACACAGCTGCCACAGTCGCACAGAGTCTGTCTGACTCGCTGTCACTGTCACTAGTCACCACAGTCGTATTTACAGGTCGGAAACTCCCGTAGTGGGGGTGGTCGCTTAATGAAGACCAAAAGTTTCATGAATTTTCCGCTAGCCATACAGGGCTGCAATCGTATAAAAACCACTGATCTATATACTATATATTATATAGTATATAGATCAGTGACAAAAACGCATGCTGATGCAACGCACGGTCGTATAAACAGTCGTATACACCGTGCGCATGTATGTATCAACACTGGTAGAAATAATTTGTCTAATTATGGGGTTCTGCTGAATGCTGTCGACGCATTGAATCGTGAAGAATAATTTAAGACTAGCAACCTTAACTTTGAGCGCTAAATTTTTTAATAATAAAACGAATAATAAACCAAGTAACTTCATGTATGTATATATGTATATAAATTAGATTATATTTTTAGAACTTCATATACTAAAAAAAAATTTAATTTCCACATTATTTGAAATAATAACAAATTTTTCTGCATAATTTAAAAATTAAAAATTGTATCTACTTGCAATTTAAATTAATTAGCGAAAATATTAAATAATAATAATATAGAATAAATAATTTATAAAATTTTTTGGGAATAATTCAATTAAAAAAAGTTAATAAAAACGGTTAAACAAATGTTAAATGTATTACATTATAAATCATCGAGAAGAAATTATGTTTTTAAATATTCAATTCAAATTTCATTGCTGTACCTTTAATGGTTTAAGAGTTATTCAAAAATGTCGCAAAAGTTTTCCCACTGTGCGTCGGTCCTGCTACCGACGCTATGACAGTTAACTTTCTCCCTTCAGACGCAATTTGGCGGGAAATTGTTGAACTTGGATAATTTATTATAAAAAATAGCTGACACTCCATTACATACCTTTATTTTATCGTGTTTTAATGTTTTCTTGTGAAGTTTTTTCTTCGCGAGGCACGGGATACAACGCTCAGCTATTGTAGCAATTACAGCGACATCGTTAAAATTCCGATTGTTTGCGTGGAAGCTCACTGTAAATATAAACAAATTAATCCCACTAAATGTCACGACATGGTTAACAGTTTAACAATACTGGCAGTTTCCTTTCAGCGATGTCAAACACAGTCGTTGATGCACTAACCGGTAGAAAATGAGCACGTCCGCAAGCGGTCTCCTCGATTCGCTCGTTCCTCCGAGGCATTAAAGATGCACGAGGACAGCTAACGTGTTCCCCCTTGTCTTCGCAAACTTTTGTAGCAAAGGGTTTCGCGTCAGCTGTTTGTACCTATAATTTTCCAATAAAAAAAGTACACCGAGCAACAATGTTGAAGAAAATTTCCGTTTCACGGGACATTGTAAGATGAAATATTAAAACGATTGTCCGTTTCTGATCGCGATAACGCGTAGTGTCAACATTCTTTTTCTCCGAACTATTTAACTTTGCGCTCCTGACGGTTAACCACCACGTCCACTTGAGAAAAAAAAAGAAGCATAGGGTACCACGAACGCTTCGGAACACGAGTTCTGACATGAATATCTTATCGACACCGTTGTCGGAACACGCAGGTGTTGTATATTCGTTCATATTCCCCTTGTATTTTTTATTTCGTACGATGCCCATCAGGTTCGTTCTTTTAATCAACTGTCGATTTCCTTACCGTAGACTACGAATGGTCAGTTATACTGATCCGCTACATACTGGACGCAGTCGGCCTTTGGCCACGACAGCTTAGCACTGAACAAAAGGTTTTGGATAAAATACAGGCAACAGTGGTCTTAATATCGGTGATCACCATTATACTGATTCCTTTAATTTGTGCATTGGTCTTACTACTGCGCGACGATTTGCTGGCGTTTCTTGAGAGTTTCGGGTTCGTTATGGCAATTGTGACTAGTTTGGTAAAGTACGTTACGTTCTACGCAAATAAGGAAGGTAAATATTTGTATACCATGATTTTAATTACGGATCAAAAGTGTTCTATTTTAAGCGTTACTGACTACTCCAATTAGTTTTATAAAAGAGATATTTCAGGCTTTTGGTTGTAGGCTGTGATAGCATAGCGGTTGATTCAACAAGGAGTGGTTTTTGATGAAAAAACAAGCCAAAAGCCCGGAATACAATTTTTTTCATATTAGACTCCGTTTTCGAGAGAATCGTAGAACCGGCAAGTAATGAACAAACATTTTAACCAAATTCTATTCGTTAAGGGGGTATTATCGTGTAACTGCCTAAAAAAGTCGATTTGTTTTTGTATTTTATTACAGTTTGGTTTTGTCAATTGTACCTCCAATAATGGACATTTTAATATAATATCCATAAATAATACATTAAATCTGACATGAATTACACTGGTCAACATGATTTTTGTCCCAAAGTACAATTATACTGATTCTTATAGATTTTGTTGTGCTGAATACGAATCCGTAAACAGTTTTTTGTCATCCGTGAAATTTGATTTTTAAAAAAAATTCAAATTTTCAACTTTGAACATTTCCTGTGTTAAAACATTAATAGTTATTCGGTTGATTGTTGCGTCAAATTATTCTGTAAACTCTCCCGAATAACCTCTCCCGATACGTTGTTATCGCATCATCAACATTTAAACATGTTTAAACAACGATTAAAGGGAAAAGAACACCCAAAATGCAATAATTTTTACAGATATTTTTCAATTTATTTCAAAAAGTAGGGGTGCAGGACATAATCTGACTGCGTCAGCAGATACAGTAAACATTTCTCTTCAGGAAAGCATTAACAGAAATGATAAGACACGTTTTGTATTCGATACAGAAGCGAAATAATTTAGTTAAATCTGCGACGCTGGCAGTGGTATGTACTCAAAGGCGGCAGCCGAACGACAGTCGAGCGACAGTTCAAAGTTGAAAATTTGCATTTTTAAAAAAAATCAAATTTCTCGGAAACTAAGGGTGATGACAAAAAACTGTTTACGGATTCGTAGTCAGCACAGAAGAATCTATAAGAACAAGCAACTGGATGTTCGAAGACAAATAAAAAGTTAAATTTTGTTGACCAGTGTTATAAGAGACCACTGTGCAGTTCCACTAAACTTACTCCCTTTAAGATCTCCTGCTGATCTTGAAAATGATGGAGGATGATTGGAAGAAGCCTAAAATGAACGCAGAAAGAGAGGTGATGATACAACATGCTCGAATAGCTCGAGCATTTGTCAGTTTATCTTATGCGCTAGTTAGTTGGGCAGCAATTGCTTTAATTTTCTTGCCAAAATTGGGTATGCCATTACGACACTCGACAAAGGAAACCGAAATGTTTCTTCTCCCAACGTATTACATAATAGACATCTCTCGTAGCCCATACGTTGAGATAATATATGTTCTACAACTAATTACCGCTCTAATGGTAGCATGTTGTTACGTCGGAGTTGACAGTTTTTTCGGATTGTTGGTCCTGCATATTTCTGCCCAGCTAGAAAATCTTCAAACACGTCTCGCTAACATAAAGACATCCACCCACTTTGATCGTGTCTTAAAGGATACTGTGATGGATCACACGCGTCTCATTAGGTACCTTGTCCATGTTGTAATATTGCATTTTTCATTTTTGTAGTAGGTGTCCTAAAAATAAATTATAAGACGTTTTTATGTATTTTTGGCTGACGTCTTCTTTGTCCAAAAATATGACAACCATTTCCTTACAGAGCGGTCGACGTGATCGAAAACACGTATATGCTGTTGCTGCTCATATTGTTAACCAACTTTGGTATATTTAGTTGCTTGTCTATATTTGAAATAGTTACCGTAAGTGAATTAACATGAAGCAGTCCTTTGCAATTAAGCGCAAATACGACATGCAAATTCGAATGTTTATTTTCCAGGTAATCAATGGTAAAGACAATTATTCTAAATCGATACTATATTTGCAACTACCTTCTTATATAAATACCTTCCTTCAAACATGCCTTTACTGCATCGCCGGACAACTTCTGGTTACTCAAGTAAATAGAACTTTCAATTAGAGGGGAACACTGTTCCAATAATTCTAGCCGGTGGTAATTGGGCGACTTATGGCCCAACCGGTAAGAATCAATGGATCACAGGGTTCGTCAATAATTCATGTTATGAGTATAATCGTTGATCTCGTAAAAATTTGATTGATTGGCACAAGGTTTACTTTAGCTGATGTGATTTATACATATTCAGGGTGATCCATGCAACATTCGGATGGCCCTTATTTTTCAACATCCAATTTCTTTTGCTCTTACTCCTTAGTATGGTTCCATTTTATAAAAAAATAATCCCTGAAAAAGTTTATTACAATCGGATAACAGAAAAGAGTGTCGATCAGGCCTGAAGTTTTGAATTTATCGATGTTTGTTGTAGTTTATATAGAAACTATAAATTTTGTCTTGTTAGGTATGGTCTAAAAGAATCTTTATCTGCGCATAAAGTATCAGCGTGGAGTATTGTCCATACACGCGTAGTGTGAACTCTCAATATTCAAACGCTATTATCTAAAAAATTGGTAGGACACACAAAAAAATTATATAAATAGAAATTGTAGAAAACTAAATACTCTTATAATATTGTTTGAATAAAATTTCGAAATGACATACTATTTTTGAGAAATTCTTTAAAAACTCTGAAAATATGGACAAGGTCTGTTCGGCACCGTTTCCTGTTGTCCGATTGCAATAAACTTCTTCAGGGATTATTTTCTTATGAAATGGAACCGATAAAGAAGAGCCACCATAATACAACATATATGTGTTCTGGTCACAATTAGAAGATCTTTAATTTTGATAGATCAATTATCTTATAATTATATCTATTAATATAAGTTAGCCGTAAGAATAAAATAAATAGTCAATACGTTTACTATTTATGATTATTGCATGTAAAGTCTGAAGGTGTTTACGAAGCTGCTTATGATTGCGAATGGCTGAATTTAAAACCAAAGGATGCGAAAAATTTAATTTTGATTATGGCCAGATCTAAGAAGCCACTCTATGTGACCGCAGGAAAATTGTTCCCCATGACGATGCTGACATTTTGCAACGTATGGTGTAATTATTCGTGTTTCCGTATTTTTTTTTAATCTTTGATTACTGTTTCATATTCAATATTCTTCCAGTTATTAAAAATATCCCTCAGCTATATGTCTTTTCTGTTGACAAAAGTTTAGCACGAAGCGAGTTCATAACAAATAATTAATTAATCAAAATAATATTGATTAATCAATGTACCAATATATAAAAATATTATCAATATACAATGTGAAAATTATCAAATGACCTGAGTTTTAATTACATATTATGAAAGATTATGGCTGATGTTCTTTGATAAAATAAATACATAGTTGTCAATCAACTTTTAAGGATAACTTTAAAAAAAATTTCGTTCGGAGGATCTAATTGAATAAACGGCACTGCAATTAACATTTGTGAATTATTATTTTAATTTACTCCCCTTATGTATTTGTTGGAATATTAAATTTGTATAAGTTGATAAATTGTAATATAAATACATTTAATATTTCATATTTAATTTTAGTGCCCTAAGCAAGTACTTTACATATTTCAAATACCACTCTAATATGCTGAAATATTTTCTTATTGTTTGATGGTCCTCCGGTATAAGGGATCTGCACTCGAGCAAGTTACGAATAGACTCCTGTGTGTCGCTGTTTTCCACCATGTTTGTTTGTTGAGGTGTTTTATCTCCTTGAAAGGAAAGATTTCGATTTTGATTTAATGCAAGCCATTCCCAATTTCCAAATTTATAGTAATCGGCTGTCCGTCCCGATTGAGTGGGATAAATTGCGGTATTTTCCCAGTGTGTGATTTCAAAATCGCTTGATGGAGTGACTTTTCGACATAGTCTTCGTCTTCGAGATCCTCGCTGTCCGATTCCTTCGCTTTCATAGTAATCTCTGATGGCAGGTATTGTGGCTGTAGGCCCAATTGTGGACAATATGGATGTGTTCTCCGTACCGGCTGATGAGGATGACGGCCCTGAGAAATTGCTTTTCGTCTTCTTTTGTCAGATTGATTGACTTTAATAACATCATGTATGATTTTTCTTTTGAGATTCTTTTCTCGAAATCCAACCACGAGAATTTTCCTAAGCACGGTGATTATTTATTTTAAAAATTTCATCGAATTCGGAGCATGGGGGTTTTTGGAAGTTTAGCTCGAATTTCAGCATCTGTACAGATATATTTGATTTTTATTGAATGATGGTTTTAATATAACAATTATGTTGCTAACACTGATTTCGGTATAAATATACATTTATATACAAACATATGGCTTAGATTTTACATAAAATTATAGTACAATGTACAATTTCTATTTTGTGTGTTAGACGCAATAAAATACTGTTAATTGTTATTATTATTATTATTATTATTATTATTCAAGGAATAGTCATGGAATATAATAGATTAATTAATTTATGAATCATAAAAGTAAGCCCGGTCTTATGAAACATTTGGCAGTTTCTTGGCTCTCAATAAATTGTAGGTACAAAATGTGTCAACCCTATTACCCCGTTTTATTTTTTTTTTAATATTATGTACATTATTATCGATGTTCTCGCTCAAGGTAAAATGTCGTTTAAGAAAGTACATAGGAGAAGAAGCTAACAGATCTCGTACCGTGGTACATATTTAATATTGTTTGAAGAAAGTACCCAATACACCGGTCAGTATCACAGCTACCATCTGCTCTTTCGGCTCGAATGTAATAATTACGAATAAGACAGTCCTGTGCGTGGACGGTTACTCTACCCTGTGTACATACATGTGGTGTTACGAATCGGGAGAAGAGAAAGACAGAAGATTACGATTACGCGATGATTGCACGCCATATAAGGTTTTAGCTACAGCGACGTAGGAAACTCCAAGTTTCTGCAACGTACTGCAACCGAACGCGAAGAAAACAATCTGCGTACGGCGAGAACTAGACTTTCGTATCGCTCATTGTCACATGAATTCAATGAGCCGAGGAAATCCTTTGGTCCAACACTTTCTCCTCGATAAATCATTACTAATTCATCTGGAGATCATACGCCCGTTCGATCCGCTGCGCTACACGCGCAAACACGTTCGCGCATTTAGGAATATAATCACCTTTAAATAACGCCTGTACATTGTACAATTCTATTGTTGTTCGATCTTTTTTTATATCTAATCCTGCGAATTATTTATCAGTTTCTCGCGACCCCGCATATCATTATGTTCGGCAATGCTCCACGACGTTTCCGCCATGCGCCCAGAGATTGTGCGTGGGCTTGCAACGTCCGACACCATCTTTTCGTTCTGGCTCCATCTTCAGCCTACAACAGATAACGTTTTTTTCTTTTATAATTGCCTTTTTCACTGGAAGTGCAATTACTGGACTTCAACGATTCTGTTCGTCTCGAAAATTTGTATTATTCTAAACAACAGGAAAGAGTATTCTTTTTATGCAGGACATTTGATTCTGCGAAAGACAATGTGGTACAATATTTAAACGGTATTGAAAGTACCATATAGACAATATTTTGTAGATAATGATCAAGTAGATATATATCAATTTTGTAGATAAATGATCTAAATCTTCAAAAATAACGATAATGTTTCTGGTAAACGAAGGTATTAGACCATCCTTTAATTTCCATCCCTTCGATCTCATACATGAACCATTATAGAAATTTTTTATATGACTCTTGGTTCTAATTTTTGTTTATGTTAGACTTCATGAATACAGAATATATTTATTTCATTACTGTTATTCATAACTTTTCATTTTTTATTAAATTGTTACTACAATCTTCATTTAATCCTTTACCTGCGAACAGCGCCTATAGGCGCCCAATGCTAAATGCTCATTTCGTGCGAATATACATACGTATATATGTACTTATATACATATATATTTTTACGTATTTTTAATAAATCTTTTATGTTTGCAAATTACTTTTTTAATAAATATAACTAAAAAAGAATATAAAAAAAACAATTTCTTTTGATTATTGACGGCTATTGCTACCATTGCGCCGTGCGATTGGCACGTTTCGTTTCTGAGTGTTCCGCAGGCAAAGGGTTAAATAAACAGAATGATTTTCAACATAATTATAAAGATATTTTAAATACTTTTAAGTTTAGTTTTCCTTCTTCATTATTCGACAAATAATGTTATCTTATAAATTGTTCACAATAACATTGACAATTTGAGAATAATATAATTACAGTCCCTAACATGCGATAAATACCTTAAATATAAAAGTTTCCTTGGAATACAGTTCTTGGACTTCAAAGTAATCCTCAAGATCTGTTTCACAGCACACAATACACTTATCAAGGTACAGTGGTTCCTAAAATGGATGCAAATTTAAATAAAGTCTTTGTTTGATCACTGTATACTAGGAATAAGCTTTCGTTGGAAGTTATTCACAATTCACTTACGCGAAGTAAAGAGTACCGTCCGAGTTTTTCTTTTACCAACAACAGGGTAGCCTCTTTGATACCTATGTACCTTGGGAAAAGGGAGTCGTCATTGATCTCAATATCTTCTGCGTTTGGCTGCAAAGAAAATATTTCGTTAAAGAACACCTCGATTATAAATTCAAAGTGATGTTTGAAGTAATACTAGCCGGACAAAATTTCGTGACTTACTTTGCCATTCGTAACCAACATGGCAGTGACAGGAGCAAGCTTCACGGTTCGTCCACGTCTCCAATTGTTATCAGTTGGCTGAGCAACTAAGAGACGTCCTTCCAGAACAAATTTGGCTTCCTCGTGGGCCCATTCTAACACCTCTACGGCCATCTGTTAAGATAAACATATTATCGAAGTGTATTCACATATTAAACTTCTTTATATTCAACATTATGGTGAGAACAAAATTAAGTTGTAGTTTTTCAAGTCTGAATTGTGTTAAACAAAACTTTTATGTTTGCAATGTTCTGGAAAACAGTTACTAGTTTTTCTTAGACTACAGTATAGAGTTTTAGGCATTGGAATTTCATTATTATGTAATTGCAATTTCCAGACTTTTATTTTAAAAGTATTAACATAAGCTAATCTGTACATTTAATGTATATTTTGATTGTTATTTTTTATAGTCCTTTTTAATTACCTTCCTCAGTTTTATATTCACCATCTCTTGTTCACCAATTGGCCGTCTACCATTTTGTATGATGGAGATTCTTCTCCAGAGCTTCGTTGATGTCACATCCTTAGCTTCCTATTGTCAAACACAGGTGTTATTTAAATCTTTACATTAGCGAGTAATTAAGTAATTAATGTATACTAGGTAATAAAATATTTACAGCATTCATGTGTTCCAAGTGTAGCTCGATGTTGGTTTGGGCCTGCTTCAGTCTTTCTTTAGCTTCTTGAATGTCTGGTCGCACGGATGGCGTAGCTTTCAGCAATCGTGCCAGTAGAAGAGGATATTTTGTCACTCTTTGAACGGGAACCTTAGAAAACAATTATTCTCCTTTTATGACAGTGCTCAAAAAGTTATAGAATCAAAAAGAATAGAAGTACTGTATTGAGCCACGAATAACTGCCATTTTACTTTTTTAAGTTTCGTTATATCTAATATCATATCTTTTGTATGTACTACATATTTTTGATATGTAAACATTATTGTCGACTCTATAAATATTATTGTTACTATGTTTTAATACATTGAATTTTCACTATTTTTCGTGGAGCTCTGTAATTTTCTCTCAGCTCTTACCATAAGAAAAGAATTCAAGTTCATTCTACGTAGAACGGTGTTTTCCATTTGCGAGACTTTTAGGAAAATTCGCAACAGCTCCTTCTCTTTCTCCAAGTTCTGCAACAGTAAGCTCGCGCTTCCCTGGCGGGTGCAATAACTTTCGAACGCGTGAAGCATCCGTTCGGACTCCAGAAAGATCTTTCCTACGTCCACTGTTAGAAGATCTTCGTCTCCGGATTCCTGTTTATTATTTAAATTATTAACTCACATTTAATAAAATGTCTTCTCTATATAATCCATATTACTAATTTCTACAAAAGATAATTTAATAAAATTTCATTTATTATTCAATACGTAAATTCTTAATATTGTTTTTAATAAATAACGAAGAATTTATTTACTTGCGCTAATTCCACAGCATCCTTTAATTTTTCCGCGAGTACGAGATTGTGTTCGAGAAGCTCTTCGACATTTAGAAATATTGCTGTCAACTGTTCCGAAGTTAAGAGACCAGCCCTGAACATCGGTCTATGAAATTCTTCGAGTATGATATGAAGATCCCTTCCATACTTCTGTTCAGTCTCTACGATTTCCGTTATGATTTCCTTGCGTTCCACCCTCTTTTTCGCGCATTTCCTGCACACGAAGGGTGCGTACACTACACCACTAAAAATAACGATCATTATTATAATAAGTACCATAGTAATACAAATTTTAAGATTAATTAAATTGTTATGTACGTCGTTTAGAAGTGTTTTTGTCGTATTTGGTGTTATATATCTTTTATATCATTTATTTAATTTGTTCTTTCTAATTATACAATACCTTCATGTGTATTTTTGTATCTTAAAATAGAAGAGTTTTCTTATTTTTCATGACATTTCAACACTTTTATAGCAGAAGTTGAATTTCCCCTCAATTAAGCAAGATAAAGCCACGGTACCAACTTAAATGCAACGGCCATTATTCTTGCATACACCGAATACACAAAATCGAATCCTGTTTTATCGACGTTCTTAAAGTAATATTTAATCAGCCCTGCTCTAGTTAAAAACTCGACTTAATCAACATAATTAACTGGTTTTCCTGTATTCATATGTAAGCCGTCCATTTGCCAAAGTAATTAACTCCACAAAAATATAAATATATGCAAAGTTAAGCATCAATCCAATGTTTTGGCACTAAAATTAAAAAAAAAAAAATATATAGTTAGTCACTTTGGCTTATGAACGGCGCAAGTTAATAATTAGTGCGTTGTTTGCATATATATATTAAAATAAATATTTCTCGTCATTACGGCTGAAGTTATATTATTTTTAAATTCGACGCACCGTTATGCAGAATGCATTCGAAATGGTTGTATTCGTTTTGGCACGCTGGTTCGTTCGACGTTGATGTATATTCGGTAACAAAACTTTCGCTTCTTGCGGTAAACAGAATTGATAGTAGGAGAAAGTGCGATTCAATGATTCTGAGACTTGTTACGCGGTTTATATTTGGCGATACTACTGTAGTTGAACGCATTTAGTAAAAGTTCAGTGTCTGCATAAAATGTCCGTAATGACTCTCGAAGTATATTATATTATCATTATCACCGACGAGGTATAGTAACTTTAACATATAGATTTAGGTGTATACCAAAGAGTAAGAATAAGACTAACGACAAATGACCAATTAAACAGACAATACGAGATAATGTGAGACAATAAGATAATATAGATAATATAAACAATACAAACGAAATATACAATCTAACTATAATAAATAGCGATTATATAATATAAAACCGGAAATCATCTTATTTGTAAGGATTACGAATAAATAAATAAAATAAAAACTACAACTTTAACAAATTCAAAACTCGAACAAATATTACTCTTGGACAGGATCATTCAAATTTCCTTGTGTACATCGTCGATAAATATGAAATTCAATTTTTTGTTTTTATCAAAGGTAATAGCTAACATATGTAGTAGTATGTTTGTTTGTTTTAGTAAAATTAAGGTACTATTGAATCACATAATTGATAATTATTGATAATAAAATACGTATCTTTCGTGAATAAGAAAATGAATAGCTTTATTAGGTTATTACGAAAATAATTCGCATTGAAATCATTCTGAAAGCATGAAAAATACAAAAGCAGGAACCTTCGTCAAGTTCGTTTTTAAATTGTATAATTATTATATGAAAATGATTGTTTATTATGTTATCATGATTTCTATTGAATAATCATGCAGTAATGTTATCGTTCACCTGTCCGTTATCAAAGGATCCAAACGCTGCTCGCAATCCTCGCAGAGTTTTGAATCACCGGAAATCACTTGTGGGATTCCACCAAAGAGACTTCCTGGTCCCGAAGAGACGTTTCCTGTTCTCCAACGTCTCGGCACGCCTCGAGTGCTGCTGGCTTGACTGCTTTCCGATCCGACTCCGCTATCAGTTCTTTCTATGTCCACACCTCGTGCCTAGAAAAATCACAGTTTCGAAATACCTTATCTGATATATGAAATGTTGTCGCGCGGTTACGCGAGTATGAATAAACTTCTTGAATATTCACAAAAATGCTATAAATATGAAATTAGTGAACGTGCATTATATATATGTATAAAATCTGGTAGTGGATTTCTTATTAGCGCAATTAGCGAATAGAAATATTTTTCTATTGGATGTGCCAATAAGTAATCCACTATTACTTGTGTTCTAAAAAAAACCCAATTCCGTATTGTAAAATTATTTATATTTTTTAATATACCTGTTGACACTAATCATTTCATGTGTCACAAACACTCTCTACTTTTAAATATTATCACTAGATTATTTATAAGGTAGTTAAGTATCATTATTTATTTCTTACATATCATTTCAAGTGGTATGTGTCAAACTGCGATGACTATTTTGCTTTCATGAAAGTATTTTCGAAGATAAGTTAAAGCTTAGAGAAGTGAAGAAAAATGAAATTATCCTTAGATCATTAACCACAGATGAAAATTTCTCTGCCTGTCATGCCTTAAACTAACCTTCGACGTTTCCGACGAACTAGTCAGGATAATATTGCACTCCTCGCTGCTATCGGAAACGTTCGAGATCTGCGAGCTCTTCGAGCTCAGATCGCCGAGACTGGTCTCCTTCTGTTCATACAGCGCTTCCAGATCTCCCTCGGTATCCTCTTCGTCCTCGTCATCCTCATCATCCTCTCCTTCGATCGATATCGTCCTGTCCTTCGAGTCCATCAAAAAATTCAGCAACTCGAATTTGCTCGAGATATTCTCCTCCTCTGGCGATGTGGACATTTTCTTGAAAAAGTCCTCAGGACTCTTCGACAGATAGGTCTCCGTAAGATCCTCTGAATTCGGTTTCTTGAAGACATTCTCCGTCAAGTACGAGCCGAGAAACTGTTCAGAACTGCCCTTTCTGTAATAGTCGATGTCCCCGAAGTATATTCTGTCCTTTAAATAATCCTCCGTCGGCGGTGGGCTCAACGGTAGAGGAGGTGGCTCGTCGGGTATCTCCTCGTATATGGGCTCTTTGATCACCTCGTAAGGATTCTCCTCGAGGAATAGGTTCGTCGAGATAAAGTCACCGTCCAAATTCAAGCCGGACGTTCTCGAGTAATTTGCCTCGAGTGTCGACTCGGAGCTCTCGTACTCCTTGCTTTTCAGTAGGCTTTGCTTCAGGATCTTCAGAATCGCCTCGCCGCTACTCTCGTCGAGGATCTCTCCGTTTTCCCGGGCCTTTCGTAGAGAATCTTCGAGCAGTTTCGAGATCAACGTCTCCTTCTCGGAAAGCTTCGATGAATCGTCCGCCTCCTTCTGGAAATGCTTCCTCTCCGTTCGTTCCGTTTGATCGATCGTCCCACGGAATTTCGTATTCCTCTCTGTACCCAGAGATTTAGTATCGATACTCGATTTTCTCTGCTTTTCGATATCCGTGGACACATCTGGGATGTTCGACGATGTTTTGTCTCCAGATGAAACTTCACTGGGCTTCACGGAACGTTCGTCTTCCTCGGTGGTGTCGATCTCTGCTTTAGACGACTTTGAATCCTCCTTGATAGTCTCGACGACGATGTTCGATTTGTAATTGTCCAGTATCACGAGAGTACGATTCTCCGCGGAGCTTTTTATCCTCGGTGGATTTTCCAGGTTCACGGATATCACCGTAGGATTGTACACGCTGTCCTCTCCTCCGACGCTGATGGTTACTTTGTTGTCGGACGTTGATTCGGTGGTTGGCGTAGGGTCTCCGTTGATCAAGATCGACGTTCTCCTTGCTCCTTTGGCGTCAGGGCCTATTTGCAGCCGATGAACAAGAGGAGAGGCTCGAGGACTGACTGTGATTTTGTACACGTTGCTCTCTGTTGTCGGTGATCCGATCTCGATTCTCGAGGATCCGTAGGAATTCGATCTCTTCCACGTGGTCTTTAACATCGGGCTGCTTCGTGCCGACTGAGAATGATCTATGTCCTTTGACTTTGCGCCGGGATCGCTGATCGTGTGATGGTATTTCTGCTTTCCTGGCGGAGGAGACCAACTAGTCGGTCTCATCCCGCGGAAGTGAACGTTGTTATCTTCGAATGGGCTCTGAGTGTCTATGTACGTCTTAGCTACCTTTTCTTCGGAAATTTCATCAATTTCTTTTGGATTCGATGAATGCTGTTGGGATTCGGTTGTAATGGAGTCATCATCTTTCTCCAAGTATTTCTTCTCTGGCGTTTCGTGCGTAGATTTAGGCGAATCTTCGTGTCGAACCGTCGAACCGATCTGTTCTCTCGAATCTGACGTGGATGATGCTTCTTTAACTTTTCTAGAAAGACTGAGGCGCATCGTGTCCATGAAATGTACATTGCCTGCTGACACTTCCGGTCTGCTGAATGACCGTTCGCTTTGACTGCGCGATAAAAAGGACCTTTTCGACGTTTCTGTGAACCGATTAAAAAAGGGTACAATTCGCGAGTGATAAAGATAAGATATTATTATTTTAGTTAGTTATTTGTGTTCGACACTTTGTGTGGTCTATACCTGAAGTGTATTAGATTTGAAAATATTAATGAAATAGTTAATGCATACAATCTACATAAATAATATAAAGATGAATGTATAATAATAAATTATTACATTGTACAGTCATCATTTAACAAATTAGAATTAAGTACTCTATATTTCAATTTTCTAAACTATTACAAAAACCATTTTAAATTATCCATTTTGAATATCTGTATTACATTTTTTTCAAATTATATTTATTTCTTACGATGGAAAACAAAATTATAACTAAATAAGTATACTAATACATTAGTGAAACTACCGACAAATACAATAATAGGTGCTTGTGCAAAAAGAAACAGCCGCAGAAGCCACTAATTGAGAAAACGAAGGTCGGTCGAAAACGATGACTAACGAACGTGTAGCAATACATACTCGGAGTTGATTTTCATGTGTTCTATTAGTGATACGCTAATCTGTGATATCTCCATGTGAGATCTATGCATTGTGGCACACATAAAGTATAGACAGCCTTAAGTCTTATTTGGTTTAAACAAAGGTGACCAGACGTTCTGGACTGGACGGGACTGAGACTTGAGTTGTTTGCCCCGCATTGAAAACTGTCCCGGAAAGTGTCCCAGATTGGATATATAACACAGTGGCACAAAGTTACTGTTAATGTTTGTAATAAATTAATCGGATCGCAATGGTGCAACGTAAAGAGTTTTTTCAGTGGTAAATAAGATTTGGACCTCAGAAAAAATGCAGCTGAGTGTAGAAACGTTGAAAGCAATGCTACAAATTGAGTGCAACTTTTCTAATTCCTGTGAAGAATTCTATAAGAATATTTCAAGTACTGCAGATATAGTAAATAGTTATTTTTAATATTGAGACTGTTATTTTCCATTTAGTTAGAATTATTTTTTATTAGAAAAGAGGAGTTTATATTGAATTAATTTATCAGAAGTATGTTTTTGTTTGTACATTGTATATTAATAAACACATAAAAAGATGGATCGAATGCATTGTAATTACACACAATTACATAAATTACAAAATTGGTGCTTTTAAAACTGTGTGACCCTTTTTTTTGGACATGTCCTGCATTGCAACCTAAATATCTGGTCACCTTAAAGTTTAAACATAACCTAAACACAGTGCACATAATACAACTTTTAATCCAAATATCTCAATATGTACATACTCACTGTAGACCTACTATGCCAGAATATTTACGTACACAGTTTTTAATGAACATTTAATTTTCGTAAAGAAATATAGGGTGTACCGTTTCAGAAAATCAAGGGGACCTTCAACACCTGATTTATAAACAATGTAGAAAAAAAATAAGTATTCTAACATATGTCTTGTCTCCCTTGAAAGATGACGAGTTTAACGCATCATTCGAGTTGAGACAATATTTAACATGTAGTTCACTTCAGAGTAGTTTGTATCAGTTGCAACAAAAGAAACAATTACAGTATTTAAGTGAATTTAGTTTGTGATACTATTTGCTTTAAAAAACACCACACATTTCATAATTATTAATAATTTGTTTCTTGTTATAGCTTGAATTCATTTGTTTCAATTTTGTGTTTTTATTTATTTATTTATTTTTGTTTTACAATTCTAATTATCTCAAGTCATCTCAATACTACGTATGTCACTGATTGTTTTTAGAAATAAATGAATTTTTACATAAAATATACTGCTTGTACATACTACTCGAAGTATCAAGAAATTAAATCTGTTCCATATGCAATATTGTTTTCAAATAATCCGGTACCCAAAGGGTTAAGTACAAATATGTAATTAGACTTCTTACCTTCAGACTTCATAATCAAATCTTTCTCGTCGACAGCAATGCCAGGAATATGATCCTCCGGTTCCTCGATCTGCCGTTCACTATCCTCCACTTTACTAACACTCTCTTCTTCTAATCTCTTCTCCTCATCCCCCCGTTTCGTGCTTTCGAGCTTCGTCGGAAGCATAATTGGGTTGGAGTTACTTTCAACAATACTTTCGTTCCTCCGCGATGAATCAACATTCACATTGTTCCGCAACGGTGTACTTGGGCGTTCCTTGTTGTAAGAATGGACAAACCTGTCCACCTTAGCTCCGTCTATACTAAGGGGATTCTGGCACATATTCTGCGACGACATTTTCGGCTCCTTTAGCCTGATCCTGTCCATCTTCGGGTCCCTGATATTCGGTACAGTGATGAAGTTGTACTTCTCCCTTTGCTCGACGTGGCTGGTGGTCGTTACCGGCACCTCCTCTTCTTCTTCTTCCTCCTCCTCCTCTTCCTCCTCCTCAGACTCATCATTCCTCCGTTCGTCGATATTCGTGGCGCAAGTGGCGATCCTACCGATCCTGCTCCACGACAATCTCGTCGCCTCCGATGGTTTCTCCGGCGCGAAAATCACGTTGTCCACGTTGAAAAGAACGTTCTTCCGTCTGGTCTCGAGCACCTTCCCCCGTTTCAGTATGCTCTTTAGCGTTTGTCTGGCTTCCTTCAGTCTCCTGGGCGGCCGTTTCGGTGAAACCTTTGGTATTGGGATCCTCGTCACCGGCGGGACATCCTCCTCGTCCGAGATCTCACGGGGTTCGTTGAACACCCTGATCCGTTGACCACCGATCTCCGCCACGGCGCTTCTGTTCGGTATCCTCTCGATCGATTTCACTTTCGAAGAATCGAACAGGCTGGAGAGAGGCCTCGCGTCGTCTTGCTCGAGGGCGTTGTCCGATAGATCGTCGCTGAGATCGTCCTCGTCCTTGTGCTTTTTCAACAGAAGATACGGATTTACGTTGCACTCGAGGATGCTTCGTCTCGAGTCGACGGTGGACGTGGATCGATCTTTCCATTCGTTTTGGTTGCTTTTCCCTGGACTCGGTTCCTGCGTTCTCGCGCCCTCTGACCAATCGTTCCTAGTGTCTCTGATCTTTTTCGGCACACGGACCAGTCGTCCAGGTGTGATCGAGGACGATTGATTTCGCGAGCCGGTCAACGGCGGCGTCTCCTCGAGCCACTCGTCCGTCGATGAACCGCTGAAGGTAGCTGGTCGTGGCTTCCGTGCACCCTCCTCGTAACCGACGGTCCCTTCTTTGTCGAACCATTCGGACCTCGAGGATGTACTCTCGATCGAACCCTTTCGTTCTTTCGCGTTCCGCGCCACGCTCTGGCTCCGGGGATCGCGTTGAGACAACGGCCGGTGCGGTGATATACTCCGTGCCCTGGTCCTCGGCTCCACCAGTCGATTCCGACGCATCTGATCGTACGGATCGTCGATCGATGGCCTTAACACTCCTGTCGATTTTTTTGTATAATTATTTATTCAGCAAACGCAGTCGCGCTGAGGGAAGAATCAACTTCAAGATATGTACACCAGTCATGTATAGAAGGTGAGTTATTTTTTTACCCTATTGAATTAGTTTGTTTAGAAATGTTGAAGCAAGTAGAATATACAGGGTGTATCATAACATGTAGGACCCAATTCAGGGGTGATCAGAAGACACAAAAGCAATAGAAAAAGTTGAGATCAAATAGCAGGAACATATAGTATTCATGAGAAAAAAAGTGGTGTTTATGAATATGGGTTCAAAAGTTATTTCTGTTCGAAGATATAACATATTGAACAAAGTAATGATTTATTTATAAAATTTCCTCATAATTAATAACATTTTTTTTTTTTCATTTTTTGTTCGCTTAACATAGAGGTGAAGGTGTAGAAAATACAGATTTGAAGTTGATTCTTCCTTCGGTTCGGCTCTAGGTACAATGTATTTGGTTGTTCGTAATTTACTGAATCCTAATATTGTGCCTACAGGTAGCTGGTTTTGACATAATATTTTGTAACATTAAATTTGTCTAGCATATGAAACTAGTCTAATTTGGTGCAGATAAAATACTGACCGAAGCAAGGTACCATATACATATATTGTGGTGGAATTGATTCAAACCGTTTTTTACTAAAAACAAAAGGCACGTGCTCAAAATAGTTTTTAATTCTTCCTAAATACATGCCAGTTCGAACGAAACAAAATTTTCGCTCAGGGGATGGTCCTTTGTTATTTCAGTTCTTGGGAGGTCGAGTCCTACGACTTCCAACCAATACTGTTTTCAAAACTATTTTAACACCTGGGTAATTTCCCTCATCAGAATATATTGTCGACTATCAATTGATCCAAAGTGCATGCTTGTTAATAACAGAACGTATCCACATTGTCTTACTCACATTTCCTTCAATGGTGTAGACGCAATACGAGAAAAGTTCATCAACAATTAACATTCAAATCTAATAAGAACATTGTGGATTATCGGGAAAAAAAAGAAGACAATAAATTACCCGCAAGACTGGGTCTCGACCTCGAGGATATCTGCGGAAGTCGACATGTTCCTCCTAAAGGTAGACCAGTCAATCGGTGACCACCGCACTTGCGGCAATTCCCGAACTTCCGTGTGGTCCCGCTGAGAAACTCCGGACAGGAACATACAACCAGTATCGGTGCTCCCGGCGGCGGCGGTGGCGGTGGTGTCATGAATCCTCGTGGCTCGTGACCAGACCTCGACGATCGAACAGTGCCATAGAGCCATGGATCACCATAGATCATTTGTCGCGACAGTCCGCTACCGCCGCTTATCGTTCCCCACCCTTTCCCCGGATCATCTGCGCTCTGATTCTGCCGCGACAAGCCAAGTCTCACGCTCCACGACTTCTTCCCTTTGCTCAGCGTGTCGTAACTCTGTAACAGACAGCATCGACCCGTTCATTCAACCTGTTCGCTGCATTTTAATGATGTATTGGGTTGATGCAAAAATGCGTCCCATTTAACGAGAATTGAAGAATAACTTTATTTACTAGAAATTTATATTCTTATTTTTATAATTTGATTGTTTTAATAAGTCATATTTTTTAGCATCTTTTACTTGAAAAAAGTTGCCTTTTTCGCAAAGATATCATCATTTTTTCAATTTTGCATTTTTTAGCTTCAAAATAGATTCATGCTGTGAAAAGGATATTAAAGAATATGTACAATTTTTTTACTCGCGGGCTGCACAAAAGTCCTTGTAACTATAATATTTATGGATTTGTCGTGAAAATAAAAATGTTTGCAGTCAGTCTAGTTGTATAGTAAAGTATTCTTAAACTTTAAAAGACATTGGGTTAATACTTTCTTCACAATAAATTCCGAAAAACTCGTTCATTTTTAGCCCCTTTACACCAGGCTGCCCCTTAATAATTGTCTGGTCTTGTACTCATACTTCCTTACTCTCCATGGAATCCATGTATCTTTACACAGTCACGTGACACTGTGAAGCAATATGATTGACATTTGAAGATACAACCATTAAGGAGAAAGAACTTTCGAAGCTTTGGACTTCAAAGAATGAAATATTTCTGGCCTTCTAAGTTAAATTTTCATTCTATTGTAGTGAATTTGAATTTTTTTATACCAATGAGACACACGTGAATTAGTTAACTAAATTTTGTTGAAAAATTGTGTTAGCACAGTTAAGAACTCGGGCAACGAGTAGTGTTGCTTTTTCTTTCGCTCGGTGGGTGCAACAAGACCGCCCACATTAGCGATCCCTTAATTCTTTTGAGCAGTGTATTTTCTAATCATTAGCGTAACGTTAGACCGATGTTATATCGAGTGCTTACAAGCAACACGTTGACACTTAGCGAATAGAGCGGTCTAGAACGGAGTTTGCACCGGGTGTTAACACCCAAGGTTGTTTCAGATCAGGTGCGTGTACTGGTTATTTGGTTCGAAGGATTACGTTGCTTGTCAAATAGAACGGGTTGGCTCTAATGAGAATGCACTGGAATGTTTTTCGTTACGGGAATGTTACGCGTCGATCTGTTTCCAAGAAAATGAAACTACCGGTAGAATCTTGATTAGAGAAAATGAATAGGTGACGCCATGCTTGGATGGTTGAATGATGATGATCTGGTGCAAGAACGAGGTTTTATTATGAAATATTAAATCCTTTAAGTCCCATTGTAGTCATATGGCTTTGTATTACAATATTCAAAAAAATTAAAAGATCGTTACTGTTAATGGTCTTTTGTGCTAGCCAGGCGAAACAAATAATGTAGGTTTAATCCATTAACCCCTTAACCCTTTCGGACCTGGTGGTCACATTTATATACATGAAGTTTCTTACAGTTTTAAACAAAGCCTTAGATACAGTGTGTTACAGATCCATATTTTTCTTATAAATTTGAATTTTTTCGTGTTCTGAATGTTTTTAGTAGGTCTAGTGAATTCAGAATTGAATAACAAACCTGGAAGATACAATAATTGGAACTGAAAGTTGTACAATTTACCACGTGTCTTCGTCAGTTTAAAGTGTTAATAATAGATTCTTCTAGTCCTATACGGATGGCATAATACAAATTTGAATATGCATTTAAAAGCCTATCGGTAAATTAAGGGATTATTGTCCTTTGTTTCTTTCATTTCGAAATATCATTAAAAGTTAAAACTTTACTGTATTTTGTTTATTCACGATTGCTTTAAATGCATAAAATCGATCTGATTAATTTTTTCATCGTTGGTACAGCCATTTCTGGTGAGTACAATTTGTACCATAATATTCGCCTAAGTGTGCATTGTTCAGATAATCGCGTACTGTGTTAGGCGATGTTCGGATAAACGGTATTCAGACAATGGAGGTTTCACTGTAATATGCTCTTCTTTAAAACGTTCAGCATTTAACTGATCCATGAGTATTGGAAATTATTTTCTTCCCGTAAACGAATTTTTGCATTTCATTCGGTAAATGACGATTACCATAAATTTGCTGGTAGATGATGTAGAAAGAATGTTATAATCAATAGTATACTTATTTTGAACGTGCCAGAAAAATAAAGTTGAATCATAAAGCCCATCTATGCATAAGAAATGAAGTAAGTTTCGTTGATAAGAATTTAAATTCCTATAATAATAACCACCAGACGAAAAATGTTTGTTTTTAACAAAACAAAAACTGCAGTAAGCAAGATCTGTCGAGGTACTTATGTTTCTAATTTTGTCGAACTTCATAAATATTAGTTTGATTTATAGTTTGATATATGTATATGTGATTGCATTTATAATTTTTAATTATAATATAGTGATATTATAAATTTAAATGTTATAATATATTAATATAATATTTCCCTGTGGAGATTAATTCTTAATACGTTCGCACCACATGGGCCATCAATCACTCATAACAGAACATACTCTATCAACGCTTATAGTGTGCATGTACACATATGTAATAGGATTTTTATACAAGTGCAAAAATCAATTTCATTATCGAAGAATACTAATTGATATGTGATTGATCGATATTATGGAGTGTTGTGTTGACAATGTCAACTTGACATTGAAAATAGTCAATGGCCAGAACGAGAAGATTGTTATTAAATTTATATAATGCTTTCATTGTATTATATTTATTGAGATCAGATAAAAATTGAGAATAAAATTAGATACCATTTCCCTTTTAAATTAATGTTTCCACAATGAAAGTGCACACGTATCATATACATTTGTTTCGTGTATACCAAACTATAAGAAGAGCGT
>NW_015373890.1:3686905-3754034 GCF_001272555.1 Dufourea novaeangliae | reverse complement strand
GAAGAGCGCGTACGTGAAGCTTTCGATTTCGACAGGATATCCTTCTACAGTAAACAGAATTCTTAATGAGACGTGTATTATGTTATTACCGTTCCAAATATTAATTCACTGCAATCAGTGGGGCGTCTATATATGGTGTCTAAAAACAAATCATTTGGAAAACGAAATAATCGTACTAAAAAAATTTTGGCTGTACGGTGTCGAAACTGTAAGGAGTAAGTTTCGAATTATATAAATATAATTCCGAATAGATTGCTACTTTAACAGAAACTAATATATACTTTAGAAATCGAACAGCATAAGAAGTACGTATTAATAGTTTGTAATAGTAATCAGTGAAATGTGAATTTCTTTTTTAATTTTAATTCATTATAGAAGAATATTTATTGTGGTTTCACCCCTTAAAGTTGCGTCTCAGCCGATAAAAAAAATACGTATCCCTTATTTTTTACTGCTCAACAGACGTACGAAGTTTCATCAAAATCGAAGGGGGACATTTCCGTGCCTTTCCTTGTCAGTTTTCTCAGTTTAGAAACTAGTGGAGATAGAACAATTAAGAACTAGAGCGACGAAATAGAGGTATACTGTATACACGAAAGAAAGTCGTGCAATCTAATAAATCGTAAAAATCACACGAACATTTCATTAAATTCTTAACAGTAGCCAATGTATTCTACAGTTCAGTACAGTAGGACCTCCTAATATAAAAAGTTTTTTATAATATAACAGAGGAGCTCCTAATACAAAACTTTTTTTTTGATATAACAGAAAATAATATGCATTTTATTTCATTTTACAACAACAGAAATGTAAAGTTTTTTCATTATATGTATTATTAATAGACTGCGGATTTTATGCATTTACAGCAAATTAAGGGCATTGTGTAATACAATAAAGAAAAAACTTTCATCAGATGCAATGTGTTTTCTATTTTATTCTGAACCGAATAAGATATTTGAGAGAAGTAAGAAATTCCTACCTTAGCTGTTGTCTTAAAAAATTACTTGAAAAAATGTTATTTTGCATAAATATCCGCAGACTAATTATTAATTTTTAGTTTGCGATATAGAAGTACCGTGTTATACGGGGTCCTACTATACTACATTTGGTAAGTCCGCGGAACATTATCAAAACTATTGTACGTGGAAGCATTCTCTGGGTAAGAATTTCTGACAAAAGTGTTTCTTCTTTCTTTCGAAGCGTGCTGGAAGACACGAAGGTGGAAAGAGATGGAAAAAAAGGAATACGAAAAGCAAGGGGGAAAAGAAAACGAAGTAACAACAGGTTTTCGAAACAGGAGACAATCCGCGGGATGGACAGGGACATACGAACCGGTCAATCGTTTTTTCTTTCACGAGAGAGAAAAGAAAAAAGCAACAAATGAAATTTCGGGGCCTCCGTCCTGGCTATAAAAATTCTATTTACACGAAACTGTTACAAATCGAAGAAAGAAAATTTGAAAGATATTGGGAACCGGTGGTCAACGGCTGGCTCGGGGTACCGTTTACAATAATCGGACAAACGTTTCCTTTTTGCGAAAGAAGTAAAAAAAAAAAAAGGGAGGAGTTTCGAAGCAACATCGGGCTATAAACGTTCTATTTATAGAAAACTGCAAGAAATTCAGGAAAGGGAAAAGGACATTCCAACCGTCGTCTTACATGGCTGAGAGTGATGTTTATGTGCGGTAATATAATTTCTAAGGAAATATGTGCGCGTACGTAGAAGCGATCAATTGTGTATGTGGTCATTATCTTCCTGTATGATTCCCTCGTATTCGTAAATTTATAGATGCTCTTGTTATAGTTCATTTTCAGATATTAGTCCGGTAACCTTTTTAATTTCTTGGCGATTTTATTTCCCTATCTCGCAGATATTAATGCTCTTACAAAGTAGGGTAGATCGAGGCGAATCGGATCAGTTTCAATTTGACAGTAAGAAAATAATAGTTAAAGTTTCGAAAGCTAATTATGTATTATAAATTCGTAATTAGTACACATTTAACTTGAACATTAATGATAAAAAAATAAAAGAAACTTAAAAATGTTTCTTTTGCAAACAAAAAACGAAAAGGTGAGAAATAGTCGATTCGCCATAAAAGTTGGGGCGAATCGGATAATCTAGAAATCTCTGAAAAAACTCAAATTTTCATAAGAATATCTAAATTAATTTATAAAAAATATAATTTAATGATACTGGGGTCAATTTACCCTACTTGGCACATAGGACCCAAGTATAGTGTCTTCTTTCATTGTTTCTGGACACCGTGAACCTTGGTTGGTCTTTTTAAGGATGATGCAATATAAACAATCGAAATGTTCTTATTTTGATCCGATTCGCCTCGGTCTACCCTACTGGAAGCTCGAATAGCAAATTATATCGATACATAATAGACTTATTTGTAATGAAACAGAAAATTATTCCTTCTAGTAAGAAATAGAAAGTTCTATTCCGTTTTGAATAAAAGGAATTTATTTACAGAAAACATACAGTATGATAAAAGAAAGATAATAGTAAAAATATAAGTATAATTTTAACCACTGATTAATACTTAATTGTAGACGACTCGTCTCAGACATGAATAATGCAACGATTAATTCGCGACATTTTTAACAACCAACCGACCGTTATTTTCCATTACCGTTATGGAAATAGTGTGCCACTTTACTGTCAATTGAAGGTACTCGAACGCTACAGCTTCCAAAATTCACCACTAGGTGGCGATAGTGAAATAAAAATTCAGACACCTCTCTGTCTAGAGAATTTATAGTGAGATTTACTAGAATCAGGTCAATTCACTGACACTGTAACCTCACCAGCCAAAATTGAAATCGTTCCAGATATATTAACTTCTACGTATTACTCAGCTGTTATGTATGTATACATATACCTACATAATATTTTGTATCTATGAACCCTGAGTGATCTAAGATCGAATTTTCTATAAAAAAAGGACTTGTCTCTGAGACGACTTGTCTGTACTTAATACTAGAACTACCGACGATCAACGCATACCTATTGCGATCGATCATTAAACATGACAAATTTTGGAAAATGTACAGATTTATAAAGTAACTAATTTGTTCACTTTCATATCGTAACAAAAGTTGCAAAAGATCTCAGAAAATATATTGTAATATTTTAATCATCGTTACAAGAGTGTATTGACAAGTCGTTTATAATTATTAAAATTATTATTATTTATTAACATTTTCTTTTTCAGTAAATGTATTTGTAAAAATGCATATGAACTGATTTGAATGGAAAAAAGACAGTTATCAGGTGGTTCAATCAATATTTATCTGAGGTCATTTACGGTTTCGTTAGAAAAATCATGTCTTTTTATATCCATAGGAAATTCCGTACCTAATTAATTCCTGCTTTGAACTAGGAAAATTGTTTGCAAGAAAGCATGATAAAATATCGAAAGGAAAAAATCTCTGAACCGGCGTTCCCCTGTTTTTCTGGTTTCCACGTCGAGCTGTCGCTTTAGTCGTCGCTGAAGAAAAGTGCCATTTAAAAATAACCGGAAATTTATCGTAAAGTGATATGTGCCTGCCAACTGGTTTGATCATTGGAAAAATTTCTGATATCGGAAAAACTGCTTTCTGGTAATTAGATTCGGGCCGTTATGTTTTTTGTCAGCAAATTATCTGTGTGACGTTAATCATTTCGGATCGAACAGTTTAAAGTTAGCGAAGATTTAATAGATCATATGTTTAAGGAAATAGATCCTGGTGTTGCGGAAGTGCTTCGTGAGACATTTATAATCTTATAAGATACTGTTATAATGTATTAATATTGAAAAAAAGTGAATAGAGCAAAAGAAATTGAAAGTATTATTCATTTTTCTAATTCTTGGATTGGCGACATTTATTCTTTAGGTTTGAGCTAGATATCTTTCAAATAGTAGGAATGCAATCGACATATTTAATCGGTATTTTAATAAAAAATACTAAGTAAAAATTAATACGCTATAAACAATGTATCATATATTAGTGGAGTTACAAATAATAAATTTCATACGAAACAAAATATTAAAATACGCATTGTTAAAAGGTACATACTGTCACTACATAATTTTTAATTCATTTTTCCTACTGTTCCTTTTCCCTTTAATATGAATAAGTAATTTTTACAGTGATACTCACTGTTAATATATTAATGGAACGATCTTTAAATCCTTTAACTAACTTTTAACTCAAATGTTCTAATTCATTTTTTCTACTGTTTCTTTTTCTCTTTAATATAAATAGATAATTTTACAGTGATACTCTTCGTTAATACCTGAAATGGAGCGGTCTTTGAACGCACCGTCAGTATAATTTTTCGTACTTTTTAGGCCATTCTATTTTCAATGTTAAAAACGTTCATGAAGAATACTATGCAGTAGAATAATTTGGAGTAACGGTCTATTATAGTTGTAAGTTAAACACATGCGATGTACCACGCGTATATATACATATAATTGGCAAGAGAGTGTACTTGGAAAGCGAAAGCTTAATTGAAACCAGGAAACTCGCTGAGGAATAGTCTCTCGGCCATTGTTTCTAGAAAAGAAACAACATTAAGGCGGGATTTGCGTGTGGATCGTGCGTGCTCGAAGGTTAGATGGGATCTATGATCATTGAAGAAAATACGCGAAATTACGCGCTCGCCCTCTTTCTTTCAACAATTATAGAAAATGAATGGTTGCACGGATAACTAGTAGTACAGTTTTGAAATCGTAGAACGTGAAGATTTCGCTTAATAAGATTATCATAGCTTATTGTTAGCAGTATAAACAGTTTCTCGCAATAACGTTTAAAAAATTAATACATTGCTTTCTCTAATGTGATTCTCATTATTTTCTCATTAATATGTGTCATTAAACATTTAACAAAAATGTATTGCGTTTACTTGACGTTTCATTCCGACATATGTATTGTACTAGTTCATTCATTCTTATAGAATGTAAATTTGTCAGTAACTTGTCAGTACTTATGTAGATTGATTGAGAAGTGGACTTTGTCTAACTAAAAAAGAACACGTGTTAAAATTACTTTGCTGAAACAAATTAATGGCATATACATAAAGTTACTTAATGTAGTTTGATAAAAAAACAGTAGATCTACAAGTTGTACATACGTATACTGATTAATAATTAGTTTAAAAAGGGGAAGGAATACGTTCATTTATACTGTATATAATTTCGATTGATTAATTATTGCGGGCAGGAAGAGAATTCATATCTTTCATTTCTTGGAGAAGAGCTCGGTGACATCCTCGAAGCTGTTAGTAGCCACAGCTGCGCATAATTTGTCTTACAGGCTTTCCAATGCAAACACTTACACCTGCCGTTGAAATGAGCCTCGTGAACCGTGACAAAACGTTTTCTCAGTAACCATGAAAACTACAAGGAAGAATCGCCCATTCAAAAACGTGACAATTCATAAAATAACAATGCTATTACATTTGTCACGACACGTTGGCAATTAATTTATGTTTCATAAGACAACGTAAAATTAACACAATAGTTCACATGAAATATTTCTAACGGTTTTTATGATCTATGATCGTTAACCACATAAGGACCGACTTATTTATGATTTTACGGAAAACTGTTGTTTTACATAATTCCAGTTCCGAAATTTTTCGGATGGAGGATCTTACTTTCCTGAAATGAACTCGTCAAGTTACAGAAAAAGCATCTCACAATTTCTCCGCGATGTATTTAAAGAGGAACATTCCACGTGCCATCGTGTAATGCAATCACGCGGACTCGCGATTCTAGTTTCTGCCCGGAGATTCGTAGTTGGCGTTCTTCATCTGCTGCGAAGCCTTAAGGAACCCGCGAGTAATGAACGATTACGGTAAATTGCTTCCTTTATCGTAGATTGAAAGGGGCGATTAATCGATGAATATAACGGAGAAAATCGGCAACTTCCTTTGGTGGGTTCGTCCACACGCCGGAAGATCAGACGCAGAGGATATGGAAAAAGGAGGCTGTTTGCATCTCACAAGGCGGATACAGCCGGTGTGTATAGGTCTTGGAACCGATACAGTGAGATCGTAAAGTAACTCATTGATCGTCTAGCTCGAGTGAGGCTGGGGGAACGACGCACAGTGGTCCAAAATCAAGCTTTAGTAGCTCAAATGGTCCAAAACAAATCTTTTTTTATTTTCCTAAAAAAACTCACCTTAACTTATCGGAGTACGAACGTTCTTACCATTCATAGCGACAGTGGTGTTTGGATCCGTTTGAAACCCTTTGCTTCCTTCTTTTTAAACATACTTCCGAACGCGATCATTAAAAAGCACCACTGATTTTTTTACATGACTAAATATGAACAACTCCTAACTTATATTATATTTACAAATCGATGAATTAAATACGGATTTTAAACGCTCGGGTCCAAATTGACTCGGTCACCGTACTCCAAGGGCTAATGACGTCTATTTTCTCATCAACGGCCAATTACGTACCTCGAGTCTTTTATCTCGTAATTGTTCTTTCGGCGAAACATGCGAAACTTCGACTTTCAACGAGATTTTACAATCTTGCTGTATCGATTCCAGGACCTATACGTGGCGATATGACATCCTTCTGGCGCGGCACGCGGGGTCGGAAAATGGGGCAGATCGGCGGCCCCGGGGCAGACTCGATATACTTTACTTTCTCGTCGATGCTGGACTTTCGTAAAAGTCTCGTTCCAGAACCTCACGTAAGAGGAGCGGCCTATACGCTCGGCCGGTTGGTACGAAAAAACAACAAGAAAACTAACATAGGGGCACACTCTCGCGAGCGGTGTCTGAATGCATGCACGTATGTATGTATGTAGACAGGGAGCTGTGTGACGGTTGGTGGATATCCATCGATATCGCAGGTGCAACGAGAGAACGGGCGTGGCCGACAAAATTTCAGACGAGCGGTACTGGTTTTAGTCCGGTGACATTTCGATTTACACGATTTTTCCCAGTTGGTGAAATCTGCACGGCGTAACGGCCTAACGGACACATCTAATCGACAGGGAACGACCTGTTTTTGTGTCGCTTCTTTTGTGTACCGCGAGATGTCTGCATACCTACTGTTTGCAACTAACAATCTACTTGACCGTCTATTGCCGAAATTAATTTTTAGTGTTCACAATGGTTTTATGTATTCTAAATTAGCGTGTTTGTCATCACAAATTACCATTTAAGTACTTTCAATAAAAGCAGCACCTACTCCTTTGTACGTATGAATTGTGTTGTATTTTTGTATACTGTAAAGTAACTTGTGCATGTGTCAACGAATTGGTAGATGAATAAAGGATGTACTTGACGTAATTTCGATTCCAAAGATAATAACATGCTGAGTCAAATAATTACACTTCATTTATCCGTTGAAAGATCTACACGAACAACGCTATATTATTTCGTTGCTCGTAACTCCAACGCCTTGTTGCTCAGAGAAACTGTTGCATTGTGAGTGTGGTAACAGGATATTTGTAAGGTTTTCGGCTATAATCGTATCAATGGTGAAATTAACAATACGTAAAATATACAAAGAATATGATTACAAAGTTTCCATTAAACTTCCTATATTCTTACGAACATTACACACCAATATATCATTAGCAAACATTAAATACAAATGTATAAATACATTAGTTCTCCAAAACAGATCAACGAACAATAGAATTTTTAAACACTAAAAATAAAAAATAAAATTACATTTTAGTATATTTATAAAATTTACAACTACGTTGTAAATTATTGCAGGTGTTTTTTGTTTAATGTTAAGAGATGAATATTTTGTAGTTAACGTTTTTAATGATTAGAAAAACTGAGAAATAAATAGTGACAACGTAAAATAAAGTTGCGAATAAAATTTAAAAATACGCTGAATACATCATAAATAAACTGCAAAAATTTATGCATTCACATTTGAATAATTTGACTTTTCTTATTTTGTATATTATTAACTTTTTCACACTGACTGAAATTGATAGCAAAGAGAAACTTCTTCCTCTATTAAAAGTTTGATAGAACGTAAATGAACTTGAAAACGGTAGGTATAGCATTTTATATTACAAAATACCAATTTTGTATTTTGTAACGGGTTGGCAATGTACCAATTCAAACACTGATCATATTTCTAAAAGTCGTTCATTTTATTCAAAATACATATGTTCCGTCGGCATTACTATACTTGGACACGGCTAAGCAATGTATGAATAGATTTTTGGAGATTTGCTTTTGGAATCGCCTTGAGTATACTTGTCACGGCTGCTTGTACGGTTGGAATATCATCGTAGTGAGTTCTTTTCATTGGAATTTTAAGTTTTGAAAATAGGAAGTAATCATGAGGAGCCAGATTAGGTGAATGCGGTGGATGAGCAAATACTGCTTTGTGGCCACAAAATTCACATACGGTCGCGGTATGACGACCAAGTGCATTATCATATGTGTACAAGCAGCTGTGACAAGCATACTCAAGGCGATTCTAAAAACAAATCTCCAGAAATCTATCCATACACTGGTTGACTGTGTTCTAGCGTTATAGGGTAAACGCACCAAGGAATGAACACAATTTTTTAACTATTAGTTATCACTCGAAAATTGGCCGTTTATCAATATTAAAAGGTTGTTGAAAAGTTGTAAAACAAAAAACCGTATAATTTATACGTTCGCTCAGCGCCGTAACAACTTGTGCCCAATGTTCCTTCGAACAGCCAGAGAGCCTTTGCAATTTCCGCGGTAACCGACGAATGAAAACTATTACCGCAGCTACGACTAAGATTATGGTTAATGCTTTTTACACAATTAGTAAGCCAAAGTTGATATTACGCGGAATAGAATCTACCCGCAGACAGATAATGTTAATTGCACAGAGAAGTCATGGGATTTTAAGACTGGTCGTAGATTTTCGACCCCTCCGAGTAGCGCGGTCATGAATTTACTCGGCTCGAGCAAGAAATCGAAAACTAAATTGGTTGCAAGATAATTACATTTTATACATATAGTATTTCTGGGAAGGCACGATACGGAACTTTTGAAAATTTTTTACTAGATTACGTTCATGGAATATACAGTACTGGATAAAACCAGACCTAGGCACTTCTAAAATGATATTATTTGAAATATTAGATTGAAAAGAGTTCTTCTTTAGATTCCCATGCACAATCATCCACTAGATACTATTTGTTGGTGCTGATCGCATTTTGTCTATAAATTATTTGCACACGCAAAACTGATATACTATCTCGTTTGAAGAAAGCTACTACTGAATGCATAGAGTAACAAGACGGTTAACGTAAAGTCAAGCTGAAAACTGAAGGATAAGTGATCAAATTCAAGTAGGTAACTTTCTAAACTAATTGAATTTGCAAAGATTTAGATCCGGGAGCAGTAAAAGAAGTGAAATGGTATTGAAGATGAGAGAAATTTATAAACAGACTGTGGATGTTTATGCAAATATAAGCTTCTATGGATTAGTTTACAGAAATTATAATCACATAAATTTCTCCTTAATAATAAATATGTCTACTCCACTAAAGATTCCATTGGGTTCCAAATTAAAGAGAATTCATAAACTTAATCGTAATTCGTTAAACTTTGTTAACCGTTCTACTATACTGAATGTCGAAAAAATTTCGAAAATCCTCCGTTTATTTATAAATAATATTAAAATTGTCAATTGTATATCATTAGTAACGAAAAATGCAAAATGCATTGCATTGATAGTATAATTTGAAGTACATTGATTCTAGAAAAAAAAAAAAAGTCTACACTGTAGAGTAATACCATCTTTCTTTGAGACTTCCTTTTTCGATAAAACCAATTTTTAACATATTTTAAAAATTCAGATTAGGCCAGATTTAAATGTTAGTTTCATAACTGAACCTCTTCCTCCATAATCAAGTTTTACGAGTATTTTCCGTAGTCACGATGCACGTGTATAATATTAAGCTTCATAGTAAAGGGACCAATAATAATAATAATGGCTTCGAGTCCGAACGTTACAATCGACTGCCAGCATCACCACTGGTGTCTGTCCTATTGGATAATCTAGGATGTACAGCGAAATAGAACTGGTTTAACTTCAGAATCACCTTTTACTATGACTTTCATTTTACTGCACAGAAGCATTAATTATATCCTGCGTAGTGTAATACTTCCGTGCACGCATACTTACATAATTGACATTCAGTCGCAACATGCTTCTTTGCGTCAATTTATTATTTTATATCGAATTTCTTTAAAACCCAGTGGAATTATACCACCAGTTCAGTGACATTCTACAATCTACTATGTAGAAGTTACGTGCAATAACTGGACCACTGTGCATCGTGTCACCTATGTTTAAAAATGGAAGAATTGTAAGGGAACGAAAAGTCGACCGCGATGACATAAAAGGCAGACGTCCACTTTCCCCCACGGTGGCCAAGCCTCGGATCAAGATGACCTCAAGAGATGGGCATCTTCTATTCGCGTGACTTCGCCTCCTCTCTCTTTTCGTTGCACGCGGTATATATCTTCTTTGCTGTTTCCCTTTTCGCAACAGCCCGTCCGCGAACCCGTCCGTCCGTCCTGTACCGGACACCGTTTCCTCTTTCCATCTCGGTTCTTAGGAGTTCCTCCGTGCAACAGGCCGAGATTGCACCCTCCGTCGCGACTTCGAAAGCGCAGTTCCTTTTCCGAACCTGTTCCTTTTTCATCCTCGAGAACGGAGTTTATCATCCTCGCGTGTGCGCCGTTCGTTTCTCGATCGAACGGAAGTAATAAAGAAATTTTGTAATTTTCAGCCGAACGCCCCGTCCACGATGGAATCTAACGATCATCCACGCGTTCCCTTGAGATTGCCGATTAACTCTCCCCTTCGATTACGTTCCCCGTGACTATATTTAGATTCTGACTGGTTTTTCGTAACGTAATCGGCCTCTGCTTGCGATGGAAACGGAAATAATTCGATTCGATTCGTAATGACACTTGTACAGGTTGTTGAAGGACAAAAAATAGGCGTAGCATTTCCAGGAGTCAATTTGCATTCCATAATATGCTTTTTGGTGGATCTCCAACACTTTGACTTGAAACTTTTCTTCAAACTGAATGGTGCAAATTGTTAAATGAAATCTGTTCCTCCCACTATTTATTGAATAATATACGAAAATTCCTGACGCATGCGCTCAACAGTAATTGCACGGACGTCAGCACCGACTGATGATAGTGTTGACAACTGTTTTATAATCCTTTGTTAAGGCTTTATGCATAACAGGCTAAGAATAGACGCGGAATCAATGATGAATAACGAGCGATGGAAAATTGTACACTCGAATTTCTACGCGATGGTCGTAAAGTTAGAAATCACGGAGTTGCGTGTATGATCGAAAAAGCACGTGCCTGCGACGAGAAATGTATGCACTACTTAACACGTTCGCGATCGGAGAAAACCGTCGTTCTGCTTGTGAATGTCGAACAAAAATAAGACCCGTGCGAGGCGTGAGGTTCTACGTTTATACACAACAATGCGTTATTTTTTACATAAAAATTTGTGTATATTATTACACATCTGATTGATTGTGTGCCTTTTATAAAAAAATCTTTACAGTTGTAGCATAGTCTGATAAAAATGAAATTTTTTCAATTTATTCATATAACAGATTATTTAGAATTATATTGAAGCCTATTATAGTGATAGAGGAAGATTATCTGTGTGTAACTTACTGTTAAAAACCTGTCTTTTTAATTTCTTACCAATTTCTTAATTTGTTAATTTCGTCAATTTTTCTGCTTAAATCTTATGGATTATAAAATAATTCTGTAAACCGTTCGCACGATCACAGAGTATTCGAAAGAATAATATAAATCAGTATTTAAATATAATGAACACGTAAACGTAACAGAATGTTCCTATCTACGTCGCTATTCACTTTTCTCAAAACCTCATAATTCATCCAGAAACATGGAACGCAAGGTGAATTACATTCCAAGAGTTCTACAAAACGTACATCCATCTGACAGATGTCTCTTAATCCCCCCGATGCTTAAAGCGATAACATTCATTACATTCCAATTACGAAGACGAAAATACGGCTGTTCATTTTTCAAATGATTTTTCGCTGATGAATATTGAGGGGTAGAATGACCGGTGGAGATAAGGAATCGTCTTCACCGGGAGCGATCGAAGACGTACTAAACGCCTAGACACAGGTGTACGCAATCGAAGATAGGCGAATATGGATGTTATCGTAATACAATCTTATACGTGGATGACATGGGTGCACGCGCATGCACCGGGGTCACGGCGGATGCACCATAGATGCATCATCGTACACGTCTGTGCCGACGACGCGAGGCTGCAGTTACACAATCCTCCCGGCCTGTACTCAGACGGGTACCGCAATTTGCGAACCGAGACTTCGCTCGCGGGCCCATGACGTGATTCCACGTTTTCCTTGCCGGACATGCTCGGTTTCATATTTTCGTGAGCGCGATGAGTTTACTGATTGATACGAAGCCTGATTACACTGTTCAACACCTAAAAATTTGTCCACTTTTCAATAAGCGTTTCTGATAGATCTTTATGAGCTAAATACGAATCTGCGAACCGTTTCTTTCCAGCAAATCCAGTTTTTGAAAAAATAAATTTAACGAGTATATTATCTGCAGATACCTATAATTAAAATGTATCATATATGTATAAGCTTCAATTTGCTGTTTTATTTTCTGCAAAAATATTTTTCACATTCTTGAGCCCTAGTTCTCTTAATTACGTCCGACCCTTCAATTGATATTGCAGGATTATTAGTTAAGTAGAATGTAATTTAATAACAATTTTACTTAATACTTTCACGTAATGAAGACAGTATTGTATTTTTTGTACTTAGTTGCGTTGCGTATTGCATTTCGACCCAAGTGTTTATTTTTTATAGCATAAGATTTTTCCAACTGACGAATACTTTTTTACTTATTTCAATAATTTCTGACCGGGGGGAGGGCAGTCCGCATTCTTGGGAGAGAGGGGAGGGCATCCTGGCCCCTATCTAGTTACTCCAATGCGTATGGTGTAGATTCACCCCTGAAAGCCATGACATATAATTTTCGTACACCCTGTATGTGCGTTTGGGACGCAGTGTGTCTCGAAAGTCCTATCGCGGCATAGCAATATGGGCCAAACGCGAAACCGGTTGCACGTGAGTCTGTTACTACCGTGTCGGTAGCATTTAATGGAGTGCGGAAAGGTGATCGCATTAAGAAATACGCACACCGGACTCATTATATAAACCCGAACGCGAAGAAAGCAATCGGAGAGTAGAAATATCCGTGGATGAGAATTTCTGTCGAACTTCGGTTGAATATCTCCCACATTTCTTTTTATTTGTATCCTAATGAAGTCGAAGCTATCCGTGGAATCTCCGATTCGTGGTAGAAAATATTCCATGGAATGTTTACAGCTATAAAACATCTTGGAAATTCTAGAATTAAAGAATGGCCGGAAAAGGAGAATGTTTCCAATGAAGTATTTAAATTACATTCATTTTTCTTTATGGATTTTCTCTGATGCCTTTAACCTTTTCAGCGCTATGGACCTGTATAATGAGTTTCGAAAGATTGTTGCGATGAATCTAAAATACATATATTATGGGAAATTATTAAAATTACAAATTAAAAGAACCAAAAGTAAGAAATTATTTAGTGTAGCGGACGTTTTATCTCAATAAGTAAGCGTACAATACACACACGTCATCGTACATATTAGCGCTGAAAGGGTTAACCCTCCGAGCACGGTCCCTGAGTCACGCGTTCGCGACAGCGACATGCATACAGTGACGGAGCTAATCGTATCTGATCGTCGCATAGCCATTGATGTTTGTTTACATACGAACGACCGGGCCAATGCGCCACAGAAGTCTTGACTTACGTCTTTTAGAAGAATTGTCAACACAATTGACTGGTGAAAACATTGATAATCGGGTAAAAGGCTTTGAAACGTGTGGAACGGGGAAACAAATAAAAAAAAATCCACTCAGAAGCGTGGCAGATGTTGCTTTTGCGTTGGTAATAATAATAAATATGCCAATACTTGCAATTTGTGTGCTAGACATGTATGTACTGCTCATAGTGAAAAAACAAGTACGATTATATGTAATTCGTGTAAAACAACACCCAATAGCGAATAAATATAATTCGTTTTAAAAGTCATGAGATTTTTATTATAGTCAGTATAAGAAGAACCACCAAAATCCAAATGTGATAGATACACATTAATTATTTATAATTTTAGTGTTAAATATTCCTTATAGGTACCACTGTACATCTCACAAATATTCTTCATTGTAGATGGTTATAAAAGTTCTATTGCTTTCTAGTATAGATAGCAATTCAATATTTTAAAAAACTTGTATTCTGTTTCGCACAGGACTTTTTATTCGAAATTTATACTTCCTCAAGGATGCTGGTATGGTTAATTTTTTAGAGTGAATGAGCTTCTTTTTTTTTATTTCTCGTAACCTCAACCGACAGAATTCACGCAGCAAGCTAATATCTTGCCACCAGAGTGAGCCAATTATATTAATATAAAGTACGTAATTCCCCACTGTAATATAATTATGGAAGTTTGTAAATGCGTGTACGTATGCGAAGTGAAAGTACAACATTCAGTGTTTAAAGAAACTACTTTGTCAACGAGTTAAACAACTTACTTTTACGCTTGAAGTAATTCCGGCGTCTGCTAGATGTATATCTCCTTATGAAACCCTTGATGAAGATATTACACGTTTTTATCTTTGTTTTTACAATTTACTTCTTCCGACTATCTGTTCTTGTGTAGTAAGAAAACACTAAACGTAGTTTTTGAAAACATTTGAGAGACTATAAACATCCGTTCACAGGTCTTCAGTGTGAAAGCAAAAAAATAATTCAATAAAACTCATTTATCTAATGACGCAGAGAATTAACATGTTTATGTAGTTGACTTAATGCGCAAACTCCCATAGAACGTTTTTATTCTATTCTTAATTTTTTAGGTAAACTTCCTTATTTTTTTAGGATCACTGATGAATATAATTTCATGAAGTAAAGAAATAATGAACATTTGACATGCAAAAATATGAAAATCCGCATGTTAGTTTCTAAGAAAAAAATTCGAGAAGTTTGATGGCATTACACATCACACAAAGTAGAATATACCCTTAATCGATCATAAGTGTCACACCGGTGCATGCACATGCAGTTTTTTGCCACTAAGAGTAAACGCACCAATGGATGAACACTTAAGAGATTTTGTAACTATCTATTAATGTCGAATTTAGAATCATAACAATATTAATAAATATTTGGTACATGCAAAATTAGATTTTTTAAAATCTGTATCTTTATACATATAACGCATAGATTTCAATTTGAAAAATTGGAATAATGTAACTAGTTAAATTAAAAAGAAAAAATACAGATTTAACCAATGAATGAACAATATTAAATAAATGAATATTTCCAGCCAATGGCGCGAAAATTGTTTGAACATGAAGCAAGGAATTAAAAAAAAAATCAATATTTAATCACTTGCTTATTTTAGTAACTTAATTTACTCGTTGCTTTATATAATGTTCATTCACTGGTATGTGTTCATTTACTAGTGCATTCACCCGTCATTTAAAATTTCACGAACAGTAGCGCTTCTAACGTTTTCTCTAGCTGCATCGAGGACCTCGCTGTTAATTGTTTCGCAACTTACTCGGGCGGTTTCCTTCGGAAATTACCAAGATCAGCCCAGTAGATACGATTAACGGAGGTTATTTTGCAAGCATCGATCACGAACGAGGTAAACACGAACTCTGTACGCGTCAAAAGCAACATGAAACAACGCGAGGGGCCGCTTAACCCGACAGTACGGCCGTCTAACAAAGAAACTGAGGACACGAGGCGCGCGTACAACTTGGTTCCAACCCCGGCGCGCAAAAGACGCGACGACCAGTGGGTATTCGGTGTCGTCAACGAGGTCAGGTTTTAAGGTAAAACCGGAGAGTCAAGCTGGAAGAGCTGAGGCTCGTCCTTGCCCGGGCGTTTCACGTTTCAGGGTTTCGATACAAGAATCACCTTAAAATGGAGACACATCGTCGCTTTTCCATTACGATTTCAGCAATCCCGACGACACAATACACGTATTGTAGATATGTAGTGTACCAATCCCTTTTACACGAGGACCGTGAGTCCTTCATTTTGGAAGTTAACGAAGAGAAATGTCGCTTTCGAAAAATGATTCTTTAGAAATACTTGTTTGTGTTGCCCATTTTATTTGGTGTTTCAATAAGTATACATAAGATCAGCATACTGAAGATATTAAAAATTATGACGTACTGCGACCTTGAAGTGAAGTAGAAAACAAAATTTTATGACGTTGCGACCGCAGTACGAAAAGGAACGCCGGGAGAATATGTACATATTTTCCTGTTATTTCTTTGACAAAGGAAAAGGCGCATCAGTTTGTTTGAGCATACTTTTCATATTGAGTCAACGCGGAATATAACGATATGTGGGCGAAATGAATATAAAACAGTTGAAAAATTCAATTCTGACCTACAATACCGGACAAATGAATTCCAACACATTTGTCTGTTGGTTTCTTGTTATGGTGATGTTACAAAAGTTCCGCTCTGCGGAGTGTTTACTACTGGTTCGATGTTAATTTTCATAAAAGTTAAGATTCATAACGATAGATAAAATAAGTTTTATCTATCTTAGACAAAAATATTCCGACGTTTCATTTACAAGCACAAATTGTAACCTGAAACGCGAACTCCATAAAAACATCGTATTCTATCTCTATTTTATCCACTCGAAGATGGTACGAGGCAAAAATTTGCCATCAATTTTAACCCTGCTGTTCTCCTCACTTATTCTTTACGTTTGTATCCCTTCGAATAAAATTATTTTATGCTTTGAAATGGGAAAAATTTAAGTACCTTGGATACTAAAAACATGCATTTAAAAACAAAATTCCTATTGAAACATAATCTTCATTTCGGGCCGTATAGGCCCAAGGAAAATAACAGGGTTAAAACAAAAAAACTTATTGTTAGCTTAAATGCAGCGTTGGTATCCATAGTTTCTCGATGTGTGGACATCCTGAAATATACGGTACATACATATATCCAATAAAAAAAAAAACAATTTGTTCAACAAAGTCATTTAGAAAATACATACAAAAGTATTCGTACACCCTTTAAAACGGAACAACTTTTTTCAAACTGGTCCGAGTGACCTGAGTTTTTTTGTGAAGTTACAAACATTAGTTTACTAAATGACGTGTACAAAAATTTGAAAAAGTTGCAGTTGGTCCGAATAGCGAAGAAAATAGTAAAGGTTACTTTTTACAACTTTTTTATTGATAACTAACATAAATCTTCGATGTGTATTTATTAAATTTTCATTATAGCCTCCTTTTTCAATTTTTTTTTCACATCATTTACTCAACTAATGTCCCTAAATTCACAAAAGAACTCAAGTCATTTGGACCAATTTTAACAAAGTTATTCTGTTTAAAGGGTGTTCGAATACTTTTATCCCCCACTATAGGTATAACGAAATGTGATCGACCTAATAGAATATTAATTAGTCAAGACAGGCGTTGATTACTGAATGTTACATTAGTGGTATAGCTAATTCAAATAATGCAATTTGTTCAAAGACGTTTCTCCTTTACTATGAGTACCTGGTTTGTATGTAGTTTCTTTTTATCGAAACGCGAAGGAATCGACGAACGATACAAACGCAAACCGAATGACACACGAGAACGGCCACGGAAACTTACAGGCTGTTATTACATGTATCCTATACCGTTATATAAGCGTTCGGTCACGAATTGTAATTATTAATCCGTCTCCGCGAACTTTCCCCGTGTGGTTTTTATCAAAATGAACACGCGTCCTTGGTTCTGTTCTCGGTCCATAAATCTGAGATGCGCAATTTCCATTCCACATAACTTCGTAAGTGGATATCTATGTGAAAGGTAATTCTACCGTATTAACATGGATATATACAAACTGATTATTAGAAAAGAGAATTTCTTTTGAAATATCTTGAAACACATACATTTACTCAAAATGGTTTTGAAGTGGAAACCTAAAACTCCAATTTTATGGATTTTAATCTTAAAAATGACAGAAAACAACTTCGTAAATGATCACACAATATTAAATTTTAATTTTAATTTTGAACGTTTAACCAACTTTTAGTTTGAATTGTGATAGTCATACTGTTGAAATAATATGATAAGGACATAGTACCTTAGTGAACATTTCATTCTTTGATTCAATTGAATAAATTTCTATTTATTACTCGTTGTTATTAAGTGTTTCGAAGAATCTGAATATGTATCCGTCATGAACCTAAACGTGCATAATCATTTATTTTAAACAGATTTTACCTTGTTTTATTATGCAGTAGAATAAAATATGCTGTTGCGTCAATGTTGGTAACAAATTATAATATTTTCATGCTGCATCATAGAAGGTCATTTGAAGCTTAATAGTTAATATAATACGTGGTTAAAGTTGTGTTTTGAATAGCTACGATACTATGCTATAAAAAATACAGTTCAGAAACTAGTGACGCCAAAACACTTAACAACGAGGGCGACGATATATGTATTGTCTAAAATTCTTTAGATATTAAAAATAGTCTGTATTTTATCACCCCATTAAATTACCACCAAATAAATATTGAAAAATAACGTAAAGAGAAATTCTTAACAGATTGTTGACGGTATGCTGTCAAATGTACCTATGTAGGTAGCCTTAATTCCCACACACTTTCGGATATTACGTAAAAATGTACGATAAAATTCAAAACAGTGTTAAAAATTTATCAAGCAAAACATTTTTTTGAGAATTTAATAAACATTCGACTGATCCTCCATAGGTGATAGCCCTATCATTACCGAATAAAAATATTGCATACGATAACACATGAATTGAAGAGGACGTGAATTTCCGTCTCCCGTCATCAACGCTTCAAAAACAAAAGAAGCTGACGCGTGTGTCCCGTCTACAATGTACAGACTCCTCTCGATTATCGTCCCGAACTTGGGTCCGCGCCGGAACAATAATCTTAAAGGGAGAAATGCTTCAGACCCTTGTAAATTCGTTTTTTTCCCCGAAGCCAGAATTTCACCAACAAAAGCGGAAGGACAACAAAGTATGTGCTTGACAGGATCCACGCCCCCCCCCCCTCAGTGGTGGGGATGACGCCTGGACAAAAATCGTGTAGGACAAGCCGGACGATAATCAAGAAGAGTCTGTATTAATACATTGCTTCTGTGTTAGACAACGGAAAGTTTTCAATTTACTCTCGTCGTATTTGTACTCACTTTTTCGGGAGTGGGTGAGGCCGCTGTTGAACTTAACCCCTGTTGTAGATGATACATTTTCGGGGCGAGCATTGATGGAGGTGCACCGAGGCTACCCGGGGCGACAGCCACGCTCATGGTCATTTCCTATGATGTACGCAGTCCCCGGCTTCTTGGAAGCACCTGTCCGCGGCTGTCTGCGATTTTCGTAATCGTTCATCCTCGATCCGTGAACGCTGCAACGTAAACGCATGCACGTTAGATAAACATTTTTTCCTTGTTCGAAATGAGTTTGCTATTGAGGATACTTTCACGGGACTGATGACATTAATCGAATGATAAAAAATACGAGAATACTTAACGATACTTAACACGTTTACTGAAATGGTGGTGACCGATGACGAGAGTCATTAAATTACACGAAGAAATATTCAATTTCTGAACAGGAGCATTTAGTATCTATGTAAATGTAATTAGTAGTAAAGTAATAATGAAGCGTTCGAGTCAACGTGTAAATGTATCGTTAATAGCAAAAACAGAAACAAATGTAAGGTATAGATTGGCCAGGAACATTAAGGCTTGCTTGGAGGAAATAAAAGAAAACATAAGTTTTATCATTCATCAACGACGCAGATAAGAATAACATACATTATTTCAATAGTAAAAATTGTGGCAGTCAACATGTTAATAAGTCATGCTAAAATAACGGTGGACCGTCTGGTTTTTGTCCTAAGTCATTGATAACCTTTCTTGACCATGCGACTATAATAATAATTAATGATAGTAAGATTTATCCTCGTCTATCACATTGAAGTGGCTACACACTGACGATCATATGTAATCGGACAGTTAACATGAATGTTACTAAAATTCGGACACTTTTGATCAGTGAGCAGCGAAAGTATACGAACCGCAGAATACCCACAGATGTATACAAAGTTTGTACAACATATTACAGTACATAAAAGAAAAAACTTATGTAAATTATTTACTTCTAATAAAGTCTAAAGCCTGTACTATTTATACAGTAATGTCGTTCTTCTTCAACGCCCCATGGCAGTTCACGAAGTCAAACGTTTAAGGAGACATTATGATCGAATCATCATACACTACGAAAAGTTACACACGTCGTTTAGATGACTAAGAGATTTAAGATAATATCATTTCATCCGTAATCTGACAGTATCTACAGTAAAAAAAAAGAAATAAGATTGAGGAAGTGCTACCAACTCTAACAGTAACGGCTGAAGAGTAAAATGTATAGAGCAGAAATGATATTTAACTCCTCTTTCATCTTTCATATTACAAAGGTCTGATATCAATACAATGGAGGCACCGACTGTAATTTCACACTCATCAGTTAGCAGTAAACTGAAGACATGCTCGACAGCTTTTCATCTATCCACGTCAGTGAAACGCATGTGTTACATCTTCACTTCGATTCTGACCATCAAACACGAACATATTCAGGTCTGGGTTAGGTTGTTTATGTTCACACTACTATATCATTTATAATATGATTCGCAAACATTTCTGACTGATGTTAAAAACTTAATTTGTACAATAAAGTGATACTCGAGAAGATTGAAAGTCTAACAAAGGATGCTGGCGAAGTGATACACACCGATCTTTATGTAATTTTGCTCAATTGTGTATGGAACCAACCTTTTAAGGGAGAAACCACCCCTTTTATCCGAAGTGTCCCTTTTACTTATTCACTTCTAACTTGTAAACTACAAAAGGTATCGGAAAATTTTTTAGGCGTGTTTTATGTCGTTTTTACTTCTCCATATAACGATAAAAAAACATTCATTTTCGGACAAATTTTTTTTAACAAAGATTATTTTTTTTTAATATTTTTTCCTACCGATCTATGGACAACTAAAAACAATGTAAAATTTATCTAAATTTTTAGAGTTATAAACAATTAGTTATAAAAGAGTTACAGAAAAATCAGCGTCTATTACTATGCGAACAATCCTCATAAGTAGGTATGTAACTACAAAATAAAATCTTGGCTTCCCTTCTGCTTCCCATTCTGTTGACAGAAGGGTTTCATCCTCAGAGTAATTCTATACTAGCTAGTATGTTAATCAACGCTCAATGAAAATATCTTATTACCATGCATAACATTTACAATCATAAAATACAGCTCACATCATAAAAACAAGGACTGTCTAGACAGTTCCCTATCCCTGAATCGTCGGAAAGAATGTCAAACTCACAACAACACGTTTAAATGTTCGTCATTCACGTTCTACTTATTATATTAACAGGAACGAAAATTCCAACGATTCCGTGATCACGCCTTTTCCTTTTTAATGCACGTGAAACCCGACCATTTCTCTTTTACGGCCACGGGATCGATCGAATTTCTCGATACACTTCCGTTCCGCCCGGACGATGAAAGGGGTCGTCCAAGCCTTTTTGTCCGCGTCTACCACGGATATAGAATCACGCCGAAATGGCCGTTCGGCGTTGGGCAATCGTTCTCGATCGCGTTACGACACATTCCACAATAGTACCGTGTAATTTCACTTTCGCCAGGAGATCGCAATTGCACAATTTTCGTCGCGCCAGACGAGACATTCGGGCGGACCTAGAAAGCGTCTAGGAAATGCTAATTCGCCAGAAGTTACAACCGCTGCGGTCGCCGGCACGGCGGTGGTGTTACGTGCACGGGGCCGAAAGACGAATAGATACACACGTTCGACCGATGCGACGATTCTATGCGCGTCCCGTTCGTAAACCTGTTCCCGTGTCGTCGAGGTTCGCGATGCACGGTGACAACGTGTGATAAGAAATTCGAATCTGTTGGTCGGACATATTGGGTTGTTAAGGGTGAAACTTGACAAATGTCAAAACGCAAATTGTGGACATTTATTATGTCTGGTTTGGCGCCAAAATTCAGTACTAGATTAGGTCAGTTTCAAAGACGTATCTTTGGTCTTCATAAGCCATACAGTAAATCCTCGATCAGTGTTCGAAGGCTCCTCGGAATTGACAAGGATAGGTCGCCAGATGTAACGCTGACTTTTTAATAAGGTTTTGCACAGTGATAAAGCTTGGAATTCTGAAGCCAATGGCATTTGTTTCGACCGCATGTAACTATTAATTTATGAAATATTTAATGTTCAGTGCAGAGGAGCTTTCGATTACTCATCCAGGATTTACTGTATTTGTTTGTTAAAATATTTTGATTAGCTCTATTGGTTAACCAATTTTTGTAGAACCATGGAAATGTCGCAAATTCGTATGATTTATGGACATTTGTTCCGCCGTGGAACCATAGTATCGATGACAGCTCGTAATGTCAATGCTGTGTTTGGCGAAGGATCTACTAATGAACCCACGGTGAGCAATTGGTTCAACAAATTCAAAGATGGGAATTTCAACCTCACCAATGAGTCACGTGGAAGACCAGAATCGAAGGTGAATAATGATCACCCGAGAGCGCCGTAGTGGAGTCCGATTCATTTCAAAGTACACGTGAATTGGTGTCGATATTCAGTGTCTTCAGTATACCCATATATTGGCTCATTTGGCTCAAATAGGTAAAGTGTAGATGTTACGTTCTACTTGTCAAGTTTCATACTTAGTGACCCAATATTTAGGAAAATGTGGAACTTTAAAACGTTGTACTTTGGAAATTAATCGGTTGTAGAAATTAATTTATATAATGTTTTTTGTCACTATGGTTGGTAGAATACACTCACAAAGAGTAATGCCTTATTTTAAAAACACCCTATATATTCAAGAATTTAAAGAACAGAGTCCCCTTTATCGAAGAAAATGTTGGTAATATACAATAAGAAATGATTTTCTGCATTTGTGACATATACAATAATACTTATATGGTTCACTGGAATGTGAAAGTTATAAAAAAAATCTGTATAAATTAGATCGTAAAACATTAAAGTGCTTGTAACTTTCCACACAAAAGGGTTCATAATAAAAGTTGTCAGGAGCTTTCTTCATTGCCCAAAGACGACTGTACGCTTTCTCCGATCGTTGTTTAATTTCCACATTCTGTATATTATACATTAGAGTTGGGCAGAATTTTATTGGAATAATACACAGTGAAAAGCAGCAGTATCTAAGGGTGGCGTCCTGAGCTTTAAACAGTTAATGAAATTAAAAAATTGTTCGACAAATGTGAATTCATTCATAAAAAAGTATTATTTTATTATAAAAATTATATCAATATTTTACTCAACTAGAGAACTATCTCATTCTATTTCTTTCGCTATTAGTGAAAACAGTTTTACACAGAAGATCGAGGGAAAAATTAGAGTATGTAAACGTAAACGGTAATTTTTTTAAAAATTGAACTTTAAATCGAAGGTACTATTCACTAAATAAAAAATTGATATAAATCCATATGTGAAAAAATTTAAATAAGGAGACTTATATGTCCAAATTTTAAAATATGTACAGAATTTTGATTTTAACATTGAATTATTATTTTGTTAAAGGTTTTACTGAAAAATGAAGTCACTACACTCACTAGATTCACAGTTAACAAATGCTCATTACTTTACATTTCACATTATCAAACCATATTTCATGGTTGTTTAATTATTTATAGCTTCTAAAAGGACAATGCTCATTCTTACCATAAGTACTCAGTACAAACGGTGAATTTGATTAACTGTAACGTACCAGAACCCAGAGGAAACACAAAAGAATTTGAACCTTAAACAATGTAGGTTGACACACCTCTTGTGAAGTCTACGGTGCAACCTGCACAATAGTGTACACCTAATACTGTTAGCTCGCGCTAGAAGAATTCATTACGAATGTACCATCACGTCGCTGACTGCGTTTTATTTAAGGTACATCGTGTCGCGCATTTGACCGTTTTGATCTCATTGCCTATAATAGCATGTATGGATTTATTTTATGGACCTTCTAATTATTTGGTTAAACAAAAAGTATCTTGACATATTTCATACGCTACAAAATTTGAAATATTCAGGTGACATAAAAGAATACTGCGAACTTTTAACCACTCTGTTTTCTGTAGTTTTGTATTATATAACAGAGAAATAAATTTGCTTGCATAATGATGGTTGTAAACCATAGTTCACGATGAAATGTATTCTGACGATTACAATAATTTTTTTTTACATTTATGATTTGGTTAAGTAATACTGTGTAATATTTTCTGAGGAATCTTAATGGAAGTAAATAAAATTAATAAAAAGTCCCCTTATTCTGTGACATGACGTGGTGCTTTTGTGCCAACTGTCTTCAATCTAAAGGGGGAGAAATAATCTTGTACAAAAGTCAGACACAAAAAATCTTTAAATTACGGTTCACCAAATTGCACACTTTTATGACAGCCGTCGAGCGATTCTATTAGGAACATCATCATACAGTCGAGCCTTATACTTGTTACGTGCGATTGCATCAAACAGCGAGTAACGATGATTACGTGAAATAACATTGAGTGACTGTAAGATTAATGCAGGTCATTGTTTTTCTCATTTCTGTTTACGAAAATTTAAATGTCTGACAGCATGTAATGTCCTCATCGAAATGCATGAATTGTAATTTGGAACGCTTTCCAACAGTCATAATAATTTTGACATTTTCGTATGCATTGAGTAAAATGAAATATTACTACAAATTATTATTATATTTGATAGGTAATTAAGTGTTCAATAAATTAAACGACAACAAAGTTACGTCAAAAATAACAATAAAGAAACTTTAAGCGTAGAATAACTGGTAATTTATTTTATCTTGTTTGTGTGTTGCCTTCAACTATACATACGTATAATGTTACATGTTACTTTGAAATCTAATGTTACTGAAAGAAAACAGTATGTTTTCAAATTCCGCGGAGAGATTAGTAACACGACGCGGCTGAAAAAGAACCATCGATGACCACTATGCAACAAAGATTTCATTTTTGCGAGTATCCAAGCAACCAGACGGAACATGATCTCAATAGGTGGTAAAGCGACCCGATAACGGTTTTGCAGAAGAACGGTTATCGACACGCAGAGACAGAGAAAATCGATAGAAAAACGCGAAAAAAAGTAGCTGGTGGGAAAACGAGAAAACGTGGACTAAGGATTTTATTACCAAAAAGAGAGAACGAAAGTGGTCTACAAATCGATTTCATGCGAATTTCTACTAAAACAAGTAAACCAAGATGTCATTGTATTGATAATCGAATAAACATCACTTTTCCATTATCTGATAGGAATCTTAAAAAGTCCAAAAACCCAAACGAAAGTCGCAGAAAGCTTAAATACAAACTATCGGAACCAGATTCCGTCGACCACACACGTTAAAAACCATTAATCAAACTATAATTAACTGCTATAATAAACCATTTCTATTTTATTTGCAGGAAGTAATATAACGAGAAAGCGATAATAAAAGAAGAAAACAATAATTAAGTGCCCCTTCATAGACTGGCAATAAGAACTATAAACGGCTGTAAGAAGTTCCCGCCTTTCCAAAGCTATCATAAAATAAGCCTTGATTTTTTTAAAATGTTTTATATATCTGAAAAAATAATATATATGTACTTTTTTCAGACTTATCTGCACCCTAGATTTTCCAAAATAAAATTTTTTAATCATTTTTTGGATCCGCCATTTTAAATGTTGTAATCGTAATCGACGACCCCAAAAATCTGTAGATGACCTATAATTTTAATGTTTTGTTCAACAGAAAAATATGCTTCCGAAAGGGTTAATCGTCACGGTCTGCATTTCAATCGAATCAAAATTATTTCTTCAAAAGTAAGCGTTTTTGTTTTAATGTATATAAATGACAATTTCATATAGTACACCCTAGTACATACTTTTATCTTTATATACTTTCATTGTTCGTGAAAGTGTTCTAGCGTGTTCGATTATTTTTTGTTACAATTAGGTAAAATTATCTGCGTTGTTCGGTTACTAATGCGGCTTCCAGCGTGGACGGAGCTTTTCCAGTATTTCCCACAGGAATGTTATTCCAACGAGGCAATTAACGGAAACCGCAATTGGCGAAAAATAATTGCAGCCCTAATAATGGATAACTCAGCCGCATTTGCATGTCGAGGAGAAGAGAACAATCTAAATGAGTCGTGCAGATATTAGATTTCGTAAGAACCGGAGAAATCGGCGGTTGTTTTACGGCTCACCTGGCCGAAACAGTCGAAGATGTTGAGACAATCAGGCGAAGATAACCGCGGCGATTCCCCTTTCCTTTTGGAAACGGGGAAGAAATCGAAAGAAGCGCGAAGACCAGAGCGTAGACATCGATTAATCTTCGTTTCGTTCGAAACGTTCGCATTCTGTTCTTACAAGGGAAGTTGCCCAGATGTAAAATTTATTTTGAAAGAATAACAGTTGGAAATTATAGGACTCGATCTCCTAGGAACTAAAATAAGTGTCACTAACTCGGAACATTTTGTATCGGCCAGAAAAATGGTATCCAAGTCTGTCGTATACATGCACCTCTAAAAATAAATGACTTTATTATTTTTTACAATTTTGTTGTCTTTTTAGGTTGCCTTTTCGATACATGTCGATACAATAACTAGAAAAGAAACAAAAAACATCAACATGGGGTTTTTGTTCACCATCCACCATATGTTGTTGATCGAACAACTTTTCAGGATTTTCTGCGCCGCCAGACTGGTCAGCTGGATCTGCGTATCGGTTAACCTCTTCAGGGATAGTGACACGTATGTGTACGTTTAGTTTTTCTTTCATTCAAACATCATTCCGAAACTGTAATTAAATATTCACTAGGAAATTCCCTATTAAAGAAGAATATTCTACCAATTGATTGCCTTTAATATTTATAAATATATTTTAATTAAATACAGCCGAAGAATAAAAAAAATATTCTTTCTGGTCTTAATAAATTCTTCCCTGAAGAGGTTGAACACGGAAAATGGACTTGGATCGTGTGTTAGTGTTTTTTTATTTCTGCGTTCATGTCCATCTGTAATTACATACATCTTTCACTCATTTATGTAAAATTATAACATCTTTTCCAAGTGTCTCTACTAAATGTTTCACGACGGTAGCTTTGACTAATGGTGTAGCTTGAGTCGATTTTTCAAGTACTCGTTTCATCAATCAACTAAATTTCTTGGCATTTAGTGTCAGAATGATACCTGGATATTCTGTTATAAGATCAGGTTTTTGACTAACTATCCATCAGCATCCATTACTATGTAATGGCTCTTTCATATCATGACAGATTAAAATCAGTTCAGCAATTACCTTGAAGATTTTGTCATCTTTATCACGTCCAGTACCAATAATAATTACATACAGGCAATAACAATAATAATTATTACAATAATAATTACAATCAAGCCATTGCCTTGTTCGTTTAATCACATCATACTGATCTAGAACTGGAGGAACACTTGGCTCTGGGCTGAATGACTTCAGGGGAGTGTTAATTTTAAGGGAATCTTTATGTTTCTTCTCGATTACTTTATTTATATCTATGAGAAACAACTGTAAAAAGAAAGTTACAGTGGGCTCTAACTATATTGCCATGAAACATATTGCCACGCGAGGCCACTTACTCCCCTACAACCTCGACCATGGCAATACAGTTAGAGTACACTGCATTCGTATCCATTTTCAGAGCTCCTTAAGACAGACTTTGACACCATCTTTCTGGCCGATACCGTATTTTTTTGGCGAATAACCCTTATGTATTTCAGTTCTTAGGAGGTCAGTGTCCAACAACTTCCAACCATTATTATTTTGAAATTAAATTAACATCAGAATAACTTTTCTAGTATAGTATGTATTTTTGTTGCACCCATTCGCTGTAATAAGCCTCATTACATATGCTGTCGACACATGGGTGACACAGCGTTTCGTTTAAGATAAAAAAAAATTAATAACGGTCACGTTCCGTGCCATGTGACTCATCCGTGACCTACACTAAATGTCAGAGCCAAAACTATAATTAATTTGACAGCCTTCGATTAGGCTTCTGCTAATAGCATAGAATATATGTGTAATTACTCTGAAATTACAGCCATTGTTGGTTATGCATGAGTAAATACTCCAACTCAAATTTTTAGTTTATTCTCACGATGACAGAGGTAACTCGGTCAATTTGTCAATATAAAACTCGTTGGGATGGTAACAAAATAAAAAACCATCAGATTGAATAAATGCAAACAGACTATATGTAGATATAATTAAGATTTCAGTGAAGAGCACTTCTAAATAATGATATAGAATCACGAAAGAAACTGGATTCCTGAATGTTGAAATGCTTTTAAATGCGAACGTAATTCGGAAGTGTGATGTAACGGTATGTATATCAATTTAGATTCACATAAGTCTGTTTTTGCGATATTTGTACAATGTATAAGTTCTCAAATGTATTTACTTTTCTAAGAAAGCATTGGAACTAAATTGTACGAAAAACTTTTGAAATCTCAATAAAATCAAAAGTTTGTTCACAGTTTGTGAGAAGTCAAAATGACCCGTTCTGGTACATGTAAGTACACCACTCTCAGGGAAAAAAGAAGAAAAGAGAAAACAATTCACAAAATTATTTATAATCTATGTGTACTCATCTATATCTACAGGTATCACTGGCAAATTAAAGATTTCAAATGATTAACGATTCTCTCAGGTGTGTAAAATATTTTAAAACAGAAAGTCGATGCAGCCATACTATCATCTGTTTAGCAGAAACATGCGTCTAACTTAAATTAGCGCACTTACAATTAGAGTCAGCGCGAAAAAATGCTTAATAAACCCCTGTTAACAACTTCCCAGTTTGTTTTAAGTTTCTCGATAAGTATCGATTTACATGTAATTTTATGTAGGTACATCGCCTCGGAAATCAGTTGTTAGCGGAGATGCATCTTGTACTTAGAAATCATTTCCTGATAGCGAAACTGTCCATCATAATAGATTTCCATGCCATTACATAAAAAAATTAATAATGGAATAATGAAATTGTCTACTAGAAAGCCATCAAAAAACTTGTTAACTGTCAAAACCTTAAAATACTTAGTAATGAAGGTAAGTAAGCATTGAAAAAATGTATTAAAAAAACACTCGTGGAATAAATGAGTAGAACGTGGCAGGTTTGAAAAAAATAAACTTGCTCATGTCTTTGGAAGGAGCTATTTCACGTGCACTAAGAGCCAGGTTAATGTACCGTAGACATTGCGAACCAGGCAATTCTAATGCCGCTTTTAACATGCATCAGGCTAATAGTAACAAGTACAGATTTCGCCGAAGAAAGGAACATAAGAACCCACACACACACCCGCGGTGAAACCTTTCCGATAACCTTTCTTATGTTACTTCCACGATCGATCGAGGCGCTAACATAATTTCGTTTTTCACTCGCTTTTACCGCGATACCGAAAGCATCAAAACAGAAAGAAACGGACAAGTTTCTTCGTGAAACCCAAGCCATTCTAGCGTCTGGTAAAAGACAGCCCGAGCTGTTACGCGAACCTGATTGCCTTCCTTCTGGCCCCTTCGTATGTGTCGTGTCCGTGTACACTACCGTTCAAAAGTTACAGCTAATATTATATAGAGAAACTTATTCCTTATATTTGAAAATTAACCCCTTTGCCCTGAATGATTTATTTCAAACCAGAAAAAATATTTTGTTGCATATACACCCAATTCTGTTTTTACACGAATGTTTTTTGCACGCATTCTTCGGAAGAATATTCGAAGTTATTTCTTGGATGTCAAAAAAATGAAAAAAAAAAAAAAAACACTGTAAGATTAAAATTCGAAGAAGACTGCGTGTACATCGTATGTATAATATTTTTCGAAGCTAGTTTTTCAAATGGAAAATTCATATGAACAGATTTACTGTGCCCTTTCCATCTATTTTTGCACGTATTTGCAATAGAATCGCTTGCAACATAATTATACCACTCATTGAGCTAGGAATAAACGACGTAGGCGTACCGAACTTTTGATTGTTAGTGTGTATATACATATATGTATTCTAACCCGCTTCCACCTATCTTGCGCCTAGGTGGACCAACTTTCCTCGCTCCATGAAAGTAGATTCTCTTTGGGCGTGAGTCGCGTGTGCGGTTCACAACTACATTTCCGGAGTGAATGGTATAAATTAAATCCGAGGGAATCGATGTCGATCGACGCTTAGCATGCCTGCTTTTCCATGAAACTATTCCATGATACATTGTATACCGTCGTGATCGAGTTATAAACGGTACGATTTTATCCATGAATTAATTTCAATCTTAATAACCAATTAAATTTGATGTTTAGATAATCTTGTAATTATACGTTCCTCACGCTCCAAGTTACGGCTTATCGTTAGGAAATGTTACAGGTTTTTTCAAACTTTTACGTGAAATTAAATATACGATGATGATCCTTCCTTGTGACGTGTTTGTGAAACAATTACTGAATTAAATTAAAGGTACATACGTATATTGATACTCTAGTTACATTTTTATCGCGGATATTGTAAATCGATAAATAATGTACCCAAAGGAAGTTGTAGTAAGAGTAAGATTAGATGAACAAGATAATCTTATAGTTCCATATAAATTACTATAATAGAAAACCGATAGAAAAACGCGAAAAAAAGTAGCTGGTGGGAAAACGAGAAAACGTGGACTAAGGATTTTATTACCAAAAAGAGAGAACGAAAGTGGTCTACAAATCGATTTCATGCGAATTTCTACTAAAACAAGTAAACCAAGATGTCATTGTATTGATAATCGAATAAACATCACTTTTCCATTATCTGATAGGAATCTTAAAAAGTATCTAAGTTTCTACCCAAAGGAAGTTGTAGTAAGAGTAAGATTAGATGACAAAGATAATCTTATAGTTCCATATAAATTACTATAATGACGTAAAACTTTTAATTTCTTCCTTCCAGTATGCATGCATGGCTGGTAAAGAAATCGTAATCGAATTATGAAATATACCTACGCTTTATGTACATCGAATAACACTAAGCTTTCCGAAAACCTTATCACACAGTACAATATAAGTAGAGCAACAGTAATTACAAAGCTGTTTTTTCATTACCAGCGTTCTCCTTCTGAGCACAAAATTCCATTGACACTGTAGAAAGTAGAACTGATTGATTTCTCCAACAGAAGTACATACAGCACGCAACATTGAAAGTAGAATTACATAAAAGTCAATTTAAACGACAATAAATCTTTCCTTTTATTACCAAACATCACGCAAATTTAAAATATTCTGTGCCTAGTTAATTATAGTCCAAAATAATCAAATACCCGATAAGGTCAATGTCCCTTTTTCTAATCATGTAAGAGTTCTGCTATCGCAGAAATGGATTTTTCTTATTTATTTATGCAATAATCGACAAAAAAAACTTATTAGGTATAAAATTTAAACCTCCCTTCATAATTACATTTCAATCACAGTATTTTTAAAAACATTTCAACTTAATAATAGTTCATTTAATATGAAATATAAAATGTCCCTATTTCTGCTCAGCGAAAATGGAAGTGACAAAACCAAACTTTGGCAAGCACTATTAAAAATTCCGTAAGTTTTTCTATTAAAAATGCAGCCTCCCGTACCTCACGATCGCTACGGAGCCGCTCAAATCACATTTTTTTCCGACGGACACATTTATTAAATTTATTTCTATTAAAATGCTGCCATCTACTGAACAGCGGGCTGTAGCATTCCGTACAGACATACTGATCTAATTTAAATAATTTTTTGTATAACTAATTTATTATTTAACTTTTTACTCTAAATAAAAAATATACGTACTGAACAGAAATCGAAACCATACCAAAACAAAATCACAAATGGATACACGAAGTTCGATACAGAATAACACCACAATGCACCCACAGGTGTTTCGATAATGAAAAAAAAGACTGTACACAATGTCGATATTCGATTGCGTTTCAAAATGTAGTGTGGTAAATACACAATCAACGCATCAGAATTCAACAGTGTTTCCATCTGAAACAGCCTTCCTACGTATTTGCCAATGGACCCTATTGAATCGGTCACACATTGTTAAATTATGTAAGCTCTCCCCTCCCCTCTTCTCCCCGTTCCTATTGACTTGCATATACATAGGAAGGTAAAATTTCCTCGCACCCAAGCATATAATGTAACCTAACCTACTCCCACCTACAATGTAGGTAGACGGCTTTCTTCGGTTCAAGAAAGTAGCCTCACTTCGGGCGTGCATCGCGGATATACGCGCGCAAACATTCTTTACGCAAGTTCGATCTCTCCTTTCTTCCCTTTCCTCTCTTTCTCTCTCCCTTCCTTTCATAGCTGCTCTTTCTTAGCGTCTCCACCTTAAGCGCAATTTGCATACCGCCAATCAACAACGGGGCTCGTATCCCCCGTCGATGCACACGACCCGACGATACTCGTTTTCTTCTTTGAACTTCCGTTCGTTATCGGGCATCGGCGAATTTCTGCATTTTCAAGATTGTATCGGCACGAGAGCAGAGAGAAACATGGGCGTAGCCAGGTTATCAGTCAGGGGGAGGGGAGCAAAAATATTAACACATCGACCGCCACAGTGAGAAAGTACGTAGCCAGACACACTTTATTTTGTTTGTAAAGTCATAAATCGTTGAAAATATATGCGTTTTGTTAATAGAGACTACTGGTCGTGTTTTAAATTATACTGCAATATTAAATATTATGCAAAAATTTTGTAACTCTGGTAAGGGAGGGGGGATGGGCAGAATTCAATTTTTTTTTGTAGGATGGGGCAAAAGCCATTTTTTTCCGTCCAGGCAAGTGCCCCCCCTGGCTACGCCCATGGAGAGAAACGATGTGTGTTGCCGGATGATTTGTGGGGGACAATTATAACCGTGCGTGAAACGAACTGGTGGAAGCGATTCGGTGCACCATTAACAGTTTACGCTTGATAACCCCTCCGCTCTGTCTGGGAGTCTCGTTCCGATTATTACGATACTATCGCGGTGTAATGTTGTTACTGCTATCGCTCGTTGTGCCAATCACGCGATGAAATGGACGAGATACATGGTCTCCATTTGTTTTTTTCAACCGTTTGTTGGATCTCACAAAAATGGAATCAGTGGAATCTACCGGATAGGATAAATAGTTTCCGAGATATAAATTCATAAGTAGAATCCATTTTCAGGAAAATAGGCCAAAATTGCTGAATTCAAAGGCCTGTATTTTTTAAATAAATTCGAAACTTGAAAAATGATGACTTTAACCGCCCCTCATCCACCTAATTTCACGTGGACTATATCGTATCCCATTTTAAAATCAAATAAATGAGACAGATACAATTAAACCAAGACTTTTCCTACATAAATAAATAAGGAAACATAAAAAAGTCTTAATATAAAAAGGGTAAACATTAAATATTCGTAATTAGGAAAGTGACAAGAACTGACACTGCCCTCAAAAATAGTATTGGAATTGTTGTTCAGTTAGAATAATATCTAACTATCGACTTCGGATATTTATTCAAATACAGATTTTTATAGGCTAATCTATAGAAACTGGAATCAAACAGAAATTCGTGTCTTTTATCACGAACTCTATCGCTTTTCAAATAAAATAAAAATTTCACTTAACTTTTTATTGTACTTCTTTTTGGACATTCCTGTACACTACAAACGCATAAAATTCTCCATCTAATACTGGCCATACAAAAAGGGACAATATTAATGCAAATATTCGGTCTATCACCGTAAACAGAGATCGTCTTTTTAATCCCCTATAAATAGGAAGATTACATCCTACCAGACAGAACATTACTAATAACCAGGAAACTACATCTTTTACAGTCAATTTATTTAGCCGACGGAAATCGACGATCCGATTTTTACAAAAAAAAAAAAGACAATACAACGATTTTAAACAGTCACGACGAAGCACCACGTTTGTTGAGAAATTAATATTAATATCTGCCTATATCCGCGAGGTATCCTAAGCTTTCATTCGCGTTCAATAGAAATGGATTAATGAGCGTTCGAAACCGGATTTCCTCTTTCCATCGGAGATAACATCGGATTAAGCATCGATCGATTGACTTCCATTTCTCTTCTCCGTCAACGCACGCGACCCTTTTCATTCCGATTTGCTTCGAGGTCTTTGTGCGCCTCTAATACCAACGTTTTATTATAAATTGCCTCACAGTATTTTGCACGGTCGCAATGTAACATACTGTCCATTCTGGAGGAAGATGCCTGCGTAAGAGAAATTACTTCTGTGTTACAGAAGGCTAATAGAAGGTGACATTCCTGCAGGTTATAAGTTTCATTTATGGACATCCGCGTGACTCCATCCTGCCTATTGCAGTAGTTTAAATTCTATTTATGTAATTCTTTCTTTGCGTCATCGGTTACACGATGTAGTTATTTATAGTGTTATTTATATATTTGCAATTTAATTCGTAATCGATGAAAAAAGGTAAACACAACAAAACTGGAAAACTCTTTGGTACAATAATGAAATGATATAAACAAAGACACGTGGATACAAAAATAAAACAAAATAAATACAATATACGAACATATAAATACACAGCGATTATATATGAATAGTTAATGACCTATGGGTAAATGCACTTAGGACCAAGTGAAAGATATTCAGAGAATCATCCAGACTCTTGGCCATCACACATTATGCAGTTTAACGATTTAAATTTACCATAATTGGTTCTGTGATATTGAAGTGAAACAAAAAATGTTATGTTTTCCAATATGTACTTCTGGGTAAGCATACATGTTAATGAAGCGTATCATGCACTTTTGGCGAGATACTGCTAAGGGTAAATGCTAAGTTTATGAATCATAAATGATATTAATGAGAAACTGAGAACTCTAATAATAACGATGAATTATTGAAAACTGTTATATTACATTGCAGCTTCGTTTGAACGCGCAAACGTACACTGCGAACGCAGAGTGGGACGTAACGAAATGCATTTATGGTATTCGCAAACATTTACAAATACTCGAACGTAAGATCTGTAAACGCAATGCTGCATAGTCAACAATAACAGATTCATACCAGAGTATTTGTTAGACTCCCAGAGTTTATTAGACCATTCCATTGAACTATCATACATACAATGACTACGAAAAATTTCATAAAGAAAAATTGGAATGAAAAAAAGAAATTCGTTAAGTACCATTAAGTATTTTGAACAATCTTTGGAAGTATATAATCTTAGGCAATTACACTTGAATTTCTAAATAATTTTTAGTAGGTATTTCTAGTAAATTCAGAATTGAATAACATTGATACATAACAATATAAAAACATATAAATATTCTTTTTAAACAAAATATCATCTAAATAGTCTACTGAGTTAAAGTGTGTAATCAAGTTATTTTCACTCTTAAAAACAAATTCAGGTCTAAAAGGCTTAATACATTTTTGTAGCGAATTAAAAAAATGCATCGAATGGTGTATAAAGAAATGTATAATACCATTCAAAAAAATAGTGGTGACCTTAAAATCTTTGAAATACCTCAACTTTCGCAGAAGACACACCATGTGATGCATCACTCGAAACCATTTAATTTTTCCTAATCAAATTTTTTTGTATCTTCTACCGTTTTAACGCTATGGCTTGTCACAGTTGCGTGGGACACCCTGTATAAATACTTACAGACATAGATACAACATGGTGACTTGTATCCCATGGATAGTTATACCGCCATCGAACAAACTCACGTCATGCTCCGTTTACCTCGGGTCAACAAGCAGGCCATTCTATTTAGATCTGTCTGCTCTTTTTTGCGGGATACATACCGTCTGCTTCCGCAGAGCCTTATCAGATAAATAATTTAATACAATAGTGCGTCGTGTGGCCAAAGAAAATTTAATTCAACCTGTGCTCGTCGCTGGAGGCGTTCATTAACTGTTCAGCTGTGTAAATTCAATTAAGAACTGGATCAACTTCTCACACTGCGATTCTTTATTTTATGTCCTGGAATTTAGTTCGGGTACCGCAAGCACCGAATAATATAAAGCATAAGAATCGATTAGTCTGATCAAAAATGGTTATTCTCTAAAATTAGTTATTTTCTAGAATTTAATTTAGGTACTGCAAGCACCGAATAATATAAAACAGACGAAGTGTTTAATTTGATCTCAAAATGGTAGTTCACGTCAAATATTTTTGATAAATATTATCTACTGTCTTTCGTGCTTTTTATAGTAATTTAAAGATTTAACGCTAATAAGACATTAGAAGTATGAGGAAGTCGCATCTCTCTACTACTACATATTTCTATTTAACGAAATGTTTTTAAGAACAGAATATGTTAATATTTTATATTACGTGAACAAAATAATAAACAAATTATTAACTGAATTTTTATTTGTATGCACCCGTATAACAGGCAAATATGAAGGTGATTTGATATAAAAGGGGTCTGAATCTGATTCCTCTGACGTCAGACATTGTTGACACAGAACCATATAAATTAATTTCTTCTTACAGAGATGGATTTTGCACTCGCAAGAACATTATGTGAAACTGTTTCTTGTCCTTCTTACATATAAATAAGAAGGACATACGATTCTACTTCATCAGAGTATATTTTAAAGATCATTGACAGTCATAGACCTCCATCTTCCCTTTTCCCTTTTCGTCGAAGGTTTTTACTCTTCTATTGCTTCCAATAGCGATTTTTTAGTAGCAATCGAGAGTCGAAGCTTTTAAGTATGTTCTGTGACATTTTCAACTAAATTTATAATTATTAAAAATTTTCGGGAACCACCTTAATAAAAGTGTTACGACTTGTCTGATTATACTTATTCGTCTCCGAGTCGTCTGTAATCAAGGGTTCAGCTTCCGAAGAAAAAGAAGAAATTGAACTGCGAAGACTCAAATGAACATAACCATTGTTCCAACACGGAACAAATAACACAGCAAAGGAGTGATCGTCGCGTCGACCCGCATTACGAGTTGTAAAAGGTAACGAGAAGAATTTGTACATACATGACCAAGAGGACGGGGAAGAGGCTCAACCTGAGAGAGAGAACGAAGAACACGGAACGAGGAGAGAAAGAGAGGGACGAGGTGAGCGAGGGACGGAAAGAAAGACAGGAAGAAAGTCGATGTTTCCTTTCTCGATAGCGAGATTTCAAACCGGTCGCCCATCGCGTTTCCAAGTTTTTGTTCCCGAGCATTCGCCGCCGTGACCAACGGTTCATCGGCGACGGGTCTAAACGGGTCATCTCCATTTGTCTCTTCGTCCTCGTAGCGTTAAATTTCGTCGGAGGATCTCGAACAGCAACTCTATTTGTACTCCTATTTGACGAGATAATTGGGAACGGAAACCGAATCCGTCGCGGAGCTTAACGTTCACAGGAGAAAGTCTCGACGCTAGACTCTCGGACGTCTTTGCAGATCCCCCGGAATCTCCAAAGGTTCGTAAAACTTGATCCCGTTTTGGTTTCCCGAGGATTTCTTCTAGCAATCGTTTATGGTAGAAAGTAACGTCGGAACTTCTTACGTTAATATACATTAATTGGATAGTTTTCAGAATTCTGAGAAGCGCGGTTTTTTTCAACTGTGTTAATGACACTTTGGATAATTATGAAAAGGAATTACAATTTTATGACGGTTTCTAGGCGCCTACAAATATCTAACTTTAGGGGAGAGCAAATCATAGGTGCGAAAACCTTCTAACTTTGGAACTGTTCTGTAAGAATTCAACGAGAAACAATTGCTACCATCGAACTATTGAATGGACCTAGGACAAGTTTCGATATACAGGGTGAACCACGAATCGTGATCAGTAGAGATTACTCTGTTATTAGCAGTCCGATTGAAAATGTTTTTATCAGGTATAACATGGTTTCAAGAGAGCTTTAATTTGATTATAGCAAATTTTTTGTCAACTCTTTTTTTTTCATGATTTTTCAAGGTCACTTTCAGTTTTTTGCAAATACGACGATAATTTTTTTACTAACTTATAATAATTTTAAAATTATTAAATTTGACTAAACGTTTAGCACACCCATTCGTTAAAATGTCCTCCTAAGCTCTCCTAATTTCTTTAAAACAATCCATTATAAAAAATTCTGACAAAAAGAAATAGTCATCGTGTTCTGAATGGCCTTCAGTCGAATAGGTGCATCGTAGACGATTGTGCACCGCATTCCGATCGATAGCATCCAGTCCAGTACTACATAAGTACTTTAACTATATAAATGGAGGAAACACGTTGCAGAAGCCTTACGGGACTTCTGCTTCTTAGACTTTCATGGAAACGAGACGTCCTTCTTTGAATGCAACTGCAATTGCACCTTTACAAAGATAGCTTATAGAAAAATTAAACCAAAAATTCAATTTTTAAACTTAACAAATCTTAAATTTTGAAACTTTATATCCTTACTATTCGTCACTGTTAGATACAGTTCATTGTTTAAATTTGTTCCAACAAGTTGACGACTAATTTTAATAGGTCTATAAGTATTAATTTGTTTTAATTTGTAAAAACATTGTTCTGGTCTGCCTTTGTGATTTTATACTTTTAATGCCTGCTAAATATTGTTCTTTTTATATGGTTATTATTACTGTCTCTCTTACTACATGATAAAATTCGATAAAATTACATTAAATTATTTTGTTTAAGAATAATATATTTTACAATTAGTCAGTTTTCGATAAAAACATTAAGCTTCAGAAAATGTCTTTGAAAAATTACAAGTGATTACTGAAACACATACAGTAAGTTTACCATCTCTGTAAGCATGATTAAAACTATATAAATAATAATTAGTCAAATTTCTATAATTTTCTCCGGTACTGTATCTCACAAATTGCTGCTGCATTTGTTAGACTAATTCTAAGCGATTCAAGACGACCAATTTTAAACGCAAGTTCTCGCATTATTGTAGCCAAGTCGGTGACTTACATTTGTAAGAAAAAGTAATTTCAATGAAAGTTCGTCTCACGCAGACAGTCGACCGAATTCAAGTTAATTTCCACAGATCCGGCTCATGGCTCTCCGTTCAACCGAGTAAATGCAACTGTGGCTGATCGAGACAGTCCGAAACTACTGTATTTATATTGCACACCTTTTGGTGAGCCGCTTAGGCACACACAGCCATACACCGGCATCGTGGCATTCGACTGTTTACTCGCCGCTTGACACACTTCGCGGCTGTGGCGTAATGTGGTCTTCACGAACGGTCCAACTGCTGCATCGATTTCACGGTGTTTGAAATTTTATTATGAGAAATTCGTAGACTCGCTCAGTAGCTTTCGTCAGGGTCACATAAACGTTTTCGTGAAAAAATACCGTTGAAAGTAAACGGTATCGCCGTTTCACGATAAATCAGTCTTACTGCTACGGTAACCAGTGAACTCGATATAATGTCAATTTTTCATTTGAAGAATTAAAATATAACGTAATATAATAGTTATAACTCTTTCAATTATATTCCTTTTTCATGGAAAAACCGTTTTTTACTACTTCGTAAATTACAGTTTTTATTATTACAGAAGAGAAAGTCAGAATGTGTTTGCACTCCCAGGACATCCTTGTTTGTCAAGTAACGTTACCTGCCGATTAAATAACCAAATACCATTTACCGAGACTTTGTGATTGACTAACGGTCGCTCATGAAAGCCTACGCGGAATCGAAACAGGATTTTGACGGCGAAATGGGAACACGACTCTGATGGCAACCAACAAAGACAATCAGAGAAAATGTACACGTCATTTCGAATGTTTATGAAGTTTGTTACAGTTCGTAATTGTCAATTGCCTCGTACTAACTATATTAAAGTTATATTCTCAATTGCAAAACCAAAACATCGATTCTTTTATGGAACGTTCTATAATATGTATAGCAGGTTTAATGCAAACTATGTAATGATGAAATTAGTAGTTCTATTTCAACTACCTTTAAACAGAAAAAAATCTTCTCTAATAATTTGAAGTTTTGAATTTATATTTCTATAAGATCTGTTCTATCCAAACGAACGTTTATATAAATTGAATGTTGCCTGGACATTTAAAATGTTTTTATCGAGTGCTTCTCAAGCGAAGAATTTCAGAATGCACAAACTACATGTTCATTTTTACTTTCGAAATATACGTTCAGTATCACAGGTAGATGGTCAAATAATACCTGCAGAAAAGAGTTAATTCATCTAGCAAAAGACTAATCGTTTAATAGGAAAATTATCCAGGTGGGGCCACAGTTCGAGGTACAAATGAGGTCAGGGAGATACTACGGCTTAAAATAAGACGAAAATCAAGAAAAACGAAATTGCGTTTGAGGTTTCGTTTTCGAGAAAATCGAATTGTAAAATTAATCTGAAACGCGTGTATTCGTCATGGAAGTAAGTAGAAACGGAATGCAACGAACAGACGCGCTAGCAAAGTCTTGTTCAATTGCACGCGTATCCAACAGATTATCAATTTCGATAATCTCGAAAACCAAACCTCAAACGCAATTTCCTTATTTTTGATTTTCGTCTTATTTTGAACCGTACTACCTTCTTGGCCTCATTTGTACCACGAACTTCGACCTACCCTTTATAAATAAAATATACATAGAATAGAATAGAATATATGTAGATAAAATATTCCAATAAAATACACAAATTTATAAAATACATATTCGCCTTCAGACCTTAATTGACAAACATAATATTTCATAGGCAATAGAGTCTTTTATATTTCCCTTGGCACGTAAGCTTTTACGTACACGCTTTTCCAAAGAGAAAATTCGGTATAATTTACACATTTTTAACGCTCTTATTACCATAGCTATATTTTTTTTTTTTGCAACGTGTAGACGTAATTCGTCATGTTCATCACGCACCGCCGTTCTCTCGCCGTGACTTGTTCATCGAACAAACGGCTTTAACAGGACACTCCGACATTACCATACCGTGAAACGGTATACATACATACGTATTATATGTTCTCTCGACACAGTGGTGCATCGATTCACAAAAGGTTACTAGGTTTCGTCTTACGCAACTATGGTCGTCGCACCTTCCTCCAGGAACTTGCTGTTCGTCTATTTGGATTTTGCTCGAAATTCTAATTGAATCGAATTCGTGATCGAGAATAAAATACGATACTCTTTTTAATGTTATATATCGTCACGATATTCCCATATAGATGACGCAAATTTTAGCATTTTAAATATTTATTACTGAGTCAAAATCTTGAAAATGTTTCTCAAAATATCTGCAAGGGGCGGAGCACCTTTTGAATAATTTTTCTGAGATTTGAAAGAACGTAATATCTTAGAAATTACAAAAACTTATCATGTATTCTTATTTCTAAAAGGTACGAAACAAATTTTCAAGCAATTATTTCATCCACTTATCAAGTTATTTGCCGTTGCCTGATTCACATCGACAAATTATTCTCTTATGAAATAAGGCTGGCAAGTGCAAGAAAAATATAATTTTATGTATCTATAGAATATGTGAATGCCCAGCAACAATAAAACAAGAAATTTTAGAAATATTTAACAATCTTTCACTTAATTTTTAATATAATAAACCTCGAATTGAACTGCATATATTAGGCGTCCATAATTTACTAATTGTGAGTCCATTAGTAACTTGAGTACCTAATTTACATTATTCAGATAATAGTCGTTGCTTACTCGAAAAAACTTGATTTGTGACCTCGTAATCTGGAAATAATTTTTACTCAATTTATAGAGCACTTTTCACGAAAGAAATTTTTTGAACCTTCTTTTTGTAATCTACTATAGATACCAGTGGATTAAACAGGTTCATCATTCACAATAAATAGAAACTGATAAATATTAAACACTAATAATTCACTCTGTCCACGATTAAACAGGAATTGAATGCACTCCAAAGACGGAGAAAACGAGCTTCACTTTCACGTGGAAATGAATCCCGCATTTAATTTATTTATATAAGGTAATACATAAATACACGGCCATACTTCGAAGAGAAAATCTATACTTTCCTGAATTAGAGAAGATCGGTGAATAGCAGATTGTCTGACAATGCGATAAAAAGCGACTTTCAGTCATTTTTTATACACAGTCAAAAAATTTGGTATTTATGTATACATTGCAAAACAACAAGTTCATAACATGCTCTTAAATGATATATATTAATGTCTTGAATAAATTATAAATACAGTGACTCACAAATTTGTTCATGAAAGGCTATCGCATTTACAATATTTAGGCAGAATACGTACCAAACTTGCTTCAGAATTAAAGAGCAATCACAAAAAGGATGGCATCGAAACGACACTTATATTTTACTGCAATATAATTCATACGTATAGACAAGAATATAATTGTTAACCTCTTTTTTCGTGGACACTGCGTGCTCATACAACATTTTTTACTGCATTTTGTATGTAAATTTACTTTTCGAAGTATTCATTGCATATTTACAAATTGTTCTGTATTGTTCGCATCTTTTGGACAATTTTCGCAAGAACACACGAATGACACGTCACGGAGTTTAAACAATTTTGTCCTTCTCAGCGATACATTCGACTCGTTCTAAATTGGGCAATTTCTGGTCAAAACGGTTTTTGATCCGACGTATGATAATAGTGTTTCGGGGTCAGCTGTTCCACGTGACCAGATTCTGAAAGTAGCCGGTGAGACGATAAGTTTTTTCGCATGCTCGTATGATACGTCTGATCCTCGTGACTTTAACAAACCTGTTTCCGTCGACGTTTAAACTACAATCACCGTTTTCTGCATTTTTGTACGTGTATACGATCTACGATGCAAGGATGTTCGTAAAATGTGAAACTTTCCATGCGGTGATTTTTAATATTTAAGGTAATCTAAAACAAGGTGTAATAACTTAGAATCATATAAGATGGAATGCAAAAAAGAATGGAGTGTTTACTGATATAAAAGTAAATTCAAAAAATAAAATAACATTTTATGATGTTCTTTTTTGCATTCTAGAAAAAAAGATCTTCACAGTCTATAGTACTTTGAATTATATGTATATTCATCTATGTTATTACGGTTGGTTCTATTTACGAAATCTTCGAGGTACATCTGTAAATTTAATTTTTATTATTTTATATTTAATGAATAAGTACAGAGTACACTGTAAGAAATTTGTATTCAATGAATGAGAATGACTCTAAAAAAATTTATATATACGTTCAAGAAAAAGTAATAAGTTTCAATACTAACTTACCAGGATACACAAAAATAGTTAATTAAATAATACATTTTTTGCGAAACAAAATGTCGCAGATAACAAGTTTTCCAACTATGTAACTCTAACTAACTTCTTATCAAATATATGTATATGATATTCAAGAAGTAGAGAATCAAATTACATAGTAATTATCACAAGTAATATAATGCTTTATATGCCAGACCGGTAGAGAACAAGTTGTAAGTAGGTTCGTCAAATTTTTTTTCCCGTTCATGCAACTTTTTGTACGAATGTTTTTATCGTGCATTGGCTAATGGTATTTACTTACGCGTGACATTAAACCAATAAAGGTAAGTATTATAACAAAAAAATTAATCTCGTCAACAGAATTAATTGTTAGACCTACATAAAATATACCATTGCAGATCAAGGCTACAACATTAAGAAAAAAAATTAATGAGGACGAGCAGTTATGCTTGTTTATGGGACGACTACAGTCGATATTAAGTATTTATTATTATGAAAGTAACTCAATAAAACTCAATTTTCACTCGTAATTATAATTTTCCATCTACTGCATGAAAGAAATGATTTGATTTAACGCTCCTAATAATAAATAGCTAAAAAAATCTATTGACAATAACAAAAACCGTTTTCAACATTTAATAAGAATCGTGAATATAATACGAAAAATAACAATACGATAAAAAGAAGCGTGAACATAATACGAAAAATAACATTTCAACTTCAATTCCGTAACTTTTGGGACAAATAGTGTAACTCGATTGTTGACAGAAAATGTCAAAAAAAAAGCGCTTCTTTTAGGAGAGAACAAACAAAGGAAGCGTAACAAGTATCATTCCGGAAGTGAAAGAGAAAAGAAACCGAAGACCGCGAAAGGAACTTTTCACCGAAAGTGTCGGCCGACACGAATTTTCGACAGTTCGTGTCACGTGTTTAGCGTTTCCGGGCGAAACGTTTCGGCCCGGTTCTTTCACCTGTTTCTTTTTTTTTTTTTCGGTACACATGACGGCTGCTTTCGCCGGTTTCCGAATCCTCTTCCCACTAGATTTACTTTCTACGAAAACAATCAGAGGGAATTTTACCCGCGGATGCTTTCACGATTGTCCCGTGTTTCTCATAGCTCTGGACTTCGAAATCCTATTGAGTTACCGCCGGGACCGCACCGGCTCAGTGGCTAACGGCGAACTTTTTCACGTCTCGCGCGTTTCCGTGTGAAGTCCAATTATCGCGCGCGCGCATCTGCCCCTGCCACGATTCGCGACATCCTTGCGAGAGAAGACTACGTCCGATGGTGCCCGTGTGTAAATCAACCGACATTATATGCAGCGCAGACACTTCTTTTTCTCTCCAGTGTCTGTTTATGCAGGTTCAAGGATTCTTGGGTAATAAGCGTCTGTTGGCGAACCAGCGCGGTCTAATAAACGGCACCGTGTTTTCGATCGGAGAGTCGAAAGTTCGCCATTGCGGAGGCCGATCGAAAGATTAATTTAACACGTTAACGACCGATATAGTTTTACGAAAATTTACTGCAAAAGAAGGAACCACATTACCGTACATTTTTATATAACAACCTGTAGTTTACTAAAAAATTGGATATTTTTCTGTCATATGGAGTTACACGAAAATATGTTTATTGATGGTGCGTTCATATAACTATTTAACTATACGAAATATGACAAATAAAAAAAAATAATAGCCCATACCGTTTTTTTAAAAAGGGGTGAGTGTCACCTCCCACCCCCTCCCCCAGAATAAAAATTTTTGATACCCCAAATGGATAGCCCCTTTGCACTGTTTAATTTAAAAAAAAAAACTCACTTTGATACCTATTGTAGTTTAGGAGAAAACAGCTTGTAACACTTTACGTGGGACACCCTGTACATATATTGTATTTTAAGTAACGTATTTTATATCATACATATGTATACGTAGTATGTAATAGCTTTAATTAATTATGTAAATAATATACACATATTCACCCCTACTGGCGTTACTACAGCGGCATAGGGGAGACTCGGGACGAATGTAATCGTCTCCTTCTATCTTTATACACCAATTCTATCAGCCCACCACCTCGGGTGTCCTCACTACTCAGCAGTAAGCGATTTCCTTAATAGACACGACTATTCCATTCAAATAATATACTAAAAGTAAGTTTGTATTATGTATCTCTTTCAATTATGGATCTTTTTGTTTCAATTACGTAGTGTTTTGAAATTAGTTGTATTATACTAAGTTTATATTTATGGTTATGTCTATCTATACAATAAATGAAAATATCGTTTGAAAGCATATATGTATTTAATTTTCACCGATTAAAGCAGTAACTATTTTAATGGAATGTATCTATAAAACTAATTACATAAACCCCATAACGTCTTGTATTCACATTTTCTCTGAATATTTAAAAAATGCAATAGTTGCACTAAAGAACTACTAAAACGTGCATCGTAAATATTCTTCTATTTACTCGCCGCAACGTCTAATATTTCGTAAGTCTATCTCCTGCAATTTTTCACTAAAATTGTATTTCCTTCGTCTCTCGTTTCTGCGGTCGAGTGCAAGAAGGCACAGAGAACAAGGATTATGCAACTAGTGGTTGCTCATCTTGAATTTTATTATTTTATGAAAAAAAAAAAAAAGTTGTTCTAAGTTTTCATACACCATTCAGATTCGTTTTATTATACATAAACCACAATACTGTCTTCCTTGACAAAGATAAACCATGGAACATATAAATATTAATGAAACGAAATAATACACTCTGTTCTAAAATCCACATTCAAATTGCTTTGTACAATCCATAGAATTACATACGTTCAATTAATTCCAGTATTTTAGTTCGATAGTTAAACAAACTTCTCGAAGTCGAAGAATTGTTCGAAGACTGCTGTTTACACATTTATCAATTGGGAACAATTTATTTTTTGCAGATTGATTTAACGTTTCGGGAAATGAAAACTTGTTGGCGAAAGATCAAGGTAATAGGAAGGATGCAGTTATATTGTATGTTGTAATTCACCAAGTTTCTCCACCGTCAGCCTTGATGCACGTACTCAATGTACTACATACTCTTGCGACAAGATCGATTTTCACGTATTCAGTAATGCAGGTTCTTATTCTCGCAACTCTGAACACACTATTTTCAATTTATTGACAATTTCTAACATAATTCACCATTTCAAATTTTAAGAAGCTGTTACTAATATCCTTCGAGTTTCCGAGTCGCTTCTTCTATATGTACCGAATTTAATGATGATTCCGTTTAATGAGAATTCTCTAGACTTCGCTACTCTAATTAACTAATGAAAAACAATATATTATTCGAACATGGAAATATTTCCGTTAACATGAAACTTACAATGCCTATGATTTAAAAAGAAGAAATCTGTGAGTCCACGTTTGTATGAATTTTCTTCGTCAAGCATAACTGAGAATGTGCAGTGTACAATACGTTGGTAAAATTTGTTCGAACGATTTAGAAACACTCGTTATGTAACAGATTTCCAATAATTGCTCGAAGCACCGATGCAAGAAATGTTTAATTTTACGAAGAAATAAGTTTCCAGAGCGACGTGAACCAAAAGCAACTCTTTCTCCGTTCGCTCGAATAACTTCAAGCGGTAAAACGTTCCGATCCAATAAATAGGAAACGAATATTGCCGTGCATAATTTTTTCCGTTTACGCGAATCGATTCTGTCAGCATGATTGATTGCTACCGTTTCTCACCACATAGATTATTCTGCTCGTAACACCTATTTTCCCTCCAAGATGATGAAAATACTTGTATCACGTATATTAAATCTACCGATTTGATGATATAATGTAAACGAAAAGGAGCATTTAGGATCATCATATAGGTATGCAATACATCATCGATATAATGTTGTATCATCGAAGTATTTCAATTCCATAAACTTCTTAGAGCACTTGGATACAATGATTTATTTAACTTAAACTTCCATCGAACTTATAAAGGAACATAATTAATAATTTTGTTATCTCATCCAGCTCCTCTTGCTTTCTTTATAACAAATTTCTGGACCTATAATTTCGTTGTAAGTAGTCTAGTTTTTAATATCGGAATATAATAGTCTAAAAATGATATTAAATTCATATTTTTAAAACAGTGTAAAGTTCATCACATAATGGAATGAATACAAAGTTCACCATGTCTACGTACAGAGACTTATCGCAAATTCATTCAATAGTTCAAAGATAGCGATTGTTGCTCCCTCAAATCCTACCAAACGTTTCCAAAGTTTGAAAAATGTGACTTAACATACTCTGGCTCTGGGGTACTGATTTATGTTCTATACTACAGTCAAATAATTACGATATAATTGTACCTACTATATTGTATTTCTGTATATGTACTCTATTGTAAATCAAAGAATCTAAACTTGTCAATAAACTATTATTATTGTATGTGTGTACAATGATATCTCCTTAAAACACAGATTTTTAAATCCTTATCGATGAACATTTATACTGTATTGATTAGGTTTCAGACTGATATGACCTATACCAGAAAATAACAATTCAGTGCAACAAGAACAGAAATTTAACTATACTACCACATAACTAATATCACAGAAGTATTCATACTGTGGAAATTCTATACTTACAAAATCAAAATGTTTACAGATCTAGTCTGCCTTGTTCCAGTTTTTATTCGAATTTCCTTAAAAAAAACCATCACGTAGGCATCAGTGCTTTAAAAAGACTATATTCGTATAATAAGATGAATATGTTACTCGAGTAAATCACTTTGCTTTGTAACAAACTATTCAAGTCGATAGAAATTCAAATTTAAAAATTTTAATTTCAATCTTGTATGCTCTCGTCGTATAAAAAAACCAAAGTACTGTTACATCTAGTATTTCATCTGAATCAAAAAAACAAAAAAAAAAGAAAACACGCTCAGACAAAATTAAGTTGGACAGTTGTCGTTTTATTCCAGTTCGACTATGACGGGGACAAGCGGACAAGGCGGCCAAAAATTGAAAGGAACGATCTGGTGTGCTCTGCGGCCCGGAATACATAGTATAAGGCCTCCTCGCCGGGAATTTATTCCTATCACGAATCCTGACGGCGGAGGTCAATCCACTTGAAGGCAGAAAACTCGGGATGCTCACTCAAACTGGACTTACTGGATACTCGAGAGTCAAAGACTCCCAGATCTGGCTGGAAGCGATTCATGGAAACCGATTGTGAGAGATACTCTATAGTTATGCCCCAGAACGAAACAAATCGAACGAATCGAACTGAACGAAACGAAACCCATAACCGAGGGCCCTAACTGTTCCTCGACCTTTCGAAAATATTGAATCCAAAGCGCACAGAATGAAATTTTACTAAAAGTTGGACTATAACAATTTTATTTTCTGATACTTAACCCTCAGAAACCACACCCCACCTCAGCATACGCATAAACACCACACTAGTGCGGATTGGAATTTTAAATCTTTGATGATTAAGAACTTGAAGAGAATAAAAGCAAATTGAATTTATAACATATTTTTTTAGGGTAAAATTTCCTTAGGAATTCATTGATAATAATTGTTAACGTGAGAATAATTCTTTTACGTATGAGAATTGGTTATAAAAAAATGGTAAATTCCAAAACGAACAGACGAAATAATGTTTCGCTGGTGCAAATTCACGCTAGTATGGTGCCTGGGGGTTAAATTATCTATTTATACTTGTTACTAAAAGAAGTTGATTACTGATATTACTTGTAATACAATAAATGTTATATAATAAAGTTGTTGTTAATATTATATAGTAAAACCTCGATTATGGGAACACTGTTTATCCGAACGTCACTTAATCCAGCGTTTCATTATCTAAATTTCTATGCACGGCAAAGACTCATTTCAAATGGATTCTTTGTTAAGACTGACTACACGTGTGAATATTGTATAACAATAGTTTGCATAATTGAAGTCTTATATGACTGCGTTTTTTAAATTCTGTCATATATAAAAAAATTGTTCAAATTATAAAAATAGTCAATAATTAATTAAATAATATCCAGTAAGCATATATGTACATGCTGTGTGCATAAAGGACACTGTAAATCTTCTGAAAACTCACTTTAATTATTCAAGTATTTTAAATCTATTTGTCATGCGTCAATGTTTTTAAGTAATAATTCTGTTTACTTTCCACAAGAATTGTTTGAATATTTATCGATGCGATTATTCTGTTGTTTGAAAAACGAACATTTTAGGAAATATTATTAGTATCAAGTGTCTATACATATTGCTTCTTAATAAAAGATTTTGATACACTATTGACAGACATGTCTGAATACACCTTAAAATTGTCGAAAATATGCAGTTATAAATTTTATTACTGTATATATTGAAACAACTGTCTGTTCACGTAAGAGTCAATACTTTTACAATTTCGTCGCAATATTCTTTCCATTTCAACGATAAAGGAAACAGAAATATTAATAGGTATGTAACATTATCAAAACTGACCAAAGAAATGTTAAGTATTGAATGTTTGACTCTGTTTGACTCTGTGTGAAGGTAAATAATCCTTGGATCAAGTAAAATATAGTAACATTTCATTAAGAATAACTTATTCATCGATCTAATGGCACTTGAAAAATTGAATAATTTACAAAATTATATAACATTGTGTAAGTTATGTATATTGTAGTTTGATTTCATAAAGAATGTAGATGGCTTCGAAGAAGACGATACTTGTACACAGGACTGATGAGTTAACAACTTCGGTGAAGGTTTCTTGGTTTGTACTCACGTAACTACACGTGATCATTATCTATAATCTTCAGTAAAAAAAATACTAACTACGCGGAAAATCGGTAAATGCCTACAGTTTCACTTTCCGTGAGATTATTCATACAAAGATGAACAGGTATTAACAAAGTTATATTATAATTATTGATATGAATTTACTTCTTATACTGTTATTAACAGACAATTCAATTGTATTCTAGGATTGCAACTAAAATTAATATCTAACAATTTAAGGGAGCCTTTTAGTTTGTTGCACCAGACACACTTTTTACGGTTGTATTTATTCAAGTATTTCTATTAATGTCAGTTATCTTCAATTTTACATAGAGTAATTTTTAACTTTTAAACGACACAATTATACAATTATTTTTCTTTATAAAAACATGCAAGTCTTCTTTGAAAAACTACAGTACCGGTTAAAAGTATACGATATAGTCTCGAAATTAATGAATGAGAAAAATATTATACTACCGTGCTGTTAAGAAACTAATATGCCAAAACTGAACACGCATAGTTGATATATCTACTGATTCTATAAGTTTCATTGATTCGTCGTAAAATGTTTTAGTCTTTCATGAATATATGTTTATTTATAAAATACGTCCAATTCTGCGTCGAAATATATGTATATTATTATTAATATTAAAAATATAATTATATTCTATCGTAAACAAAAGATCTTTTGATCCATGAAATTACTTTAAAGTCGCGTTACACTATCTTACACGAAATACCAGAAGATACCAGTGAAACAAGTGACCGCATTTCTCTGCGCTGAAGGAATGCATACAAAATGACCGACATATATTTCTTCACCCTTCAACGTTGAAGTTTAACATCCTTGAATTTTATAACTGTTCATTCGAAACTATACAAACGTAGAAATTGATCGAATAATAATCGCTTCCTGATTCTACGGATCACTGCGAACGATCTCACTGCAAGATTCACTTAATAAATATTACCAATAAATAATTATTCAACAACTAAAAACTGTTACGGTACACGTTATCAATGTCTTACGTTTGGTAGCTAAAATTTGTGACACCAAATTTGGACATTTAATCCTGGCTAGATCATCGTCGATGTTTATCATCAATTATTCATACCTGAGATGACGAAACAGCATTTTCGACAGTTCCCCAACGTACGAACATTTAAAGGTCAACGGTCCATTGGAGCCGTTCACGTAAGTCAATTAAGAGACGCCTGTAAATCGATACTAAAGCCGAACGAATTTAAAAAAATTTCAGCGGGATTTTCCAACTGGCGAACGGAAGGTTGAAAATGTGCACAAAATTCTCAGTGCCTCTATCAGAATATTCTAGAATACCCACGCGTCTTAAAAATCGTCAAGTCACTTGTAAATTTCATTCCGCAATCTTCATAGGTAAACACTGTTATATAAAATAAATAATAATCTTTTACGGTAAACGCTAACCTGAAAGTTTATCGTTGTTAAATTCTTTTGATGCATCTTGTACAAAAACCTTTAGAAAAACAAATCAACTACATTACCTGTATCGTTAACATCACACTATTCTCCACGAATATTCGAAAATGACATCCATATAAATTCAAAATACGAAACAACTCCGAAGCATACGTCAAACTTGACACTTAGTCACCTAACCTTTACCACATTATACCTTTCACAGTTCCACTTTTCAAATAACTAACGCTCGACAGGGTTCCTTTATCCCCGTTTTATCATTTTTAACGCGAAGAAGCCCCTCAAACCTCTCGAATGACAATAGATTCGGTTGACGTTACAATACACGAAGACGAGACCGCGACAAAACTCGAGCCTCCGGTCGCAGGGAGTAGCGACCGCGGAGACAAAGCGGAAACGTAGTCGCAAGGAAGGTTAAATGGGACTCACCGTGGCTGCCATCCAATCCGTTCAGAATCGTATCCAGAATGTCATGGCACAATGATAGAACTAAATTAATCATCCGCGCACTGGCGAACCGGAAAATTCACCAGACACCGAGAAAACAACTTCACTGGTCAGTTCGCACACTTATTTGGTTACATGTCGCACTCTCGCGGCCCGTGGGGCAATTTTTATTCGCAGATCAGCTCCCTCTGGCCGGCGGCCCTCGAGTGAGAAGGTGATCTCGGTCGAAATCGGATCGGGCTTGCGATCGAATGGATCTCGTCGGGGATTCGTGGTATGTATGGTGTGGTATGGTATTGGTATTAAAGAGAACAGGACACGAACCGAACGTGCCGAACGTCGCCGGCCAAGTGAGAGGCTAGCGGCACCACCGACCAGGCGATGTGACGTCAGAGAGTGCCTCCTCTCTTTTTGCCATTCCACAGCGAGCGCCGCGAGAAAGGTGCCTATACAACTTCGTATCCCCTTCTCTTATGTCCTTGTTTGCGAGGAGCACCGAGGAGACCTTAAAGGATACCCTCGGTGCCAGGCGAATATTTTCATCGAAATTCTTCGGGCGAATTACCTTTACAGCTGCCCCCATGCCCGCACGCGATCACCGTTCGCGAAATGGCACCTCGTGTGGAACAATGGGAGCAACGGCGGAGCAACAGGAAGCAGATGGGTCGGAATCGAAGATCGATATTCGATTATCGATAAAGTATTTCGAAAGGTGCCGAACAAGGTTTCCATCTAGAAATTCGATGTGCTGATCTTGAAAAGATTGTTATATACTGGGTGTTGTTATTGTGTATGATGTTTTTTTAAGGATGAGTGCAAGTTTATCATGAATTCTGTTTTAATGGAAATATCGGAAAATGGCCACTTGTGGATTTTAATGAAATTGTTTGTAAACCTTTCTTTGTCTGAGAACACGTTTAGAAATGTTTGTGGTACGACCTACTTTTATTCAATAGGATGTTTCGCAGGTGATTGGAAATAAAGGTTTAATGTTAATGTCACGATGAAGGTGAGAGATCGTGTTAAGTGTTGGACAGGAAAAAAAAAATAAATTTCAGAAGAAAGGACAAAAAATGGTCCCCAATAACACTAAATTTTAATAATATTTTAACAATAGATATTCAGTGCACATTCCTGGAAATGTGAAACACACACTTTTTTCGAATTAAAATAACTAATGAAGTATGTATATCACTTTCACTGAATAAAAATACATTGCAGACAATAATCGCAGATAAAACGAACGAAAACCACTGTTACGCTTGAGCCATTCCATTACAAGCGGAAAAAAAAGAAAGAGTATATAATGTTCGTTCTAGAATTCAGATCTCACAGATAAATGGTAAGAAAAACGTAATAAAAGTCGTATATACCATATAATAAAAGAAAATATTGATTCCTCTGTATTTATAAAAGAATATTTCAACTTACTCTTTTGTTTATGTAAATTATGTTCATTGTCAGTAGTAGATTTCTCCAAAAAAATTATGAATCTTCTGCAAAACACATAGATTGAGTAAACTGTTTTACGTATATATATTCTTAACAGTTTCACAAATCACTGAAACTATTCACGTGCATAGTGTACCATAAATTTATCAGGAATTTATGTTCCATAAAGTCTGTATTAAAGCAATTTCACAATTTATCGATACCACAGAAGGTTCCATAACTGCCCGTGGGATACATTTACAGCCTAAAAGTCGGTTTGCCGCGAATTTAATAGTAAAATCGTATAATAGACAAAAAGAAAACAGACACGGCGCTCCTATCAGTAATTATTTAGGTCAAATTCCATGGCATACGAATCTCTCGCAACTCGATCGTTCCAATTTCAGACACATTCTCCAACTCCTGGTGACAGCCGTCAGGGTCTCCCCCGGTCGCAAAAACCTTGGAATACATTAATAATAATTATCCTTTGACAATAATCGACAACGCGAAATATACGTATATTGGAAGCCTGGGGTACCACTGGATCAATCATGATCTTATTTTTCTTCGAGAAGGTTCGGCCATGTCACCCGTTACATGAAACCGTACGCGTTCCTCGAGCACCGCACAAAGCGAAGACCGAGCACTTTCACGTGGAGGCCGCGTTAGTAAATATCATGGCCATATTTTCTATCCGCTCGTCCTTATCCCGCCGCATACTTCGCCGAAGAACAACGCCTATCTCCGTCTTCTTTGCAATAATCGAGCGTGGGTCATTACACGTGCTTGTCCTACCTACCCTCCTTCATTCGTTGCTACCCAAACCAAAATAGAGACACACGACGCACAGTGGTCCGAAACCATAAAAACATGCTCAAAAGTCAAATTTTCGACTTCTTTGGAAACGCACGGTAGCCACAGATTCTTATATCTATGGAGTAAGTTTTAGCATGCTTTAAAGTTTGCCATAAGTCACCCAAAATTGTTTAGGAAAACTTTGAAAATCACATTTTTTTCAATTGACGTATTTGGCCTGACTATATTTTTCTATAGATAAGAATTGACTTAAATCCCCTGTCACCTTTCGCGGCTCGAAAAAAAGGTAATATTTAGGAATTTTTTAAAAAGAATGCAAAGAAGATCCGATAAAAAAAACTACCTGTCCTGTATTTATTATACATTCAAATAAATAAGAAGAAATTTTGTTTCAATATCGTTGCAGCGTGGACAAATTGTAGGTGGTGCTAATTCTGTTGATCCAAAATTGCACTGTACAAACGGTGCCCACGATGTCTCGGTGTAGAGTAATCCGAAATCAAAATTTTAAGAAGATTATTGAATGTTATAAAAAATAAAATGGCTGCATTTGGTATGAATTTTAACGGAGACATGCAAAAAAAGGAGTAAATTTTACGTATATTATTGTGAATAACAAAAAAATTTATGTTTCAGAATTTTCAATAGTAGGTCGTACGACTACTATGCAATTCTATTGCTCAAAATACCCTTAAAACCGTTTTTTCTTTTTGATAATGAAAAACATATGAATAAGAGTGCTATGATTTTTGTGCACGTATTTACGATTTCGGACCACTGTGCGCCGGCCGGCCTTAAGTTTTCCATCGTGATCATTTTTTAAACTACGATCCGCACGATTCACCACGTTCCGCTGTCTTAATTATCGCGCTCGATTACGCAAATCTCCTGTATAATTCACGCATTACCTACCATTTCAAACACCTTTAACTCTCGGGAAATTAATCTATGCCAGTGAAGATTTTGCGAAATCGGTGTCAGACGATGGAGAATTCGGATCTATCGCTTAAACGTCATAGTTCTGTGAGATCGTTTATAATGGATGACAACCGAGGATTGCAATATTCGTAACATGAAGGTCTTGAAGCTAAATGAGCCGTTCAGAGGTCAAAGTGACTAATTCCACTTTTTGAAGTTTTGTCAAATTGTAGTGTCAAAGCACTTGGTTGATGCTCAAGTTTTTCTATTTGAAATAAATTTCTACTTATTCATTTGTGGATCTTGTGTGGATCTGTGATTGGAGCAATCACTTTGGCAAGTAAACGGCTCAAATAAAACTCAGCCAATCCTAGGAAGAAATACTGTCAGACGACTTATTCTACTCCATAATTAGCCTGTAACTTAATAACGAAGCACTTCATGTATTATATTGTTACAGATTGAATGGGATTGAAAATTGCTTATTTGAATTGCAAAATTGTATAGGTACATCTATGTAGATTCTTATTCTATTAGATCGTTGCACATGAAATGGTCAATTTTGCTAATAGGTATATTTCACGTTATTTTTATAAATGAAAACTATAACATAGCTCCTGTTTTTCTTGTAAAATTACATAGTGTACTCTACACGTTTCAAAGTACTATCTAACATAGCAGTAAAACCAATTATGTTAAATACCTACTAAACTTATTTAAAGTCGAGAATTAATCTCATTATCCGTTAAATTCGTCAATTACGTTTACATTCATTGAAGCATAGACGATTAAGCAAAATTCATAAATACACTCTATAACGACACATTTGAGTTGCGTTGTTTTTATCTTTTACTGCCAAAAAATACTATTTACACAGTGTTGACAATTTTGGGCGAAAAGGTGACAGCTTAAAATATATCCGAAGAGTCATTTTCAAATTCAGTATAATAATGATGTAATGAAAATAACATGATGTATAGTCTATTTAAACTACTTTGTCTAATAAAATTCGTATAATGTTGAATCTATCTAGTATCAAGTACCTATCGGTGATAGAACGGCCATTTTATATGCAACGAACTAATATCTTGACTTGATAGGAGATATTAAGAACAAGATGTATTTATTAAAAAATTTGAAGTCAGGAGACATATAATTGTACGTAATTGAAGCATTTATACTATATTTTTTTATACTACATGAAGCAAGTTCGTTTGCTTAATCCACTGCGTATGACACTCTAGTGACACTTATCCAAGTAGTGGCACTCAAAGGGACACATGTATTATTATTTTTTTCTGCCTCTTGACGTAGTTTATTTTACAAACTACCGTATTATTACTTTAATTTCAGCGAACCATTAATGAAAGAAGAAAACAGAACACTAAAACGAAGTACATTTCGTGATCCATAACGCAATGTGTTATATAATTTTATAAAATACAAATACTGATCTACACACTTCTGTGGTCATTGCATACACAAAAACAATCCATTTTGCATGAGAATGCAAATGGAGTAAATGCAATGGAATAATTCCAAATATTTGTATTAAAAAAATTATAATAAATACAGTACTGGAAATATTTATTGCATCACTCGAATGTTAAACACATTATCACTTATGCCTCCCTTCTTATTAGTACCATAAAAAGTAACTGAAACAGATATTTATTCCAAAAATGTGTAGCTCACCACCATGACCAAAATAAGTTGAACATGAATCATTTTATCAATCATTATTCCTATGAACATTATGCGTACTACGAACCTTTGAGAGTGATACAATAAGTATTTCCAGCAGTGCGGGTTTTAAATGTTCCTGCTGCGCCATTTTTCAATTAATCGATTAACAGCGGTTGTTGCATAAACACGACATTAAATTTAAATCTTTTTAATTAGGATAAAATATTTTGCTTTACATCTTTGTAAGGCAAGGTATTAATGGCCTAGATTCTAAATTTACTAAAATTTAATTTAAACGTCGTAATTTTGTATTTTAATTGAAAATAAATTATACATATATATTTCTTTCGAGTTATGAATACTATTTTAATGCTTGACCGGTTTTGGGTTAAGGGACTCCATTACAAATCATGCATCAAGTCGCTTTTCCGTTTAGGAACTTTTACCGCAGATATTCCGAAAATCTCGAGTTTTCCGCTGTTCACGTAACGTTCCGCGAAAAACAAGCTCGCCAATTGCCGGCCACGAAACTATCGCAAAGTGCGGAAGCGGAGTCGAGTTTACGATCGTGACTTTTTCTTCGTCTTTATAACATGGCATCCCGAGTCTCGGTCAGTGGACTTGAATCATTGGATGAAGAGGAGGAAGCCTGTCAAGGAGAACAAGAAAATTCTCCCTGTACATCCTCGATATATACTATTCTCTATTTTCAAGCTAATACTACACCCCAGGCTGATGATATGTGCTGCCAGAACATTTTTCCCGGCCGAGTGAATACCACCACGGTGATACACGCGAGAGCTCGTACGTTTGCTATTCGTAACAGAACGATCGAGAGTCCTTAACATCCAGTTCGCTAACACTTCTGGTTACGTTAACGCCTGCATTAAAGTGACGTAACTGAAACGCTTGTACACGTGTTATTTGTCGGAATGGTATTTTAAGTAACGTACGATTCGCTTGTGAAACGCTAACCTTTCGATATAAGTACAATGAACATTTTGTAAAACCACCGACGTTATGCGTTACGTGTACAGGGTGTCCTGGAATTGTAAGCATGTATTGGAAAGTAATTTCGTTTCTTGTATGAAAATGAAAGAGGATTTTTTTTTTTTTATAGAAAGAAACAGTTCGATTCAGTTATATATTGACGATTTTGTTCCAACTCCTTTTGCCACCTTTCAGGTAATGAAGTGATTCCGCGCTCGTAAAACTTCTTGTTCTGATTGACAAAATACTGAATTAAGTGATTTTTCATACTTTCATTTGAATCACAAGTTTTGCTAGTCAGAGTATTTTGCAGCGACCGAAACAGGTGATAAATGGATGGTGTCACGCATCCGCTGAATACATATAGTATTATAGTGGATGCGGTAGCACATACCGTCCGAGGCCTAACAGCTTCTGGCGAGTCACCAAACTTGTGTGAGGTCTAACGTTGTCGTGAAAAAACACAACACGTTTTTTGTTCACCGATTCTGTCCTCTTCTGCTTGATGGAATCATTCAATTTTCCAAGTGGTGGCAATATACGTTCTAATTAATTGTTTGATTGTATGGCAGGAGCTCAAAGAAAACAATCCCTTTCCAATCCATTAAATGTATTATTAATCTACTCTTTAAAACAAAAACCATCAAAATTTTCACACTAATACAACATATTTCACCACGTATGTTTTTCGTATACAAGAAGCTTTTAATTTGCTTGAATGAGGTTGCAATTGATGCGAGTAATACTGAAAATGATAAAAATTAAAATTCTAACACAACATGTTAGCTTCTGTCCGCTAACGACAACGAGGTCATTGGTCGCTGGTTATTACTCTGTCTCGCTCACTTTCGATGTAACATCGTTTACTCTCTTCGTCGAGAGATACAGGTAAGGGACCTACATACACCCAGTCATGAAACGATCATGTGTCCCTGAGTCTTTTGTCAGCATCAATTTCAAATCCCGACCCACTAACGGAGCACACTGTATTATGTTCAGCTTCTTAACATGTTAATAGTCTCGTGACCTACAGTGACGTGGAAAATTATGGCGACGCATTACTGTGTTGTAACGTCTTAATATAAAGTCGCAGATGGAGTTTCTGAATAGACAGAGAATGCATATAATTAGTACACGTATTTGTGTACGTGAACAATGAATTTTTTTTCAATAGTATACAGACGTATGTTTAGTACAATATAAGGTTGGTTCATATAACGCGATCATTCCATTTACTCGTAAATTATTGGCTGTATGAAAAAATATTTTAACCAAAAGTTGCATGGTATCAAGGGGTACATATAATTTATTAACATTAGTAAAGAAATACGGTACAAATTATGTCATGTTTGGTCTCATTTAATCAGAAGAATCTTACCAACATGTTAAAAATATTTACTGATATCTCGAAAACTGTTCAATTTATACCCTATATGATATAATCTATTTTTATGCAGTATGTGATGCTTTACCGAAATTCGAGAAGAAATATTGAGCATTCAATAAAAAACATATTATTGTTTGAAATACTTTTTCATACAGCCAATAATTTGCAAGTATTTAAAGTGGTCTCGGTAGGTGGACTATCCTGTATACTATTATAACATAATGTGATCTGATACTTTTGCACGCCGTTATATACGTAGGTCAACTAATTTTTGCCCGCAAATAATGCAATTATTTTTAAAAGATATTATAAAACCGTAGAATTTTCAAAGATATATATACATGGAAGTACAAATGACTGCATCACTTGCATAAATAACTAAGTGTATGTTAATGTATTAAAATATTCTAAAATATCAATAATAATATTAATATTATTCAGTGGTATAGGTGTAAACATTGACCCCCGAACGACTGTTTATTTTCACCAAGAACGTTCTTTTTGCACTATCCCTGAGGCTATGTACTATTCAATGATCGTGTTCCCTAAATTGTACATCTGGAATTAATTATTTTGTTAGATATCTACAGCCTCTGTTGCTGTACATATCCAAATATATAATTGTTTTGTCATCTATTAACTGAAATAACATGCCACGAGCAGTACATTTCCATAACCTAACAGACAAATTTTGGGAGTTGAATCACCGATGTTTTTGTGCTTACAGCATCTCCAAATGTGGCAATGGCCAGGTAACACTAGTGGTCCAACGTGGGCGTCAAACATTGAATTGTAATTCGGTGTTCATCTTTTATATCAAGTCTATATTCAATCTATTTTTAATTCCTATATGAAGTGTACCAATAAGTAATCCACGGTGTTTGCAATAATGAAGAACTTTAAATTCAGGACTTTTAATTTAAGATAGACATTTTGTGATGAAATTTAATTTTGTTAGTAATGTGTCTATATTAAATAGAAAAACATTCGTGAAAATAAATGCACACGCTTTTCCCTGAAAAATTCCCAATAATCCGCTTTTTTACCCTCTAAACTGCGGACGACCCTTCAAGGGTGATCTAGATTTTTAAAAAGATCCACGGCTAACTGTTCATCTTGTTCACATTTCTAGGTGCGTTCGTTGACACCGTTTTAAGAATTTCAACGTCACAGCCACGTGAACGAAGTCACACATACGCGGACACCTGTCGATTCCGCCATGGTCTCAGCCGAAATGCAAACATCCGATGGAAAACACGGCGATGAAAACGGAGAGGAAAATGTTGGGAATAAATGCATAGAAAAGTCGTCGACTGACGCGACCGTAGTCCATGATCTTGAGCAGCATTCTTGTGTCGTGGGAGTCCTTCGCATAATTAACGCGACAAAAGAATGCAACGGTGAAAGAGAAGGCTTAGGAGGAGCGGAGAAAAATGGAGTTATGTTGTCGAGAAAAGGACGGACGTATCCGTGAAAAGAAAAGGAGAAAGAGAGCAGGAAGTAGTTATCAAGAGAGAGAAAAAAAGAGGAATACAAATAACGACGATAGAATACCGAGCGACATAATTAATGATTTCTCCGTAGTAATTAGCGTTTTCACTGATCTTGACTGGGACGTTAGTTCCTTCCTCGAGCTGCGTACATATTTACTCTTACTTTGCATCGCGATGAATACGTTATGAACAACGTTTCTTCGTAACCGACATTTGCTATCGGTCGACAACCTTCTGTGTGGACAATATAAATATTGTTCAATTTCGTAGCAGTTTGAAAAGGAATACTAGGGTCCCAATTACTGCCAGTGTCCCTAATACTGCCACTTTATTTGTTTTACTTGATCGAAACGTAATGTATAAAGAATTGTGTAGAAAAAATTTGGATTCTGATTTACGCAACGCTCTTGTCTTGAATTCTCAACAATACTCGAACTTCATGTTAATCTTAATTTTAACGGAATTCTCTAAAAAAAAAATCGGTCCTTAAGCGGTTAAGAATAAGGTAAATGAGAATCGGAAAACAAAAGATTTGGTGACGATTTAGGCAAAGATTATTAATATATTTATAAATAGAAAGCATAGAATCGACGGCTCATCTATGATTCACATATAAATAAACAATTATCTTAAAAGCAGGTGAACTAAAAGATTGACAATTCGTTTCAATAAAAAGAAACATGCACAATTTACCATATTCTTGATAAAAGAAAACTTTCGTGAGTTTAATAAATACAACGACAGTTTTTCGTAGTAATTTCTTTTTGAATATCTGAAATGTTAAATTAAAAATTGTTATATCGAGAAGAAACGCGTTAAGATGTTCCGTGTTAGGTGTTGAAGGAACGAAGACCGCGTTGAATAGATCGTGAAGCTTCAATGAATAACTGTGAATGAGATCCAATGTACTTTCGAGTACGAAGCCCCGCACACGTACTTACTAGTGCACATATTATCGAAAGGATCTTGGCCTCGCGCGAATTTAATTATAATGAAAATGTGTCGCGCGGCACTTTCTCTCGTCGAAGAAAGAAACGAGGGAATATGTGTGTAAACGAACCGAACATACTCTCTAAACCTAGCACCTCATTAATTTTTTAGTGTTACGTTTTCACACAGGAAGACGATTAGAAGTGTTCGTCAAATTAAAACCACTACTGCTGGTCGTAAAAATTCATATAAAGATAAAGTATATAAATTCCACAGAGAAACTAATTTGAGAATAGGATGCTAATTCAATTTGGTTGAAGTTTTAAAGTCTGTTTTTCTTAGAATCTATGTATTTTTCGTTTTTCAAGAAACTGATATTTTATGTAAAACTAACCGTTTCCCGTGGCTAAAAAGTAATTAAAGCATTTCATAGCGTAAATAATTACATAAAACCATAAATTTGGCATAAACATTCTCAGTTTAGTAATTACACATTTTTCGTTATGTAAGCAAGAAGACTCTTTTAAATAAGTTCACTTCCCTTCGCGCACAAAATAAATGAAATATTCACGTACATTATGATTCCTACAAATTACGTAACTTGAAATTATCTTTAAGGACACATCCATTTTTTATTATATTGCACAGACCGAAATACCATTTTCTTGGAGCGAAGAAAATGTTTCATGACAGATGCAACAAATTTATTAGATTACATAAAAAAACACTTCTCGAAATATTCTACAGTTTTATGGATTAAACTAGAAAAAAATATTTTCTTTTCTATAGAAGAATAAATCTAGAATGCTGAAATATAGTCGAACCGACGAAAAAACTTTTTACTTTAATTGCCAGGAATTGTAACGAATTACATAAAACATATGTCGGGCAATGTTCGACATACCGTTTAAATGTGTTGCGAGAGATTTGAAAGCATTTTCTGCAACTGTGATCCATATTATAGGACGAAGGTGGGTGCAACGGATAACGGAATGCCTTGGATACCACCCACGACCGAGATCACTAGCATTTCGCATATGGCCGTTATCCAAGGGTAATTTTCGCAACGTGGGAATCCACGACCTTTCGTTTCTACATTCACGATTAATCTCAACTGAATAGCGGGAAAAGCCGCGGGTCTTTCCCCAACTAGCTCACGTGACGCTTTATTGTTCGAAATGATTAAAAAATTGTTAGAAGTGGAAAATTATGTAACAAGCAATACTATTTCTTCGACATACGTATGTAACAGCTATCATAAGTTTAACACTAGAACTACCAACGTTGAACATATACTGAATTAAATTGTATAATACAATAATATAGTTTCACTTAAAAAAAAATAGTTTCGTGCTACGACAAGTGCATATATTGAAACGAAAATTGTATTGTAAAGTTACGATGTAGATAATACGGATGAAAATTAATAAAATAACCAATTTATAACACAATTCCCAGAACTTTGAAAACACCCCTCCTATATGTTATATCTATTGTTTAAAAAAAAATCAACCGATGACGAATAGTAAAAGATTCTAATAGGGAAACTGTATCTATTTAATACGCAGCATCTACTGACTTAAAGTATGAATAACGAAAAGACTTACTTGAAATTGTAGATATCCATCGATGAAATCATTATCCATAGTCACTGGTTCGAACAGAACTATGTTAGACGCCTACGTATGTATGTACGAACCTCAAGGAAGTACACGGCGATTATTATTAGTACACTTTCCCCGACGGTGTTCCTTATCTGCGGCTCGGACAATACGCGTATGAGCCGTAATCAGAAGCGTATGTTCGTTAACGACCCTACCCGCGACTTCCTTGAGCCCTTCGAAGATCGTTCGTTCTCCAGCGGTTATTATCCGAACGCGTGAATCGCGTGACCAGCGTTGTCCCACAGCCGTGAACGCGGGACTACGTGCGTTATTTCCTGCAGAAAGAATTTTTTTTTTTCGTTTTCGGTCGCCGAGGCGTCATTTTTTTTTTATAAAGTTACTTTAAAGTCTTACAAAAGAAGTAAATTGAAGTAAATATGTAATAAAGTAGAATTAAAAGTTTCATTAATGAATTTTAATGTTCTCATAGACTGCCAATCATTTGCTTTATTCAACCTGAGCACGTATATTATATAAACTGTCAACGTTTCTTGTGTAATATACTTGATTACAGTGGAATCTTAACTGATTATGTTAAGGTGATCGTTAAGAAATATGTAATAGATACTCGAAACACTAAAAACGGATATTAATGAAACTGTCTGAAATACAGTCGTGTTACATGTAACATTAACTGTATAATTTTTTCTTACATAAAGCGTTCTGTAATATTTTATTCGAATAAGTGACTGTTGGCTACAAGTTACCACATATTCTTAACGCCATTTAATTAATGCAGGTTCGGTAAAACCTACAATTCCTTTCCGCCATTGTGTATCCAGGTCAATAAGTTCATAGTACTAGCCTTCCGTCAAGTATGAAATGCACCATAATCGAAATTACATTCCTTTTTATGATTTTTATGTCAACGTTCAATGTTCAGCCATACCGCCAATAGCAAAAACGTCCACACTTCTACTTGCGAATAATTTGAAACATATTTCTTTAATTATACGATGCATCAAAATAATCGTATGAATTATTACCACAGATTAAAATTACAAACAATAAAACAATTTATGTACACACTATATATTATGTTTTGTTTCCCTTTGTTCACAAGTTCGTTCGCCAAGTAAATCAGTTTACTGCAAGAGAAAGTGATCACGAGTTTGTGCATTATATTAAAATCTAGTTTCCACCAAGAAGATTGTGCACAGAGCGTATTTTTGTAGACTGGATTTTGTGTGTAACAAAAAATTCAAAGAAAGCTGTGCTATTCACTTTCGCAAGTATGCATACAATTAAAACGAAAGTAAACATTGCAGTATCTTAACTATTTTTAAGTGAATGCAATACGATGAAAGAATTGAAACATACATAAAAACAACCCATCTTAAGGGATACAAAAAATTGGTGAATACATGTATATTTCTTACCGACACCACGATCTGTAAAACTTTAGTGACATACAATACTAATTAATTTTCAAAATATAAATAATACTATTATTGATATTACATGTATTAAAATACTTCGTATACCTACTTTTCAAGCTGTTCGGTTACCAGAAACGCGGTTTTCCAGTGAAACCGTAGTACCATTAGAACATTTCATGCATCTTTAAAAAGCTAACGTGCAATTATAATAAGTGTAGCATCAAAATGTTTTCTGTGAAGAGGATAGCTTTACCATAATTCCATATAATTACATAAAACAAAAATAATTAAAAGTAATGGACTTAATTTTTATAAAGAATAGACAACGCGAGTCTAAATTAGTTTGATAATAAAAATAGGGGTGTCTCTGTGAAATAAGTACACATGATAGAAAAAAAACTAAAGGAAAAATTCACAACTGTACAACAAAGTTATCTTTCATGGAGATGCTTTAATGGAGACAAGTGCATTACAAGATTGTGTCCTTACATATAATTGGATCAATACAACTTGCCACTCTTGTTACTATATACGAATAAAGAAATACATACTGACAGCAAGTAGTACCGAACACGAAATGTATATAAAAAAAAGTAGTATAATGTCACTATCAATACTATCAATTTTTCTAGAAATTGCTGATCGAGATGTTATTCCCAGCAGTCAGTTTGAAGACTTTCATAGAGTTCCTAACTGCAAAGTGTCTCTGTTGTTCGACTGGTCATCTACATCAAACTGACTACCAGGAGAGTTAATTTCCCATTGATTAACTAGAATGTACTTTTTCATCAAAGACAGTAAAATTTTGCATTCCCCCCCGAAGACGTAATACTAAATGCAATGTAGACTCCTTTTGGATGTTGTAGTCTGAGAGCGTTCTCCCGTCTTCCAGTTGTTTGCCAGCAAAGATCAAACGCTGCTGGTCTGGAGGAATTCCTTCTTTATCCTGAATCTTCGCTTTCACGTTTTCTATTGTGTCTGAAGCCTCTACCTCCAGGGTGATGGTTTTCCCTGTGAGCGTTTTTACAAAGATCTGCATTCCTCCTCGAAGTCGCAGCACCAAGTGAAGCGTGGACTCTTTCTGGATGTTGTAGTCTGAGAGCGTTCTCCCATCTTCCAGTTGCTTGCCAGCAAAGATCAAACGCTGCTGGTCTGGAGGAATTCCTTCTTTATCCTGAATCTTCGCTTTCACGTTTTCTATTGTGTCTGAAGCCTCTACCTCCAGGGTGATGGTTTTCCCTGTGAGCGTTTTTACAAAGATCTGCATTCCTCCTCGAAGTCGCAGCACCAAGTGAAGCGTGGACTCTTTCTGGATGTTGTAGTCTGAGAGCGTTCTCCCATCTTCCAGTTGCTTGCCAGCAAAGATCAAACGCTGCTGGTCTGGAGGAATTCCTTCTTTATCTTGAATCTTTGCCTTCACATTCTCTATTGTGTCTGAAGCCTCTACCTCCAAGGTGATGGTTTTCCCTGTGAGCGTTTTTACAAAGATTTGCATTCCTCCTCGAAGTCGAAGCACCAAGTGAAGCGTGGACTCCTTCTGGATGTTGTAGTCTGAGAGGGTTCTCCCGTCTTCCAGTTGCTTGCCAGCAAAGATCAAACGCTGCTGGTCTGGAGGCATTCCTTCTTTATCTTGAATCTTCGCTTTCACGTTTTCTATTGTGTCTGAAGCCTCTACCTCCAGGGTGATGATTTTCCCCGTGAGCGTTTTTACAAAGATCTGCATTCCTCCTCGAAGTCGCAGCACCAAGTGAAGCGTGGACTCTTTTTGGATGTTGTAGTCTGAGAGCGTTCTCCCGTCTTCGAGTTGCTTGCCAGCAAAGATCAAACGCTGCTGGTCTGGAGGAATTCCTTCTTTATCTTGTATCTTCGCCTTCACGTTCTCTATTGTGTCTGAAGCTTCTACCTCCAGGGTGATGGTTTTCCCTGTGAGCGTTTTTACAAAGATCTGCATTCCTCCTCGAAGTCGCAGCACCAAGTGAAGCGTGGACTCTTTCTGGATGTTGTAGTCTGAGAGCGTTCTCCCATCTTCCAGTTGCTTGCCAGCAAAGATCAAACGCTGCTGGTCTGGAGGAATTCCTTCTTTATCTTGAATCTTTGCCTTCACATTCTCTATTGTGTCTGAAGCCTCTACCTCCAAGGTGATGGTTTTCCCTGTGAGCGTTTTTACAAAGATTTGCATTCCTCCTCGAAGTCGAAGCACCAAGTGAAGCGTGGACTCCTTCTGGATGTTGTAGTCTGAGAGGGTTCTCCCGTCTTCCAGTTGCTTGCCAGCAAAGATCAAACGCTGCTGGTCTGGAGGAATTCCTTCTTTATC
>NW_015373890.1:3662082-3685988 GCF_001272555.1 Dufourea novaeangliae | reverse complement strand
TCTACCTCCAGGGTGATGGTTTTCCCTGTGAGCGTTTTTACAAAGATCTGCATTCCTCCTCGAAGTCGCAGCACCAAGTGAAGCGTGGACTCTTTCTGGATGTTGTAGTCTGAGAGCGTTCTCCCATCTTCCAGTTGCTTGCCAGCAAAGATCAAACGCTGCTGGTCTGGAGGAATTCCTTCTTTATCCTGAATCTTCGCTTTCACGTTTTCTATTGTGTCTGAAGCCTCTACCTCCAGGGTGATGGTTTTCCCTGTGAGCGTTTTTACAAAGATTTGCATTCCTCCTCGAAGTCGCAGCACCAAGTGAAGCGTGGACTCCTTCTGGATGTTGTAGTCTGAGAGGGTTCTCCCGTCTTCCAGTTGCTTGCCAGCAAAGATCAAACGCTGCTGGTCTGGAGGAATTCCTTCTTTATCTTGAATCTTCGCTTTCACGTTCTCTATGGTGTCTGAAGCTTCTACCTCCAGGGTGATGGTTTTCCCAGTCAGTGTTTTTACAAAAATCTGCATATTTGATGAGTTGTAATCTGAAGAATAAAATGTACAAATATGTTCCTCTGAAAAATTACCTTTTTGAAAGTAATAAGATATGAATTTCCGTAATTATTTTTGTTAGCAACAAATGGATTTATTAATTTGTTTTGTGTTGTTACTGTAGAATAATAGTGTTGTTTCTTATTGCTTTAATAGTGTGTCTGTAGCCTGTGCGCATTTCAGAGTAACACTGGATATTTTTTCAAAAATATTCTGTTGAGAATATCGTACGTTGTGCATAGAAAGGTACACAAAATGGCGTCTTAACGAATTATCGAGAAATACTGTCGTTACGTAAAACAGAGAAATGTTACAATTGAATATAGTGTGTCAGAAGCAGAATTACGTGCTTCAGAAAAACAAATAGATTTTACAGTCACTTCTAATCAAAGGACTGATACGATTATATTTAAAAGTATAAGTATTGATCGTCTGGAACCTTCTTCCGAAACTGGAACAAGGACGATGAAACCACAGAATTTTACTTATTTTGTAATGATCCATGAACGTGGTTATCTACGTAGATATAGAATCAATATTTGTAGAATACTTACATGCGCTGAAATAATTTACAAGAATATATTTGCAACACAAGTCAGACCAAACAGTAGAAGAAACTAATCACACAAAAGCGTACTAAAGAATGAATCAGAATGAATACACACCATACACACTACTATACAAAGTAACGCTATGTGACGTCGATACCAACTTCTGGTACGTTCTCATGACAAGTTGGATATTTACTGATGAGAACGACCCTTGAGGTAAATCTAAATTATACATTGATTTAAACAAGATTCATCGAAACAGCTTACTGTATTTGTTGCCTTTAATTTAATTTTGTGTAATGATCACAAAACAATTGCAATTCAGTAAAATTGATATCACTTATATGTAATATAATAAATGTTTTAAAAACTTCAAAGTATTATTAACACTTCTCATTTGATTTACACTGTTTGTGCGAATAAAAATTAAACGAGATAGCCTTTAGTCGGACCACGACTAGTTATTAATAATTTAATTTTGTATCATTATCGTATTTTAGAAATCAAAAATTGTATCGTCCTTTCGACCTTTTGTAATTTTAGTTATCGTAGCTGCCAACATTTTCTGCCAAATTCTCTTGATCATTGAACAAGGAAAAGAATAATACGGTTTTAAAATATCTATTAAAATTATCTGAGTTTAAACGTTTGAAAATTGTTTTATGAGAAATAGTTCTTTCAAGTTACTAAACTAGTGTCTTTTTAAGAATTGTCTGTTTTAATGTTGGTAATAAATTCAAATTATAAATTATAAAATCGTACCACCGAATAGGTATAGGATTGACCTATCATCTTATGGTACTTCGTGTCTCTTGTTCTGAAATACCGATAGTGTAAAAAGTCAGGGAGAGTCTATTCATACTCCCATATAAATTATAGAAGCACCGGATATTTTTATTCCCGTCAAATCATATAGATACACGTAATATGAATGGAATATATAGCACTTCATTTGTGCTAATAATACTCAGAATTCATGCTTTATCGATAACGTTAGACGTTAGGTATTGTTACTAAAATGGTAACAGGGTTACGTAGTCCTATGAACGTGGGACAGAAAAAAGCATTGGATGATAGGTCTACTCTATACCTAGTCGGTGGTCGTAGATTCAATTATATAGTTTTAAAAGAACGAGTATAATTGACTACGGATAATTACCATTTAAAGATGGATATTTCTAGTGTTGCGTACGAAAGAAAGGAAAATACAATCTTATATGCTTCATTTCCACAGATAAATGAGTTATATTGTATATTTTGCGAAATTGATTTTATTGAAGTACATGAATCGTCAGCAAAATCAAATTTTCATTGGCAAACAATGAAATGCCGGTATCAGAAAGTCTTTATACAGATAATTATATTTTTTTATTTGGAGATTGCTTTCTATATTGCCTTAATATAATTTCAGACTACTTATTCACTTAATTTCTGACATAATCGCTTCACCAATCTTAGGCACAGAAAGATATATATTCATTATTACACATAAAGCATTTTTCGAAAGTGGGAAGTTAGAAAGAATTTTAAAATACTTAAAACTAGTGGTTTGTTAAACCTTTGAAATTATTATATATTTGAATATATAGTTTCTATCTATAATGATAGTACCTAAATAGTCATGTTTTTGTTTCTTTTTAACAGTATCAAGGAACTCGACCAGTTACTGTTGAAGTTTATAAAACTTGTCTTCTTTACACAATACAGTCTAAGATAGCTCCACTATGGAATAAAGTTGGTCAATATTTTCTTCAGGGAAAACAATTTTATAATTCTGTGGAACCAATTCCAGCATTAAAATTAGATGTTCTTTTGGAAGGTATTAAAATACTTACATACAAGTATTTATTAATAACATATGACAATATAAAACAAATTTTTAGAAAAAAACATGAGCTTACAACTTTATGCTGAAAAAGTTAATGTTCCATATATAAAGCTTGAAGATTACATTCCATCTTTTGTGTTATCCCAATTTTTAGCAGATCCCAAAGGATATATTGACTTATCTCATTATAAGTTACCATTTGTATATGTTTTACCAAGGTATTAAAAGTGTATTAAATTGTTAAACGTTTTCATTAACTTTTTTAAAGTAGACAGTAGTTTTCGAAATATTTTCAGTACCAAAAAGGGCAAGTTATTATCTGTATCTAAAGAAGTACCAACAAGATCTCTCTTTAAAGATTATGACCAACTTCGTAGACACTGGAAGAATATGGTGTGTGTATATTCATTAAAAAATGTTCATAATTTAAATTATTTCTAAGTTTATTGACAGTAAATACCTTACATTTCAGTATGGATATTCTTTGCCAAAAAATAAAAATGGAATTTTATATTTTGAAATTAAATTTCTAATACCAAGATCAAATATTTTTACTTATCCTAATTTATGCGTTGCATCTGGTCCTATAGATATTATTCCCAGTAGGGGTAAAGAGATTATAATTACACAATTCATATCTGATATGCTTGCAAAAATACCTACAATTTGTGGTAAAGAATTACAAATATTTAAACATGCTTTTCATAATACTGTAAGTAAAAAAATATTGTTCATGCAATATACTTTGAAGAACATACTGAATAATGAGAATTTATAACGCATTTCATATAGGAAATCCCAATTGCACACATACCATCTGGTCCGTTGTTCCAAAATAAAGAATTAAATATACCACTTAAGAGAAAATGTGATTCCATTTCAACTGTACCATTAGAATTTTCTGCTAGATATGCAGAAGAACTAAGAGAAAATCCAAATATTGCTTCTAAATCAATAAAAACACAATTAGCTAGGATTCATAAAATACACAATACATTTGTTTCTGATTCTAATATAGCAGACTTAAGTAGTAAAAATATCAGAGAAAATGAAAATGGTAATAGAAAAGTTATATGACATGCAAATATTATATAAACTTAAATTAATATAGTGACAAAACAATTTTTATAGAAGTTCAGTCTTCAAATACTATGCAAATGTCTGCTATAGAAAATACAAAACATGATTTCAATGAAGCTAGCACATCAAGAAATTCAAATGTTAATGTTACTATAACCAAAGATGAAACAATTTCTAAATATTTTAAAATCTGTAAACCACAATTTGCTATTAATACAAAAGAGGTAGTATTTTTTCTATTCTTTACAGAATTTTAATAATGGGTTTTCTTCTATATAATATGCACTTATATCTTTAACATAATGAAATTAGTTAGTACCAGATGGAATCCAAAAAGATTTCACATTAAAAGAGAAATTATTAAAAGCTAAATCTAATGAAAAAGAGAAAATGTCTACACAAGTAACAGTAAGTAATTCTTAGCTTGCGAATTGTATTGGTTTAATGAAAATAATATGAGATATATCCTGTTTCATAGAATCAAGATATTGATGTGGAAACAATGGCAAAAAATAATAACTTACATGAAGTAACAAATACTGTTTTAAGTAACTGGTTGAAGGCACATTCAATTCCACATGATTCTAGAGGAGCAAAAACACATCTCATTAACAAAGTAAAATCTCACTTAAGAAACACACAAGTGTTAAAACAATTTCGTATGTAAATAGTTAAATATTTTTATAATTAACAAACCCTATCATTATTGGCATAAGTACATAACATGCGCGTACATATAAAGAATAGTACTATTGTATTATTTAACAACATTATGTAAGGGAACTGTAATAAAAATTAAAAATGATCAAGCATTGTATAATAACATCATTTTCCAACTTCTATAGTTTTTTATTTCTAAAAACTGTGTATAAAAACAAAACGTTCAATAAATAAAATGACAACATAAATAACAGTAGTATATACATTTTTACATCATTACTTTGTTGTAGGCAATTATAACATCCAATATAGCTTTTCTCTCCGATTTCTCCTTTATACCAATTTCAATTAAGTCTTGATCAGTTAGGGTCATAAACAGTTCACTATCTACCTAAAATAAATTATATAATTGTGAAGATGATAAGCATGAAAAAAGAATTATATAACTTGTAATCATTAAGACTGATTCACTGTAATACTATTAATTTTATATGTATTTGTATTATTTTGCATATCACTATTTATAATACAAAACAAAGGTGTAATATATTTACTTCTTGTTCAAGAAATATAGGAATATGTTGACTCAATTCATGACGTTTTAATAGAATACACATTTTCTTTTCTTCTGAGTTCAAAATCATTCCCCTCGGGGGTGTTTTACAATGTGGTGGAGTTGGTGTATTTTCTCCAAATACATTTTCATCATTTAGGTCTGAAGGTACATATGGTGAACGTATAGGACTAAATTCAGGCGTATAAGTAAGAGTGACATTAAGATCCTCTTGATCGTTTTGAATATTTAAGTCTGGTGGTCGGATAGACTGTAATCTTTATAAAACGCACAACTGAGTTAAGACAAGACATTTATGTGAACACATGCTACATTCAGTAATAAAATATACCTCTGCAAAGATAGTTCCACAAGTAATTGTTCTTCCCTCACATTGTTTGTGATACTTACATCAAATTTATCACATTTATTTTGAGTAAAATATATGTTTGGAGATGTTGGTAGCATTCTATCAAGAGTACAAGTCAGTATTGGTGAAATTATGCTGTGCTGAATTGGATCTAAATGCTTGTTCAATAAATTCAATTTAGAAGGTTTTGTTTTTGAACATTTTTTGGAATTCACTATTACATTGTTGTTACACTCATCATTGCATGTTTCCGATGAGTGCAATACAAGAGTTGGTTTTATGAAAGGAGTCAAAGATAATACTATATTGTCACTTGTGTTTTCTTTGTCACATTCCTTCTCAATAACTTCATTTTTCAATTTCAAAGAATGCAGTTCCTCTTCTGTGTCTGATTCACTTTTTACAGAAATGTTGTCTGAGGTATCATTCCAGTAACTTTCTATGTCAAGATCTTCTGCCAAATTTGCAATTTCAGGCACTGTTGATAATTTCATCATGATATGTGTATATTCATCTAAGAAAAAAATTAAAAGAAACTATTAAAAATATATTACCTATTACATCATACATTTATATTAAACAAAAAGATACATATTGTCTTACTAATGTTTGAAACTTCAAACCCTAGATCCAATAAATTAAAAAATAAGTTTTTGTCATTTTTCATAGCGGCTATACAAAGTGGTGTAATATCATCATGTGCACAATTTAATAATGCAGATGGACATGCTTTGTGTATTATTTGGAACATATTTATATCTATTGCAGCTGCTAGACCAAAAACTGACAGACCTATAAATTGTGTAAAAGAGGTACAACGGGTACTAGATAGGCCATTGTATTGTAGCAGTGGTTTTAAATAAGGAGAATATATAAATTAATGTTACGTTCAGAAAGTTAAAGAAAATAATATATTTACCAAGATAAGTTGAATCATTTACATTAGCATTTCTTTCTAGCAGAAACTTTACTGTTTTCTCATCTCTATTTCGAACAGCTAGCATTAATGGTGTCCATCCAAATTTATTTTTTCTATTAATAACGTTCCTAGCACTTTCCTTTTGTAAAATTTCTTTTATAATGTCAAAACAGCCGTTTGCTGCACTTATGTGCAATAAATTCTCCCCATAGCTATTCTCTGTATTTAATGTATAGTCTAACAAAAAATTGTTATTATATAACATAAAATTTATTTTTACTATGCAGCAATGTATAAATAATTTTAATACCTTCCTTTTGCAGTGCTTTTATGACTTCTGCTTCTAGAACTTCTTTCGCGTTAGAATTTATTGATAGTTTAACGTTACCTTTGCCAAACATTGTTAATATAATTTTTGTTGAAACTCTGTTACTTTATCTATGATAATATAATATGCAATACATTCCACTTCTGCAACGCTATTGATAATTTAAAATCTTTTACACCATCAGAATTAAACAGCGAAAGTGACCTACAAGTACATTTCTCCTTTTTTTTCCTACTGTTTGTAAACGCTTATTAGCTAATTAATTGTTCGTTGTGATGTATAGAGTTTGAAAGTTGTAAAAATGTTAAAAGCACCGTATGAACAGCGATACTTAAAAATCATATTTGTATTACAAAGTGTAATGTTTAAATGCGATCTCCCTTTAAATAATTTCCGCCAAAATTCTGTTCTGTTTGACCAAACTTTTTTAGTGTAGCTGGTTGTAGTATGATGGCAGGATGGCAGCACAATCTCGTGAAATGTGACGTGAATGATAATTTCTAACAGCATTTGAATTTCATTTTACGCATCGTGTCTGTATTTGGATTCGAAAGTAAATTGTATTCTAAAATTTAAACGGTTCTGTTGTCAGATTTATTGCTATAACGTGTGAACAAGGAATCAATCGTGATTGCTGTAATTTGAAGTATAATTTACAGCGATAACTTTTAACCCAATGTAAGTTATTCTGTATTAAGTACATTTCCCTGAACTTTTTAAAGTTAGTTTTGCTTTTCGTTCGTACATAAATAGCTTGATTTTTCATTGAAGTATGACTGTATATTTTTCTCCAACATTTTCATTATTTTTTTTCATGGCAAAATCTTGTGCTAGGTTAACTTTTAGACGACGCCGTGATCATATTTTTCGGGGTGGGGGCACTAATTAAGAGAATGTATAGATGGGGGACACAAGTGTATAACGTTACCGTTAATGGTTAATTTTCTTGAGTTTTTACTAACTTCGTTTATACAAGCTGTCATATAAACTACATCTATGTATGTTAATGTTTCTATTCATACATAAAACACAATGGATTACTGACTTCTAGTAGAATAATATGGAGATATTGTCTTGTTAAATATTTCTTATGTTATTCAAAACTGTACTTGATTCACCTGTAACTTGCTGTTTAGAATGGGAAGCAGCGGCCAATTATATAGTCTCTCCTGGGGAGAGTTTAATTCTTCACTGGCTTCTGCGGTACAAGTATTAAGAGGTCATGGTGATCTGGTTGATGTTACTTTAGCTGCTGGGGGACGTAGCTTTCCTGCACATAAGATAGTTCTCTGTGCAGCTAGTCCTTTCTTGCTAGATTTATTAAAGGTGCCAACATTAATTATTTTTATACATACTTTAATACATTGGCAACTATTTGAAAAAATCTTTCATATATATTGTTGAATGATCAAAGAAAGAGTTCTTTCATTTTTTTTTATTGCTCAGTTGATATATTATTTCTATGGTTGGTAAAGTATTAATATATTTACTCATTATCTTTGAATATGCTACCAATTATAACTTTTGCTTTAATGTTGTGTTCATTTTATATAAATAGAGCACTCCATGTCAACATCCAGTGGTCATGCTAGCTGGTATAGGTGCAGATGACTTGGAATCATTATTGGAGTTTGTGTATCGGGGCGAAGTGAGTGTTGAACCATCTCAGTTGCCATCTCTGCTGCAAGCTGCTCATTGTCTTTGTATTCATGGATTAACACCACCTACTATATTAACTGAAGTATGTCTTACAAAGAAAATACTTGTAAATGGTTTTTATATATTATAGGGATTATATTCTTACTAAAATGACATTTAAATCTATTTACATAGAATGGAGAAGAGGTTCCAGCATCAGCTATACCAACCACAAATGAAGCCTTATCAAAGGAAACTAGTCCCTACTTTCCATTAAAACGAAGAAAGAAAAGAAGAAAGTCTTCTTCGTCTTCTGGGAAATGGCCACGCACTGGTAATAATGCTGATAATGAAAATAAGCCTACAGATGATCATAAAGATGAAGAAAATGCAGAACATGGTGATGATGCAGGTAAGAAATATTGAATTATACAGGGTGTCTCTGAAGAATAAGGAAATTAAAATTAAGTAAAGAAATGCTTGGCTGTATTACGGTATGATCAACTCATCATAATGAAACGAAAATTTTAGCTGTGGGTCTTGATTAGTTTCTGAGATATTAATAAAAAAGTTGTGTACAATACATTGAATTCTGCCTATACAGACGTGACTACTACAAGCATCTTTGCTGTAGATGTCAACGTCGTTACTGTTAAATATGCGATGACATAGTAGCGATGTAGCCCCAGAATCTATACATATGTATACAGTATAGCGTGTCAGCAACCGAGCGATCTTCACCGCTTGCGTGCGATACCAAGTGCGTGTAAAGCCCAAATAAATACTATTACTCGTGTGTTTTTTATTTTTAAAGCATTACTACTCATCTAAGTTGGTTAGAGCTAGTTAAAAAACAAAGAAACAAAAATACTGTACAAAGCATTATGTTTTGAGTTAATTAATATCTCAGAAATTAGTTAAGATCCACATCTAAAACTTTATATTTAGGGTTCTCTCTTCCTTCTTCCTCCCCTCCCACCCCTCAAAATTTCGTTTCAATATGATGTGTGGGTCATACCGTACTTTAGTCCAAATGCTTTACCAATATGTTGTTGAAAACTTATATTTCATAATATATGTGTCATTAGACAAATACTGAAGGCATGAGTATTTTAAATTTTCAGTATGATCACTATTTTCTCATATAGACAGCCCAAATGAGAGTAAGTCAAAGTAATTGTTACGACTGCTACTCCTGTTAAAGGGACCATCTTTTTCAGAGACATTCTGTTTATGAAGTAATTGTAAGTTTAATGATACATGTTGAATTGTAGTTTGATAATAAATACTTATTTACCAAAGTAAAAGGTAATATTGTTTTGTAATTATTTATGTTTAGTGTCATATTTTTATTTTTTTTAGAATTATATATTCAGCTGAATCCATCATTTCTGTTCTTATGTATATTCACTAATGAATTCAGTAAAAAAAACTTTAACAAAAAATGAAAATACGATATTACTTGTGTTCTGTGTCCGATATATTATTTCTCGTCTCCTCGAGTGTAAAATTACCATTTTTTAAGCAGTAATAGATGTTAAAAAACGGACACAAGCACAACCATCAATCGGGTTGAACTGCGCATAATCAATTAGACGACGATATTGCCTATTCAGATAGAACTTAAAAATTTCAGAAATAATCAGTTCAGCCCTGCATGGTAATACTGTGTTTGTGTCTGTTAGCAGCGAACGATCGATTGGAATATTCAAATCATCGGAGTTGTCATTCGCCGTGTGCTCAAGAAGCGCAACCAGTGTCGACAGAAAATTCTCAACCGGGACCGCATCAGGATCAGATATCGGATAGTGAATCGCATCTCCACACTTTAATGCCAATGCAGCCATATTCTCCATTGCACATACCACAATTTCCCGGCCCCCTCGGTATGGGCTTTCCTCCTGGTATACCACTTCCGCTAGTTAATCAGGGTTCAACTGCTGGTACGGCGTCTTGTGGTTTAGCCGGGAACATGAATTTATCAAAAATACGCGGTGCGTCTGATTGTCCAGGTGTTTGTCCGCTTTGCGGTGCAACGTTGCGGCAAGCGAGAAATCTGCGAAGACATCTGTTGTCCTCTTGCAAATATCGGTTTAGTAGTAATTCAGTTCAAAATTCGCCGGCTGACACGATGATGATAGAAGTGAAGCCTGAGGTCGAGCTGCCCGGTTACAATGACCAATCGATAGCCTACGGAACCGATAGCGGAAGTAGTACCTGCGAGCAAATAATTTGTAAGCCCAGTCCACTTCCCTCGCCGACGTCACAGGGACCGAATGTTGTTTCGCCACAAAGCAACATTACGTCGCCGACGATTGCCAGATGAATGTACAGAATGAATTTAAACGCGACAATTCAATACAAACAGAATTACTGTTTGATTCTGTTATCGTGATTCAAGGGCTATCACGTGTATCGTTCAGTGATTTTATTTTACACTGATATACATGTAGACAGGGGTACGTTGATACCGGAAGTCTCGAGTTTAGGTTTAGTGTATAAAATGCTGTGTTCAGGATGTCTCAGAGAATCTTAAATTAAGATTCTAACATACTTGAGAGGCAGGGAATTCATATATGGGAAGAAATTTTCATTCGAATAAAAGTTAGTTTCTAATGAAAGTACACAAGATGTATTTGTTCCCAGTAATGTGTAATAATACCTTTATAATGCAAGGTATATTATGTTTTCATTTCTGTTACTTTTCTATGTTTCAGATTATGTTTATATGATAATAAATGACGTCATTATTGTTTATTAGTTCATTGTAATTACTTGCATCATTTTTTGTTCCTTTGCATCTTCACTTTTTATTCAATTTCCATTACCATTATGTCTTTCCTAAACATGTTTTCTATGTAATAAAGAAAGTAGTAATGATTATTATTGATAGTAGTACAGTTCAATTAAACACTATCAAAACATAGAATATAGGTATATTTTATATTTCGTTCTAATAGAGAAATGAGTTTTTAATATACCGTTGAACATTATTCAAATATACATTTTTAATCAATCTTTTTTGTTCATTGAAAGTTTCTTTCTACATAAAAATATACAGATCTCAAATTCAATTTGCAATATTTTGAACGTTTGAGTCTTCTGATTTTAGATTTTTGTTATAGCTAGGTGGCTGATGGTTTAAGCCTTAAGCGATAAGAATTATTGCAACAACGAGTACTATAAAGTACTATAAAGCCTCGACTTCGAACGACATTTCGGTATCTGCAGATCCCTCGCTAGTAACAAAATTTAAGTGAGCATAATTACTTTTTATACAGTTTAAATGTACTTGTATGAATTCATGTTTTGAACTAATGTTTGCATTGTTAATCGAAATAGAGGAGAAATGGTCTGACGATTATTTTGAACAGTTTGTTATATTACTTGTATAGTTTATTTCACATTTTTACATTGATATTTTTTCATCAACATTTTTGTATCAAGTAAGATAATATTAATTTGAATCAATATACGAAAATCTTCCACGTTAGCGAGTAAGAACAGTATCTTAGGGTTAATGAGGATAGAGTACGCTGAACAATTAGGCATAGCAACAGTCGTGGTACAAGTATCACAAAATATTTCAAAATATTTTATATCTTTCGAATATTCATTTACGCAGTAATTATCTATGTACAATTTTGTGCAAACTGTTAAATTACACATTAACTCCTTGTAGTTTATTTTTCATTCTGTAAATAAATGAACAATGTTACATCAATGTCTTAATACGGTACGCGTGTGGGTAGAATTGAAAACTCTATCATTATTTGTCATATACTGTTTAGAAAAGCGATATAAATGGCATAGTTCAAAGTTTTAACTGAAGAAAAGAATTGAATTTACATTTTCATATGATTAATGTTGTAAAGAGTTCTATGAATTTTTTACTGGCGGAAAAACAAGTTCCTACGTATATAATTTATTCGTTTCGCATTTGTTTCGAAGTTATGTGTACGAAATGTATGTTTTGTGTTTTAACATTATCCTAATCGATATTAGGTAATAAAGTTTCTCAAGAGACTAAAGATTTATTTTCATCACGCGCATCACTATTCTTATAAATAAAAATGATTATATACAATAGTTTCTCAAACTGCTTTTGCGTAACACTGCCTTTTGTGCATAATTATCTGTTTAACTACAGAAAAAAGAAGAATATGAAAAATATAGTCAGTCAAGTCTCTGAGACTGAAGTTAAGTTTCTTTAGTTTTAACGAAATGAATTCCAGGAGATGGATTGTCTAAAGTACGAAGCATGTCCGATCAGCCTGCACCTTGTCCACTGTGCGGGGCGATTTTACGTCAGTCACGAAACTTGAGAAGACATTTAGAGCTTCTGCACTTCGGATTCGGCGGTAACAATAAATCTGGTGGCCCTATGAGACACCGGAGAACCGATAGAACAAATGATCTTGTACGATCCACATTAGCATTTATTTGTCCGCCGCACATGACCAGGATGGATCACTCAAGACCTGAGAATACCGATCTTTCGACGTCCCTTTCCATTGCTTCGACAGTCGGTTCCAGTGTTGCAGGTGAATAATTAGCTTGTATTACAGAAGTAGGAATGATTGATACAATTAGTATGCATGTATTAAAATTTGTCGTCAAAATTGCTCCAGTGAGTCATTCTAGGTCAATGTTGATTCAGACCATTAGTATTCATGTATTAAAAGGCGTCAAAATTGCTATATCGAGTCATACTAATTCCATGTTGATTGAGATAGGAAAGATGCTGGTCAGTGTCCAAGGGCTAAAATAAAAAAATTTTAAATACATAAATATGTATTACATAGAGGACATAGGGGTGTGCTAGTACTCGCATTTCGAGTTACATAATGATCGGTTCATTGAGCCGAGTCGATCGTTTGAATTATTCAATCTATGTACTTGAAACCAACGAATTGTTTGAAAAAAATGCGAGCTACTTAAACACCTAAACCGAGTTCACCTCAGCTTGTAAATTACGGGTACTCGCACACCCCTAATATCTAGTTATTTTATGATTCTATTGTGTACATAGTAAATCTCATTAATATCTGTTTTTTAAGATTACGTTTTCGAATAAATAATTAAAAATAAATTAATATAATAAATTCCATCTGTGTAATATTACATTCTTGCAAAATGTATGCTATTAATATACAGGTTAAATAATTAGTACAGGTATAGAATGCAATATTACAAAGACGGTTCGTACGCTACTAACCATTACTAAATTTTTATAAATCGATTAGATAGTGTTTCTAATTAGAAATAGAAAGGTTTACAGAACGTTCACTTATTTCTCCGGTATCCATATGAAGTTTTTCAGACTCAATTTTCAATAATTATTCTTCTTATGCATTTGTATTTAGGAAGTTTGATGGGGCCAAGTTCGAACATGCTATCGGCTGTTGATCAAAGCGCGAATCCTGCGCTGGTTCCAGCTTCAAGTTCGTGGGCTACTTCTATGGCCTCTGCGAATAGCGGAATATATTCGTCAGATGGTAGTGTCAGTATGCTAAATTGTTTGTCATCTTCGTCATCGTCTTTGCCATCTCTCTCTTCTCCGCACGACGTGTATCGATACGGTGAAATGTTGAGAGCCGGCATCGCTTATCACGAATCATCGAGACAGCACACGAAAGACACGCAAGAAACCGATGTTACTTAACCTTCTTTAATATGAAGGAAAAATCTTGGAATGACTTCGATATGAAATTTATGAAATGTTCTTGGTATAAGTGTTCGCAAAGAATCGAAATTGACCATATGTAATTGCTTATCGGTAGTTGCTCCTTCATCATCCGCCCTGGACAACGCTAATGAAACACTGTGATCATTTTGATGAAGTTTTTCTGTAAACTTTATGATGTTTCTTTTACTGGTACACTATGTTGAAGAGTTTAAGACAGATTTTATTTGAAATTGATAAATCGAATTCTTCAGAGATATTCGAAACTGCCCAGATATCACATGATGCCTAATAACGCCTTGAAGACGGCTTAACGCGCCTTAGACCTAAAACAGCCGTAAAATGGGCGTGTTCGAGGCGTCATGTGCTACCTGGGTGATAAATCTAGGATGAAATTTGAAGTCTCTGTGGTATCAGTAGACAGAAAATGTTAAGGGAAATCTAAATTTTTGTACAGTAATGTTTCAAAACCGGGAGCTGAACAGAAATGCATTTCCTCTATTAAGAGTTTTATTAAAATGAAAATAAATTGAAGACTATATTACATTCTGTTCCAATTTTTATATTCTTAGATCCTGCACGTTCGAGATATTTAGTGAACGCATCAAATTCGCTGCTTGATTTCATATATTATAGAAAACGGAAAAAGTGGTTAACTAAAAAAATGATCTGTTTCGCGTAAATAGGGTGCAAACTGGATATTATTAAATGTTATAATTTGTATTAGGATTATGAAAACCCGTTCGTAAAACTACAAATTGTTCCGAAATTGTATACTGCAACGAATGTGAAAATAAAGGTTGGAAACATGATAAAATACTCGATTTGATGGTCTCTTTAAAACCCATGGTTTCTTTTATTTCGATAATAATAGTTTTTGTAAAAGGTAGTACAAAATAGGATTCCAAAATACATATTCCAAAACGTTGAGATTATAAAATTCAGAATATATTTTTTATGAAGAGCTAAGTGACAAAAAACTAAAAATTGATATGTAGTTTATAAATGAGATGAGTACCTATTTTAGAAAAATATGTCTAGGGTGTGATAATACATAACTTATTAAAATAGTACAAAGTAAAACTAAACCAATAATAGAGTTTCAAATGATTATTCCTATAAATATTACATACCTATATGAAATAATTAAAAAATTCAATCTGTGTACAATTGTACAACTTTATATAGGAATTCTAATACGCACAATCAATTACCTTTTGGCCATTGGTGAATCTTTATATATAACTTTATTCATACATCATTTATTTACAATAATTTTATTTATTGCGAGTAAGTAAACAATAAAATTTGATCCAACAAGAGCCCTACTAGCCAACCCCAATGAATTTATTAAAATAGTCGAATATATACGTGACTTCTTGCACTTTATTATTCAGCTTCACGTATTCATATAATTAACAAAGATTTTCTACCTTACATTTAGTCTTAAAATAATCTAAGTTTCATGTACGATAAAACATTTACCAAAAATATTCGATCTTACATTTATTCTTCTAACTAGAGAAATTAATTTTAAATTCGCAGCCATTAGCTCGGTATTACCTTCAGTTTACAATACTTTACCGAAGATAATACCAATTGCCCGGGTCTCACCACGAGGAGGTTGCTGCGAGTGGAGACCCAAAGAAAGCTAGATGGAACCCAATCCCATCTATGTAACCGTAGTTACATCGATGGAATCATTAGTTTCATCTACCTCCTTTTTTACAAAGTCTTACAAATAACTTAAAGGTAACTGAAATTTAGACGCTTTAATGTTGATTTCCCTCGGCGGATGGCTTCTTTCTTGAGTCTATATGAAAATAAAATGAAGATCCCACGGCGGATGATCGATGTCTTCTTTCTTGAGCTTACACTAGTCTTACAATCGACTTAACTTAACTTAACTTACAACTAACCCATTTAGCTGTATACCAAGCACTTATTACAGACAAAAGGAGTACATATTCTCTGAAGGAGAATATGTTTCAGAGAGTCGATGCTCTCGGAAGGAGAGCACCGATTCTCTCTGAAGCCAAGTGAGACTCGAATCGACGCGTACCGTGAGTGTAGCCCCTACGGTCGGCCCCGTCACCAGCTACCCCCTGTCAGAGGGGTCGTATTTCGCGCTCCTCCGTACGGGTCCCCATTTCTCCCAACGTACTGCCTCCAGGCCTCCAGGCGGCTGCCGGGCAGCCGAGGAGACTCCGCACGGATAACAAAGAGAGGGACCCGATACGGATGCATGCCGCGAGACGGCCGTGCAAGCACAGACACCGCCTCGCGGTACGAGACATAGACCCATGATTAGGATAGCTAGTTAGGGAATCCGATTTTCAAAATAAATCACATATAATTAAAATTAGGTAAGAAAAAAAGGATGTGGAATTCAATTCGTCGAGTTTGGATAAGAGAGGTTGCCCTGTAAAACCCCCTGAAAAAAAAAGAAAAAAAAAGCCTAACCTCTGAGTTGAGTTCGGATAATAGAGAGGACCCATTGAACCCCCCTTGACCAGTGTCCACCAGTGGTCAGCAACCGGGGGAAGACCTCGACGAGGTCCGTGGACGCGAGTGAACTGAGGATTTTTCATTGCGCGCTCGTATTTATGAGCTTGCGGCGACCGCGAACGTGCGCGCACTGGTGCGCGGATAGGTGCGCGAACATTGGTGTATACTGGAAACTCGAGCGCGCCAAAAATTATTTCTCGATTAATTTATTATTTCTAATAAGGTAATTGTTATAACAATTACCTCTCAGAGGAATATTGTTAAACATTCTGTCAGCTGTCTTATAATGCAAATTGTTATTGTTTATAAGAAATATATAAAAATCGAGATATTCAGAAATTTGTATGGAATGAATCGTTTTATGAACTTCTATATGGAATAAATTTTACTTCATTGCAAATTATTAGACAATGACTATGTGTTAATGTTCGTGGTGGTTGTTAACTAAAAATTATTTAATTTAAATATACCTTAGTATAGTTTTGTGCGAGAAATTCGTAGAAATTTTTCGCGAATAGGAGTTCTTTGATCGACGTCTGATAGTTATTGTCCTTGACAATAACTGTTATATATTTTAGAATGGAGTTTTTGGTTTATATCAATTTGCGCGAAATGATTTCACAACAAAGTAAATGTTTACGGCAATGTAATATTTATAACCTTCGGGATATGTTGTTAAGCATTTCGCCAGGTGTTTTATGATGCAAATTGTTGTTAATTATAACCAATGGTAATCGAAATATAGAGTAAAATCTAAGGTGTAGATATTGCAATGACGTTTTTCCAAATTAATAATTTGCATTCTATCACAAATTATTCAATGACAACCACGTCTTATTATTTTCGCGAAATATGACATATCAATTATTTTATTTAAATGATTTTAACTATGTTTTATGCGTAAATCCACATCTTACATCTTTGACAACATATCCCCAAAATGTCATTGTCGTAAATATTATATTGCCGAAAATATTCACTTTGTTGTGAAATAATTTCGCGCAAATTGATATAAACCGAAAAATGTATTCTAAAATAAGTAATAGTCATTCTCAAGGACAATCGCAATCAAACGTCGATTGAAGAATTACTAATGTGCCACAAATTTTTACGTATTTCTCGCATAAAACTCTATTGAAACACATTTAAATTACATAATATTTAGTTAACAATCGTTATAAACATTAAGACATGGTCGTTGTTTAATAATTTACAGTAAAATAAAATTTACTGCAGGTTAAAGTGCATAAAACGATCCATATCTCACAGGTTTCCATATATTTCGATTTCTGTTTCTTATAAGTAATAACTATTTGCATTACAAAATAGCTGATAGAATGTTTAACAAATCCCACCGAAAATGTGATTGCTATCAATATTCTATTGTCGAAAATATTTAATGTATTGTTATTTAATTTCATACAAATTGAGGTAAGAGAAAAATTCTATTCTATAAACTGGGCCAAATTTCCGGAAACTGATCAATTAACATGCGCCAATTACCCGCTGTCTCATGGTTGTATCAGGTATATAGATTCTTCAAGGAGTTTGTTAAGTGGTACATTCATCTTTTAAACTAGATTACTGCACATGTATATTCCCGCCAAGTCGTATTAGTCGGGGATCTACTGCTCTGACCAATCAACTATTCGCGATTCCCCGAAGATAGCCGAATGAGTCGCTCGGGACTGGCCGAATGTAACCGAAGTGTCATTCGTTTCGAAGAACTCGACGCGATACGATGTAGAAGTTGTTTGCTCTTGCCAAAGTGAGTGTTTGACAATTACCTTTCACCTTTATTCATGTATATTAATTACTAGTACCTTCATTAGCTCTCTGTCGTTACTGTCCTTTAATATTTGTAACATGTAAGATGTAGATATGGTAATCAAGTTTTACAAGTAAATAATTTGTATTTTATCACAAATGATAAAACAATAATCCCGTCTTAGTATTCGCGAGAGATATTAAATATTAATTATTTTATTTAAATGAGTTTAACTATGTTTTGTGCATAAGTGTCGAACAAATTTGTTAGAAAGTAAGAATTTTTCGATCGGCTTTCGATTGTTATCAATCTTGACATTGGCTTCGTCTACAATCTACAAGAATGAGAGATATGTTAGTTTCCCAGATCATGCTTCCCATCAAGTAAAATCTGAATAAATTTAGAATTCTCTATAAACATGTTAACGGACATTTGATAAGTTATCTTTTAGATGAGTGACAAAATACATATGTACATATATATTTTTGGTTTTATATTTTTCAAGTGTTACATTGGGCTTTTAAACTGGAGTAGTGCACATGTTTTTTCCCGCCAAGTCGATTAGGCGGGAAGCTACGCTCTGACCTGACCAATCAGCTACTCGCAATCACCCGAAGATAGCCGAATGAACTGCTCGAGACCAGCCGAGTGTAACCGAAGTGTTATTCGTCTCGGAGAAGTGAAGCAATAAGACGTAGAAGCCGTTTGCTCGTGCTAAAGTGAGTGTTTGACATTTACTTTTCATCTTTATTCATATATATTAATTACTAGTACCTTCATTAGCTCTCTATCGTTACTGTCCTTTAATATTTATTCAATATAGACTAAATAATCCCAAATTAATTCGATACCGTAGGTATCGCTTTACTTTTCGGTTTCACTGTGTACCAATTAATATAATGTTTACGTATTTCTGACTCAATTTGAAATCTTTGCGACACACCACGAGTTCAATAATTGTTCATTTGTAACGTAACTATTCTTAACGTTGTGTAATTACTTAAAATGCATGTTTATTTTCTGTTTCAGAGTTTCGGCTTGGAAGTACGTACTACCGTCCTGAGTATCGTTGAGTCCCTTCAAACGGAATTCGGCGGGAAATTGGTGAATTCTAGTAAGTTATTGTAACATTTATTATAACAACAAAGTGACACTTCATTACTTATTTTTATATTGTTTTTAACCATAAGTGAAATAATCGTGATTTCGTAGTTTGTGTTAAGATCAAATGAGAATTTTTTCGAGCACTTTTTTCAATTCATATATTTAGTTGAAGCATTCAAAATGGCTTCCTTAAATGTTAAAAAATTTAAACGATAATACTTCGAGACATTCGAATTGGAAATGTTTGTGATTTACTGTATCTTGGTCGTGAAATCGTATGAAAATAAAAAATTTCTCGTGTCTTTTCGTATGAGATTATTGTATTTGCATTTATATACAGTTTCGGATATAAATTTGATTAATACAAGCTGTATAGTTTATCATGCTTTGTATCAAAGTATGCATACTAATGCAATTTTTGTACTTGTAAGGATTTTCTGAATATGTACCAAAGCAGGATGTGGATTAAATAAAAAAACAAACATGCTTACAGCATAGTTATGTATTATGCTACAACATAATACATAAATGTTATAAACTAAATAATTAGCGTATAACATTTATCAATAATAATAATATTGAGTATAATAAATTTGTCTTGTCTTTTTGTTTTTAGTCAAACACTAAAACGGACATCCTACTGTGAAGTTCCACCAGCAATGACTGTAGGCCCTTCTATCATAGGGTGAGTCTTTGCATGCCTTTTTATTCCTCCAGTGCCTAATCATGCCATAGGACAATTAGTCCAACATGGCACGGGCAACTGGTTGTATATATGCTAAATTTGGCAAGTACATTGAACGTGGGTATGCTATCATACCTTTGAGTAGTAACATTGATCAATTGTATTTCTTAGCTAGGGTAGGGTCTTCTTATACATAGCATTTTCTACTACTGATACAATTAATAAACATTTTATAATTGGACAAAGCAGTATTAATACTTTTAATATTCAATGCGTATCTTTGAGTGCATTGTATATATGAATCTCTGTAGGCTAGAATATATTAAATACATATATGATGAATGAAACGTTAGTGGAGGAATGTGACAACCTCTGACTTCCTCCTTGCACTAACCAATATAATCACACAATGATAATACAGAATGATATCCAATGAGAATATCATTGAATAGCTTGATCTAGTTTCATATTTTGTATGATTGAAAAATTCGATACTTTGCATTAAAAAAAGTGTTCCATACACACATTATATTAGAGATCATGTATAAGAAAGTTTGCGATGGGTAGGTTTTTGAGTTAAAGTAACATGTTTGCTATACTTATGTTATGTGTCTTGCAATGGCTTTGACAATGGGATCACCCGTGGGTTGATCAATGTGTAGAGTCAAATATCTTATTAAAGAATCATAATTAGTCTTTTTGTCTTTAAAAATGAATTTCCAGTAGGGTCTTTTTCTTAATGACTGAATTCTATTAAATTAATAAGTATCCAATCTTTGCTTTTCAATTGTTATTAATACAAAGTTGAATCATTTTAATTACAAATTAAATGAGAAAGAATCAAAGAATATTTACGTGTTAAAAGAGTAGTAACTAATAATTTTTTTCGTCAGGATTTTCAGGATAATGTCGTCCAGCAAAGCCCACATTCATCACTGAGTACTCAATAAGATGTCCACGGGCAAAGCTCCACTTGATTCAAGATTCTTGTCTTATACGGAGCCCTTCTATCATCGGGTGAGTCGCATGCTTTTTTATTCCTCTGGTCCCCAATCATGCCGTAGGACGATAGGTCCGAAGCGGCACGGGCGACTGGTTGTATACGTGCTAAATTTGGCGAGTACAGTGAACGCGGATATGCAATCATATCCGCGAGTAGTAACATTGATCTGTTGTGTTCCTTAGCTAGGCTAGGGTCTTCTTGTATGCCATGTTTACAATTAGTAATGCAATTCATAAATATTTTATATTAAAAGTATATTTATGAGTTCAACTTTAAAAGTTTGATATAGAGGTGAATGTGATGCGAACGAAGTCACATTGCTTACTTATAATTTCAATGTCGTCGTCTGGTATCATTTATGAATGTAGAATGAAATACGATTTACATAAGGAAATTTACAGAATATAGAAAATACAATAAATTCACAATAGTCTACAACTACAGTCAGCTGGTACAAAAATAGTATTGAATTCATTAATGTGTAAAAGAAATTTAGATAATAGATTTGAATATAGAGTAGAAAGAACGGAACCATACCGGTATGTTTAAAATAAAGGGGAAAACATAGTGGTGCCTTCTTAGATGAGCATGTTGTAGCAGTTAGCGCAATACCACGAGACGCGACAGCACGTTTCAAAAACCGGAACCAGTGTCGCAAGACACAAAGGTATCATTCGTATTTGCAAGTTCCATGAATAGTGGAACACGTGTACTGGGAATCGCAATAAAGTATCGGTGCATAAAAAGAAGACGTATTAAGTTATGTCACCTGTGCATCGATATGCACGCCCTAGTGAAAAACCGCGTGTTATGGAACAATTTAACACGTTGTGCATGTATGACCATTGAAAAGTGCATTGCGATTTCCAGTTATCGTGGCCGGTGTTTTCGTTGCCACTGGCAAAGAACGCATACGGTTACGTACACGGGTAGACTACCGAGACGTACTGGCGTGTACTCACGACCACTTTCATGGAGTGTGAGCGTTAAATGCAGGGAAGGTACTACTGTGTTTCACCAGCATGTATTGTGTCCTACAAACATATTTGTATGGTAGACGTATATACTCAGAAGGAATGAGTATTCTGTCTTTTATAAAGGGCAGAGCAGAGATGTCCATCTATTGCTTATGAGCAGCATTCTTTCCCTCCGGAGGTACCCTCATTATGGGTCTTAGTTTGACTTGTTCGAGTCAATCTCAGGTCGGTAGTGTGTTGTACTGTCACTTGTAGATAAATAAGAAAATGAATGGAAGTTGAATGTATTTACTAATGTAATTAGTAATGCTATTTTTTACTAGTTACTATTTTATAATTTAATTAATAAATGCAGGATTTAATATGATACCAGACTACTGCAAAGAAGTTTAAGATTAATACTTGTGAAGAAAATGTATTATCAGATTAACTATGCGTATTGAAATATATCAGAAATACGTACTCTCACGTTTCTCAAAGACAGTTATAAAAATTAAATAGTGCACTTTTATACACATAGATTGAGTTAGAACGTAATGTTCTGGACAAATGTGATATTACAGACCATGTACAAGAAGGCATTTCGCGACGGGTAGATTTCTGAGTCAAAGTGACATGATTTGTTACACTTATGTTATCTGTCTTACATTGACTTTGACGACGGAATCGCCCGAGGGTTGTTCAATGTATAGAATCAAATATCTTATTACATAATCATGATGTAGAGTTTTTATCGTTAAAAATGAATTTACGTTAGGATCTTCTTACTTGTTAATACAAATAAGAACTTAATAAGAACAGATTAGACCGTTAGAAGAGCAGAAATTAATAATTGTTTCAGTCAGGATTTTCAGGATAATTATTCCGTGTTCGTTGCTCAAACCCTTTCACGTGCCCAGGTGCTACTTGATTGGGCGAGAGCAGCGGGGAACGATGATTTGATTTCATATATAATAACAATAACATGTGTATGCGACTGGCAATGCGTTAACTTACCGTGCACGACGTATTTTCCACTTGTGTGTGTGGTTGTTAGGCAGTGGAATTGCGTCGGTTAGATTTCTACCAATTAACATTTCATGTGTAGTTGTTCCTTGGAACAATTTCTCACAATTCCGGTATCGGTCATACATATACCATTACTTTATATGATGCTTATAATAAAATTTTCATGCAATATGTACTGGTTTCGTGTCTCTCGCTATCAGACGAGAAAATTAATACATAATCGATATAAAGTATACCAAGTATACACATATTGTTTAAACAATTTTTTTATTCTCGCAATGGATGCTAGCCTTTGCCAGTCGATTTCAGGAAAATGGTACGTACCTATTAGAGTGTGCAAGTTGAATATCGCGCTCGGGTGTCGGAGGCGTCCCGGGACGTTCTCCCTAGGTGTTAGGCTAATTTGCACCCGGGCGTCTGCTTGAGTACCGTGGAGTGTTGTGTTTTGGTGAGAATCTGTCTTTTGCCAAATTCTTGTTAAATATGGGGCTAGGTAGGCAGGTAGCATACTTTCTTGTGTGTGAATGTGTATGATTAGACTGTAAGTAGGTAGGGGCCGGAGCAGGCTATCACATTTTCTGATTGGGTGGGCTCGCGTAGGTTTCGCGTGATAGTCCTGCTACCGGGATAATTTGTAGCGTCGATTCGAAACTGGCCCAGACGGAGCATGCTGTCTGCTTCCGATTTCGATTTCGATTCTTCAAATT
>NW_015373890.1:3587562-3661973 GCF_001272555.1 Dufourea novaeangliae | reverse complement strand
GTCCACAACCGAGCAGCTTGAGGGTTTCAGGTGGGTGGACTGCCGAAGAAAAGAAGAGGCTATATGCCGAAGAGGCCCGACCGAAATTGTGTCATTGAAAAGGGCAACTACTAATGGCTCTGCATCTTCGGATGGGGAGTCATTCTGTTACTACTTTGTCACTGTACTCGCCTGTAGTTGTAGTCGTAGTAGTTTGTATTGTGGTCGATAGATCGGCCCAACCACCAGCAATATTGGGTAAATCGTGGTATGAATTAGTGTTGCGGATGAGACGAGATCACGGTTTGCATGGAATTGTAAATTTTCAATACAGATCATCGTAGTTGCTTAGAGAATAATGTTGCGAAAAATCAGACTGTGTTTCCTTTAAGATTGTTTTTATATTTCAAAATAGTGTTGCGATAATGACTGAGCGCGATTGAAGTTATTATTTTTTTAATTAGTATTGCGATATAGATTGGTCGCGTCTGGCTTAGTCGTGCGATCTATCGGATGCCTAAAACCATTCCGGCACCATCGGAACCACAAAGCAATTGTGTTCCGTATTATGAGACCAAGGTGCACGGGAGTTTCTTCATTACATATTTAGTAACATAGTGTAGCGAACAACAAGCACCTCCCGCGTTTGTCAACATTCTCCCGACAATTTATTAATCTTAAACGATTAATGTTGCCCACCTTAAGAGTGGTACTTTTTTTTAGTGAATTTTCTGTTTCAGGAATCGTCATGGGATTGTAATTCTCATTTATCAAAGTAAAATATGTATAAAACCGTATTATTGTACCCTTTTATACTTATTATATGTTAACACTTTTTTTTTAGTATCCGTCTCACGAATCATAATATGATCTAGTTACGCTTCGTTCATTTAAACTTAGGTCCAATATTTTCATCGTGAAATAAGTACTAATATAAAATGTAAATAGTAGAGATTCCGATTTGAATCTGTAATATCAGTTTCAAAGTTTGAATGAATTTTAACAGAATCATTACTTTTATATTGTTATGTAATTGTTATTAGCCTAAAGAATATAAACTAACATAAAAAAGGTTGACACTAAGATAGGTACTTGTATTTCACATAATTACTAAATTTACACCTGCCTGCAGTAATTCGCGCGATTAAGTACCACAATACTATACTGGCACCAGTTTGCCGCAGCAAACGACAAACTTAAAAGTATCTTTACAATAAAATTTTATCATTACGTTGTAAAGTCACATATCATATATTTAGTCTACACCTAAAAATATATTATGGTGTAACATTTTAAATAACTTTCCACAAAAATTAGACACGTATCTTGTTTGAAAATCTATAGTGTAACAAAACAAAATATGTACATCTTGAATAGTAGGAGTTTCCAAATATTAATTCACATATGTTTATACGTATAAATTTTTCTACAGTCGCTTGCACTTACAGAATAATTTTTCTTATGAAACTATTTCTTACATACATTTAAACAATTGACGAGAAGAAGAAATGAAGCAAAGCTAAATTCGTTTTAGACGTTAATATTATTGCTCAATTAATTCAGTTTTGTCTATGATCTTTTTCTTGAAAAAAAGTCAATTCTATGATTCTAACCTGAATCCTATTCAGACGTATACCCTGGCTCAACGACCTGAGTCACCCTGTATAATTATTCGACGAGACTTTCGTTCGAAATTCACATTGTCGTGAATCAAATGGCAGTGAAACACTTCCAACGTATTCGTGAATCGGTAAAATACACAAGGTTGTGTTTTTTTTAAGGAAAAGACACGTTCAGTGTTGATCCTATCGAGAAGCTACAAAAATATTCATCCGCGTTCCGTCTTACGTTCTCTACCCGTAAAATTCTGTCGACGTCATAGACGAAACTTTTCTACACGATCAGATTCTTTTCCTCCGAATGATACTCCGAGCGTCCAACAACGAACGGCCAGTTCCTCTTTGAAATTCTCTCGAGTTCACCTCGTAAGAGATTCACGAGATCATCGAGATATCGCAGCTCGTGAATGTCCTGGCGCAGTTTACTGGTACTGGACGAAATATCCTCCGTTTTCCGTTCGTCACACTGAAAGAAAAAATATCAAACATATTTATCGTCGTACAATCGTCTGTTTTGATTGAATATTAAAGTCAAATTTCAAATGATAAAATATTAATAAGTACTTGGCACATGCAAAATTAGATTTTTTAATATACAGTAGTGTTTCGATGAATGCGACGTACTCGGGTCTACTTCAGAGCATTCGTGGCAAGGCGGAAAGGTTTTCAGCCTCCCATAAATTTGTGTTTTGCCCGAAGCCGAGCCTCTACTTAGCTTCTGTTTACTCTGTTTTGATTGGTTCCACAGGGGGACTCCCTTAGTGGTGGGAATAACGTCGTTGCTCGCGACGCATTCATCGAGGAATTACTGTATGTACCTTTTCATAACATACACATTTTAATTTGAATAATTAGAAGAATGTAATTCATTAAATTAGAAAGAAAAAATACAGATTTTACCAGTCAATGGACAATATTAACCAGAATTTTTTCTTTTATTTAGTCCAAGTTCAAATACATCAAAAAGTGCGTAAAACTTAATATTTCAATTACATAATGGATTTTCCAATGAAAAAAGAAGTGAACGTGATTTAGGAACGTATATATGCGCTAAATGATTATAGCACAAAATACAATTCTCTCTTGATACTACCAGTGTCAATTGTCTCTGCTTAGGTTATTTTCCTTTAATTTATCTTCCTTCTGGCAAACGAGTAACCGTTTTAATAATAAAATCGTAGGACACAGGGTTAATGTATAGAATGCAAAGTGTTCTTACCTGAAAGCTTTGTCGTAGATTACAAATATCCCTGTAAATATCTTTGCTACTAGCCTGAAGCTTCTCCACTTTCCTTTGAAGGTTTCGAACCGCGCTTTCGGCAGTTTCGACGACATCAGGATCTTTCGAATCGGTTTCTATCGTCAGGGCCAGCCTGGTTAATTGATCGTGGGAGGAGGTGCTGTCGCAGAAACGATCCTCCTCGAGAAGGATCGCTGCTTTTTCAGGATCCGTGTCGAGGACTTCAAGGATTGATACCACTTCATTGATAGCGGTACACCGTTCCTGCAAAATATATTCACATTTTATCTGAATTATTGAACACTGTAGCAATGTGTTCCAGTTAATTCTAGATTTGACTAATTGAGATGGCATAAATAAACTTTAACACAATTTCCATTGAAACAAACGTATTACAGTACCGAAATGAAATTCAGTTTTACGAATGACAGAATTTCTGTCATCGTATGTATAGACTTAAAATTGTTCCTTGAACAAAACTTGTTAAATATTAATGTAAATATTTTTAATTGTCGAATCATATATTGGTACGATTTATTCATAATTTAGCAGTTAATACAAATATACGGAGTTTTAAACGAGGTTTCGATGCCAGGTTTATAGAAATACGCCTATATGTATTACAGCTAAGAAAATAGTGTTAATTGACAAACGTGCATTTTAAATTCTTGTTTTGAGGTATAGCTGTTTAAGCGTATACGAAAGATCAGACAGCTGGAAGATTAGAATAAATGCCACAGAGTAGTATAAATAGGCTTATCTGGTGTTCCAGACTTAACTTATCAACAATTACACAAGTGCATAGATAATGTGTGGAATGTAATTAGATACATGTCGGAAGTGTACAATACTATTAATACTACTATCATTATAGTATATGCATATTAATGTTTCTTATGACTCAAAGTAACTATATGTTTGCAACGATACGTCAGGAGTCTATAATAATTAAAGTTTATTCTTTTAATAAATGGTACACCTACTAAATTGTATTAAGAGTTGCAGAATATCAAGTACACACTAAAACAATAAAGTCTAATATTCAAAACAAGTCCAATATTTCACATATTTTTTGCTTCAATCCACATGTATTATTTGAGATTCAGAACCAAAGATAATATACTATATTTTGTGTTAATTATTTTGTGTTAAATATAAAGTTATCTTCTGTATATTCTTCGTTATTGTTAAATTCAAATAACATTTAGATTTTAGAATGTTTATTATAACCGGTCGTTAATATTTATTCACTAAATTTTCGTGATCTACGATGATAGTTATTTCTGGTTGAATTTCTGGAATAGAAAGTCCGAAATCAATACCTGCGAAGTACTCAGTCTGTAATTCGTCGATGCTAACTCGTCCGAAAGGCACAACGGTGTGTTTTGTAGGTCGCTATGGCTGTCGGAGCTCCAGTCGTTGCTGTGAATACCGGAAGTGTCCTCCAGAGAGGAGCTCCGTGTCTCTATTTTCTTACAGTCCTCCCAAGTGACGTTTAGCCCCTCGTAGCTGGACCTCTTGCAAGCCGAGTCCGGTGTTTGCAAGTCGGTTGACTTCTTGTGATCCGACCCATTTAAAGAATAATCCGTTTTCGTGTCGTAGTCGTTGTACCTCGTCGCGATTTCGTCACTAGAAGCTCGTCTGCAATTTTTCCAATGTTGCGAAACTATGGCTGGCACCGCGATTTCTATAGGAGTCGGATCCAGAAGATCTCTCAGTTGCGTAGTACCTAATCAAAACATAGAAATTTTATGGTCAGCTACGTGTTCGAAAGTGTATTAGATAACTAAAAATGTGTTTCTATTGAAATGTTGAGTAAAGTTAAAATACTTTTAAAGGGTAAATTTGCTTGAGAATATTTGATAATATCATTCGAGCTATTTTAATATTTATTACTTATTGGTGGGATAAATTATTGAACACGTTAAACATACTTTCTTCATAAACACTGATTTCAAATACAATGATTATTATGATTATTTATTTAAGAGATATCATGCGATTTATTTAACGTTTTGTATGGAATAAATACAGATGAAGCAGCTATTTTAGTTTAAAATTAACTTTAGTTTAAAATCGATTTATTAATTTTGCTTTTAAAATTTATTCTTAAAATTATTTTGCATTAATTAAACATTCTTTATTTCAAAATGATGGTTATTTAAAAATTAAGAATTTATACATCCATAGATTTAGTTCATAATTTTTATTATTTTATTTATTTATAATTTTGTTTCTTTTATTTATTGCATTGAATTAAATTTGTTACGTTTTTGTTTGAATTTGTACAAGATAAAAGAAAAGTGTCATGTTTTACTATTAAAAATAAGCTATGAATAATTTATTGAATGTTATGTCCAAACACTGGGATAGCTAAATTTAATCACTAGGACAAGCCGTAAATTCCGTCCAATCACTCGGCCAAATGAACGCTTTTAGATATTCATAAATGTGAATACTTTTTTTCATGTGAACGCTTTCTTCTAACGACTTGTCTGGAAGAAGAAGTTCTGCTCTATCGATTGAATGTACTTTTTTGCCAATCCATATTATTTTAATGTATAAAAAGTCCTCGTAACCGCAATCTTCGCCTTAAACGTCCAACCACTGGGACATCTATCTTAGCGGAGATAGGTTTTAAGGGTGCAGGTGTTGAAACGAAAGTACCGTCTAATGAACGCGAGTAGCGAGCCGATTTCACATATTGGTAGACCGCGAAACTTTACTGGGTCAGACACAATGGCCGGGTTATATGTACATTCAAGTTGGCTGACGACGGGGGAGCCTTGCTCGAACAAGTTTACGGATCCGCCGTGCACTGTTGCACGCCCCGGCGAGGTTTCTCCATATAAACGGGAAAAATACTCACCAACTTGCTTAGAGTCGATAAGATAATTCAATCGCCGCTGGCAACGGACCACCGTCTTCCGTCGATTTTCATTTTCTGGCACGAGTCTCGGCCGAGAGAAGGCTAAGTAACGGGGCGATGGCGTGAGTATTCTGTATTCCTGAGACCTGACCAGCCTTTCGGGCGTGTAGGATATACCGTGAGACCTCCGTGATTTCGACTCCGACCCGTCAAAGTAGTCTTCGGCTTCTTCCGCCGGAAACGGCGTGACGTTCTGGAATTTTATAGACGTTGTGTGTTTCATAATGTTCCGTTGAAAATTGAATACGATTATGTGATTAGGGGGGCATTCTAATGTGTATAGACGTCCATTATAAATGTGACACTTGGGTTTTTCTACAAAGAAATTACAGTGAAGGCTCTGTAAGAGTTTGAAATTCGGGACCGTTTTAAAATTTTTACGGTGCACTGCGAATCGTTTCGACACCTCAGAAATGTATTTTTTGCTCGAAGTCCGAGCCTCGACAACAGAAGAGGGGGGGGGGGGATAAGTTATACGCTTGACAGGTTCTACGAACTTCGTATCCAAACTCTCATGGAGTCTTTACTGTATAACACTTTTTGCAGTCAAGTTTTCTCGATATGTTTATCGATACGAAACTATTAGGTAATTGCACATGAAGTGGCCGATTTTACTGATAGGTATATTTGACGTTAATTTTACAAATTCAAAATAATAATATAGAAACTTTCTTTAATGAAAAATTACACAGTGGACTCTATTCGTTTCGAGGTACTATCTGACGTAACAATAAAATCAATTACACCACTGGCCACAAGTGTGGTACCAGGTCTGATAATTGAAGGAAGAGAAAAATATTATTCTAGAACAAATTGCTGAAAGTAATGCGTTAAAACTGTACATGTAGTGATTTCGTAACATTTATTATATCGTTACAAAATAATGAGTTACTGTTCCATCAATCATGAACTCTGGTATCATACTTTTGGCCGGTAGTATATGTAAAATACTAAAATTAATTAAGGTAAAGAATGAATCCGATTTTAAATCAAACATTTTTCTCCGCGTGCTTTGAAAGATGGGATTTAAGACATTTCATTTTATTTTATGCGGCTTAAAAGCCTATTTATAATATTATTTTAAGGAAAGAAGTGAAAAGTACAACCTACCGAATCCGTCCCGTTCGCATCCTTCTCGATAAGGTCCACGTCAAGATCTCCGTGAATTAGTGACGTGAGCTCTATCTTCTCGCAGTGGTCGTCGTTTAGCTCAAGTCGGAATTCCTGGGCGAGGGAGTAACTTTCGTCGTCGCCGGAGTCTATGCAAGAGAGCATCGACTCTGATGAATCTAGGGACAGGCAGTCCTTGCTACGGCTGGATCTCGGCGACTTCGGATCGTCTTCATTGCTCAGCCACCATCCGCAGTCGTCCTCGTTTAACGTTTCCTTCAACTTCTCGTCCCGATTGCCCCTCCCTTTCAGGCAAAACATTGTTAAACTTGCTGCAGTGGCAATTCCTTCGCGGCAATTTTCACGGTTCCCTCTGGATGAACGTGTACAGAACGAAATCTGCAACAAAAGGGGATATTACACTGTGTTAACGTCGAATACGGTTTAATTTATACGCTTCGAAATTACGTCATTTGTATTCGAATTCATTGATGCTCTACAGTTTGTATTTTAACTTGTTAGCCGAGGAAGACGAGTTAGCACATTGGTTGAAAGTTGAAGGTATGCTATTAAATGTGTATGTGTACAGGGTATCTCGGCTAATTTGATCACCTCGAATAATGACTTAGCGGTACACTTTCTAAAAATTTTGAGACATGGAATATCAAGGTACGTGCTTTATTTTGTGGATGGAGGCATTTTAGAGATTTCAACGTCACCTTGATTTTTTTTTAACGGAATGACCTACTTTTTGTACCATAGATCGATAGAGTGTAAAAGTCTGAGTAAAAATCTGTTGACCTTTATACGTCCTAAACCTTAATAGTTCACGAGATATTCCCAATTATAAGCCCAAAAATTATATTTCCCCATTATAAGCCCAAGTCACTAATGACCTACATAAACGTCGATGCGATTCTAAGTGTGTAAAAAAAAAATAATGTCTCATATGATAACGCAGGAAGTGTAGAAGATGTGAATTGCAGTCTTCTGCTATCAATACTTTAATAACAAAAGACACAGATTAACCTCTCCCGTCAACAATGTGTTAACTTGTCTTGACCTTCACCTTTCAGTGATACTTTATTATTGTATTTATTTGATTAATCTTTTCTCTTATCTTAAAACTTTTTATCTTATTCGTGGAGAACTGGATTTTTGATAAAGAAATAAGAAAATGTTATTACAAATAAGAGGAACTATTTGGAATAATAGATTCCGTTGCAATTATTCAATATTAATAATGATTTTCGACCGAAAACCAACCATTACTTCTGCGTATACCTAATATTTAATAGTGTTTTAATATTTCTATTAGTATAAAGTACATTGTATCGATGTTTAGTGTAACAAAGTTTTCTTCAAATTGAGTTTACTTATTTCTAACCCTTTGAGTGCGGTGTAATCAAAACTGGACTATTATTAGGGAAAAATATTAAATATAAACTATTTAACTATTATCACAATTATCTGATTTCTATTCAGATAAATATTTCGCGATAACAATATTGCACTGGACGTACATACCTATGCGTGCATAGTCCATGTCAATGTGATTAGTACATGCACCCATAATACCTACTCAGAAAGTTAATTATGTCTACACAGGTGTTTATGCTCAGAAGATGACCTAATTAACAGTTCAAAATAGTATTACTTTCAACTGTACTGTTAAAGGTTGTATTTTAATGAGTTGTACTAGTTTTACTTCTAGTAATAAATCTTGGTCATTCTTCTGTTACGTATTAAATATGATAGTTTAAAAATTTTTTGAGTTCATTTCAGAAGTTTACATTTATGAGAATTTTTTTAGTTCGAAAGTGTTCTCATTGTATTCTATTAATGATTTTTTTATTCAAAATGTAATTAATATCAGATTTCAAATGTTGTAAGGAAAATACGTTTTATTTTTAATAGTAAGGTCTGGCTTGACATAATTTAATTATGCATCTTTTAATAGACATATTTTTATAGAATTGTTTAAATATTATTATTCAAATTATATAATTATTGTTTCAAATGGAGTAAATAGTTCTTAATTTTTATTAAAAATGTTACTACTAGACTGTAGTGAAAGTTCAAGAAAAATTTAAAGTACAACGGACCTTTTCTTTTACTTCGAAGCTAACGAAACTCTTAATAGAAAAAATTTGTAATTGTTGAAACCCCATTTTGTGAAGTAACCTGTAAAAACGTGAATCTACATAAATATTCGTCATTCATTTATTATTCATGAATAACGTAAACTATTCAAATGTATTCTTTTTGTTAGAACGTTATACCTTTTCCGTCTCCAAAATATCATGAAATGTTTTCTGCGCACAATTGCAATTAATTGCGTAATAATCTCATATGTTTACTTCAAACCAATGTCTTCTCAACCCAACACTCAACACTGAACGTTAGAGATAACAACAGGTTTCTAAAACAACTCCAATAATTTCACCAGTATTCAACACCGTTTACACTTCACCAAAACAAAAAAAAAGGAACTATATCAGTCCTACTTTAAAAAATCTACACTATCCCAGACGTAGGGTAAACTATTTGAACTACTTTACTATTTTATAACTATTAAAGACGAATTTTAAATAATAATAATATTCGTAAATATTTGGCACATAAAAATTAGATTTTTTAATATCTATACCTTTTCATAACGTATAGATTTCACTTTGAAAAATTGAAAAATATAATCAATTACATTAAAAATAAAAAAAAGACAGATTTCATTAGTGCATAAATAATATTAAGTAAATGAATATTTCTAATCAGTAGCGCAAAAAATTGAATACGAAACAAGGATCTCAAAAAAATAAATATGTAATCATTTAATTATTTTAATAACTTAATATACTAATTTTTATATAAAATATTTATTCATTTAGTGGTGTTCATTCACTGGACAGATCAGCCTATCGTACAAAACTCCTGCATTGTTTCCCGCGCAGAAACCAAATCATCTCACTTAAGGTGGTTCGTGCAAAATTCGAAAGACTAGATAATTAAATAAAATTCATAATTGTTTATTAGAACGAAGTACAAACACAAAAAAAATTTGAGTTTTCAACTTGAGTTTTCTTATCGGAAGTATATTCTTTTCTATTCACAAAAATTAGAAGTGCTAACTAAAATCTAGGTACTGAAAATATAAATTCTGAGCTTTCTGATAATAAACTAAATCTTGTACCATGCCGAACATTCCAGGAAGATATTTGATAATAAAGTCCAGGATATGTAGGTTATTGGATGGGTATTCAGACTATGTGCAGGACTTGGCGATGTTGTTGAAGTAGTGTCATACCCGCGAAATACAAATATGTACATTTAAAAAATATTTTACTTATTTTCTGTTTTAGTGAATTCTAAGTTTCTAAATTATAATGCACGAGAATATAATTAACTTTACATATAAGAATATTGAATATTGACTACGCGGGACAACTGAGACGCACCACGTATATAAATAGATATGTATGCAAAAACAACGTTGCCAAACGTACCAGAAACGAGCACCGTGGATTTATTTAAAATATAATGATGAATGATCAATGGAAATGTCGTTGAATTTCATAGATGTAATTTTTATACATTATTAAAATGTATTAGCGGGTGTTTAATACTAATTATTAATATGATGCTTTATTGGCCATAGAGTCCGGTACGAACCACCTTAATTTCCTGAGATGCAATCACGGAAACACGTTCCTTACTCCCGTTTCCCATTTGAAATCACTCTCCCAATGGATTTCACAGCGCGAAACAACTCTCTCCCCCCTCCTCGATTTCCCTGTTTACCATTTTCAAGCATTATTTCACCAAGCCACCGATGATAAAACCGTTCACTTCGGTTTCGCGATAAAAACTAATAATGCCACCGCGTCGAACAAAAGCGTCGTTCGGTATCTTCGATCACCGTTGTACGAGGGAAATTCCAAAGGTAAGCCATTATACGTACACACTTGTGCGGCTTCTGTGTCGCGTCGTTGTCGTCGTCGTCGTCGAGGAAGACGTGACGGGGACTTAATATCCGAGAGCCACTAAAACCACAACGATAATCGTCGGACGATCTCCGATTGCGGATCACCGCTCGTAGCTTCCGGGCGGGAACGTCTTTTCCGGCCGGGTCAAAGGCACTTTTCCACGGTAATGATCGACGGGGTCATCTCATCGTAAATCACGATTTCTCGTCGGTTTTCATATCGGTTCGACAGTTCGCGTTGCTCGATGCGCCGTCACCGCTGCACTTCGACTGTCTCCACGAAACACCCATTTCCTTGACCACTGGTCGCCATGGGGACACTAACTTAATAAAACCGGCGTCTCTCGTTTCGCATCGGCCGTTAACGCGCTCGATTGTGTCGTTTCGCGACACGGTGCGGCGGTGGCCTTGTCGATTAACGCGTAGTCGGTCGTAATACCCTAGTTAATTTCGTTTTATGGCGTGAACTGATTAAATTTATTCGAAAATTGACGCTGGTACTTTACCAGTCGAAATTACCGGTTCGGAACATTTTGATATTTAACTTTCGTAAAATTTATAACGGGAGAGTTCTCTGTGATCGTGCGTAAATATACATTTTCGAGAAAGCCAGTATAGAACAGAATATATTTCTACTATTGAAACTCTCTTTACTGTAGATATAAGAACAAACTGCGTTAGACACTGTTAGAATTTACTGTTCTTTGTATTTTAGTGGTACTTTACTTATGCTCTAAATGCATAAAATCGACAGACTAATTACCATTTCCCAAAAAATTTTGATAACAAAAAATTCTTCTCACAATCAATTGTTCGCATACATTTTGAATAGCATTCTTTCAATTTCTTCATTCAATCCTTACCGTTACTTTCCTTATATACATTTTTATTCGAAGACACAACACAAATCGATAAAAAATAAACTAACTATCGTAACACTACTATTTCCGCATTTCGTTTCAACTTTAAATAAATAGAACGACTTCGTCACACGTACACATCGTAAATATACGTCCACTAATAATTATACAATACAAAATAAATCGTGTAAACACTGTTTATAGAATCGTTGATATTCAAATTTCCATAATTTTACTGTTACATTTCACAGCCAATTTTGTCAAATTTCACTTACATTCAAGGTTCTTCTTATGCATTCGAAAAACAATCCACCTCAACGCGATTTATTATTGTACACAGTTAACATAATATTCCAATACAATTCCACACTTTTCGGAGAACGAACCAGTCGGACTCTACTTTTCGGAGAATCTCGTTCCTTTCAGCGTTCAAACGCTCACTGAACTGTATAAACGACGTTTTTCGTTGAGCCAGAACGCGGGTCATTCCGTCATTCCGTGATGACCGCCGCTGTTTGTTTTCGATACAGCCTAAATAAATATTGTGATACGTGGGTAGCAAATTCTTACAGATAGTGTGACGTGCTCGCGTGAAAGCATTTCTCTACGATAACTCGATGACCTTTTCGTCATTGTTTTCTCTCCGCCAATGAGTCAAAACGAGAGGTTGCAGCGGTCAGTGCCGATTAGGTGATGAGCAAAAGCTGTTATCTGTCAGTTTGTTTTGATAATACGTGAAACGCGTGTACTTAGTAGAGTTAGCGATTTCAGATCGATTAATCGGAAGATCGACCTTTGGTCCCTTAATTTTCGATTTTTAAATCGATTTTTGAGAACAGATCGATCTGCGGAATCCTTTTCCCCCGGAATCTCCCGGAATAATTTTGACACTACATTTTATAGTCCCCTGAACAGAATAGTATTAATTTTCAACAATTCAAAATAATTTCACTCATTATATCTACACTTTTTTTACATTATATTGGTGGAAAAGTTAATGATAATTGTAGAATTGTAAACAGTGATTAATTTTGTATAGCTTACCAACCTAACAATTATTCATACATATCTCGAGATTAATTTTATTTACTCACACTTCGATAGATAGCTGCTTTCAATTGAATTAATTACTTCACTAGATACGTTTTATAATCATTGACTAATCACTTTTACAATACCACCCAATATGTTTTGAGTAAACAAAAAACATTCAAATAATAAAACATACACACATGTACACATATCAGATATTTTCACCAAAAGTCATTTTACACGAATTTTACATCACTTTGTTTATTTGCTCGGACGTAGATGAAGCTTCTTCACTGTATATGACACGTTTTCAGAAAACTGAAAATTCTATGCAAATAAACATTTGTCATGTCACGATGGCATCAGATTTTCCAACAAATGGTGTAATTTTGAGGAAGGACTCTTTATGACAACTACTGGCGGCCAGAACATTAGCCATACTAGCTCGATTGCGACTACCGCAACAACAACGACGTGTACTTTGACATATGATAGTAAAAAAATCCTTGAACGAGTCGCGAGCATGTTTCCCAAATTGCTTTACAACGACGTGTACTTTGACATATGATAGTAAAAAAATCCTTGAACGAGTCGCGAGCATGTTTCAAAGATTATTTGTCGCTACTAGATTGATCTTTATGTAAATTTACATTTTTACGGAGTAAACACGAGGCTTCACATGTCGAGCGTCGAGCTGATTTTGATGACCTTGTTATGATAGTTGTTTAAAGCGAAAGTGCAAAACAATTTTGGAGGGAAAATGCTAGAAATATCATTATCATTTTAATTTTGAAAACCAAAGTATTACTTTTTAGATTTCATACTGATTCATTATAGTGACCAGATCGGTCACTTACCTACCTTCATTTTTATATCGTATTTAACCCTTGTGCTTTAATCAGGTCAATTTGATCTGAAGCGAATGTTTGGTTCTTAATTATGCTTTTTAAATTTGATAATTAATTTGACACCAATAGCTTACATTTATATTATGATCTAGTGATGGGAAAATATGTTTCTTTAATTCAATTTTAATACAAGCCTAATTGAATTTATTAGTGAGAACAGTGTATGAAGGTTATGATGTCCAGCAGAGATTGTAAAGGTAGATCTCAGCTTGTCTCCAGTAGATTTATATATTTTTGTATCATTTTATATTTTTTAACGTATGCATATAACTTCGAAGTCTGAGTGTGAGCGTAACGACTCATTAAAATAATTGCGTACTTACAACTTCATTGAATTAAAAATAAAGCAACAAGTTTTATTGATTTTAATGAATCTTTCCTTTTATTTTGCTTTACAAAGACGTGTGCATTATAAATGCAGAATATTATTAGAAAACTGTAATAAATACGAAACAAAATTATATTAATACGTAATAATTTAGTTTTATTGAAATTCATCGTATACATAATAGATATCTCATATAGATATCGGTGTTAGTATTTGTTGTTTAGAATACATAAAGTTAAGTATTCAATTGTTTTTAGTACGTTTCTTTTGGAAACATAGTTATATTATTATAGCTAAAAAATCATCATAAGAAGTACACAGTACAATTTTATAAAAACTAGAAATTTTGTACAATTCTATTATCAATATACGTTCACAATGTTTTGCAATTAGAAGTGTAAAAATTTGCCATTTATTTGTAATAAACACGTGTCCATAATTAATCTAATAGATATAAAAGTTCAGTCCTCAACTAGAAAATGTATCATTGTAAAATTTAAAACACAAAAATGTGATGATGGGATTGTTCAGCAAAAGGAGTGTATAGTAATATTGAATGCACCTTTTTGATCATTTAATATTCAGTCCGTGCTATATCACGAACTCAACATCACAATAATGGGAAAGAAAGTATCATTAAAATATGTTTATCAAAGTATCCAAATAAAAAAAAAAGGAAAACCCTTATATAATTAACATTCGCTACATAATAAAATATTAACGTGACACATGTCAAATAATAATTTAATAAGGAAAATAACACCGATGAAATTGTTAGTACCATCACTTCACACTCTGTTCCTTCCAATTCCATCGGACACGAGTCGGTTGATTTAAAATTAAAAAAAAGAGTAACAAATGAATCCGACACCATACGGTCCACAAATTTCTACAAATACATTTCTAGAAAGTAAATCAAATAAATCAACATTTCTACACCAGACACAGGACGAAAATTTTAATGCAGTATGGCTCTGCAATGGACGCCGCGCAGGCAGAGCCATCGCATGGAACTGTGAACGATAGCGCGTCCGAGGTGTAGATTGTCTTTCCAGTTTTTGCTGTTTTCTAATAGTCAGCCTGTAGTCTAGGGGTAAGATCTGCCACCGTCAATCCGGTACATGGATAGAAGCAGGTATTCGAGACTACATGCTGATTTTCAATTTTTTCCCCGGGATTTTTTCGGTCAAAGGTTGACACGTTTCGACCGCAACACGACCCCGTTAAAAGCTCGAATTTAATTCGCCTTTTGGGACGAATATTCATGAGCGTGACGTCGAAAGGCCTTGATCGGGGATAAAAACGAGGTGCGTCAACGATAACGTTATCGATACGGCCAATGCAGCCAGGTGTAACGGGTGTTTTCTAATATATCCGCGAAGATGATCGCTGTTGCAGTGAGTCTATTTCGTGAACAATGTAGAATATCGTGTGACTGGATTTCGAAACATAATATTAACGTATTCACATATCTTTGTCCTTTTGTTATCAGTACATACTGATACTTTTGTTGTAGTTCTAAATGTGGAAAATGCATGGATGTGCCTGGAAAACCAATTGTTATGGTACCCTAATAAAACATGTGAATATTAGGTTGGTGGGAAATAAAAGGCCGACTATTCACATCTATACTACTTGTATGCTACTTAATGATAAACATTTGTAATGATGCTAATTCTATGAAGTTTATATCTTTATATGTCACACTATATAACTAATGGAAAAAGTCTATACATTTTACAATTGCAGTTTCTACACATAACAATTTCTGTTTTAATCGACTGCAGAATTTGGGAATATCCGAACAGTATTGCTTACGAAAATTTTTGATTCGTTTATTTTGGTTTGTCAATTTATTTGCAATATTAAAATGTTTTATTATATTTTGCGAAGCACCCTGTATATGTTGGTAACCTCACTGTAAATCTCTGATTGGCTGACCTTGTTATGGCGATCATAGCGATTATCTCGTAAACGATAACGCGAATTAAATCAACTTGTGATTCATACAGCGTCGCGTAAAACCGCGTAGGTGCATTTCGCGGTTAGAGAAAAAGAAAACAGAGGATACTATTCGCTGGTGTAAACTAATACCTCAGCGTAAAACGTAACGCCTTGCACAAGGAAATAAAGTTAATTATTCCTTTATTTTCATGTGAAATTGTTACCTAAATAGGATCTTGTTTCAAGTTTCACTTCCGTTTCGAAATTTTTAACAATTTATATAGTTGAATTATCCAACAGCGTTTCTAGTTGTTTATGGTTCCTTTATTATTCTTTTATTTTCATAAATCGATCTCGCTTTATGTTTCATTTCCGTTGCAAACTTTTAACAATATGTATAGTTGATATATCTTGCAGTGTTTCTATTTGTTGCAGTCAAGAATTTGGTATCCGTTAGGAATCAAAGTTGATCGTGTATGCGGATAAACGTCACACGCTACAAACAATATTGAATAATTACAAAGTTCAATAAGTTTTAAATTCATGATTTTTTTGTTTCAAAAAAATGAGGAAAATCAATTTTTTATTCTGTATTACGCAAAGTCAGCTTCAGTACTGAAACTAACAATAAGTGTAGAAAATCTATATATTTGTTTTGCATAAATCGCTAGAAAATAAATACAAATCTTATCACCTTAGTTCAATATCTAACCAAAAATATATTGCGATAGGAACAGTATTTACGATAAGAATTGTGTAAAAACATGAAATGTTGAATATTCAATTGATTTAACAAAAATATGTCATTTTGTTCTTAACGTAGGTAACTAATAACTAAATCAATTTCCTGAATTCGATGACTAATCTGTAAACAAAATTTTGACAAAGTTTTGCAGACAATATTTTTCGAGTCGACAGGTCCACAAATAAACCATTCCACAGTTACACGATATTTTTGGTTTCCATAACTCATGTCATCTGTTTGCCTCCATTCATCTCGTTTGCTGTGACAACGGGGTAGTAGATCCCTGATGTTTAGAGAAGGTATACTACATATCCTTCAATTACAACACGCTCTTGACATCTATGTGTACATGTAGTACACTACAGAAATGTTGAATCGTAAAAAAATGTCTGATTTAATTCAAAATACTTGAACGACAGCATGGATTCATCGATCAATTTTATAGAGGGGAATTTAAGAAATATGTCTATATTTTTTCAAAATTTTATATGGCGATTTCAATATGTAAAAATACAATATAAGAACTTGATAAGATTTATATTGTACAACTTCGGAAAATTTCTAGTAATGTAGAATATTAATTCATAATATTAATGAAATTAATATTATTAATTATTAGTAATAATATTAATAAAATTCATGGAGCAATATTCATATTTTCATATTCCACAGAAATTTAGAAAATATGAAAATTTATTGGTGTCCATAACTTGGCCTAATTATGATAGAGGGACAAGTAAAATGTTTCCACAACTTTCACCTTTCTGCGATCCTATTTCTTATAAATGCGACGATGCAATTATAAAATTTAATTGCAACTGTGTCTGTACTACATAGACACCACACTTTTTAGATTCTTTGTCTGACTAGAACGACTGTTTCTACTTCATCAGCGAGACTATCTCTACTGTGCGATTTCAATGATGTTTGGAACAGTTCTCAATTTAGTTACTCACGAACTCCGTTCATGTATTCCATGTTACGCATCTCGCACAGATGCATCACAGGGAACAGATGGAGAAGCATTCTAGGTCGTCGTGAAAAGCAGAACGGAGGATAGTCTTGTAGCGGAAGTATAAGCTGATGTTTCAGTCTACGCGTAGAATTACTTTTCTTCACCTTAATTTAACAGGTAATTTTGCAGTATTAAGATATTCAGATTGCGAATTTCATTTCATATTCTGTGCGTAAAATGGCAACGTGAATTACCCTTTATCGATAGAAAATCAATTCTTTATACTTGATTACTCTAATAGTTGTGTAAAATCGTAATTAATGTATCATATTTATTTTCATGAAATATAGTATGTTGAAAATTTCAGAAATGTATTTTCGGAAACAAAAATTTGAAAAACTTGCAATTGTCGGAATCGCGAAGAAAATAGTAAAGGTTGCTTTTTATAACTTCTTTATTTGAGACTAATGAAAATTTAATAAATATATTTCGATGATTTTTGTTAGTTATACATATGTTGAAAATTTCATCAAAATTAGTTAACTTTGCTACGAGATACAAACGATTGAAAATGTTGAAAATCACAGTTTTTCGCGACTTACCACCTACAGCTGTAGTAAACTAACACTTCTTACATCTCATCATTAAATTTTCATTATAGCCTTAGATTAAAAAGTTGTAAAAAACGATCTTTACTATTTTCTTCGCGATTTCGACCATTTGCAAATTTTTCAATTTTTTTTTTACACATCACTTAGTAAACTAATGTTCCTAACTTCACAAAAGAACTCAACTCACTCGAAGCAATTTGAAAAAAGTTGTTCCGTTTTAAACGATGTACAAATATTTTTGTCCTCCACCGTAGATAATCGAAAATGATCATTCTCTGAATTAGGGACAAAATTACCTCTAACTGAGTCAGTTACCCCAACTTACGCCAGTTCATACATCCCGTAATCTCTCAGACGCCACGTGGCCCAGTCAACAACTAAATCACAACGAACAAAACAAATCACAATCCCATAAAACACTCCACGAACAAATTAAAAAAACACACGAAACACCACTCCAACGAAACATCACCAAAAAACCCTTAAATCCCATAATGAACCACTACCCAATCACAGTCACATCTAACACGTTGTCCCTAATCATCCCATCACCATCGTCCACCTTCAAAATCAAGACACGTACAAAAGATGACACGAACGTTGTCGCGCGAAGCGACAAAAAAAAAGAAATAAACAGATCGACAAAACTTTCGAACAAGCATGGCAGAAATCGCATGGGCAAGGTGTACAACTTCCGGGCGTACCAGGGCGCATGTACACAAATATGGCGCCTCACCGCGGCGGGTGTAGGCCGCGTCGTACGGTAGCGTCAGACGGCCGGCGACGTGGGGGTTTGGCGGGGTTTGTCGGATCGATAGCGCGCGCATGAGGGTGCGCGTCGAACATCATCCCTACGTTCCGTAACGGTGGGATCGTGACGGACCTAGCCGCGCACCGTGAGTTCGAGTATCCGCCGAGTATTCCACCGATGTCAATAGCGTACGTGCGTCCGAGTGACGAGCATCGGGCTCGGTAGCTCGGCCGACTGGACATCAACTACTCGGTCCCCCCGTGTGTGTTGTCTAACCAAGGACTGTCTACATATACACTATTCGTAGAACGCCGGCCGGTCTCACCGTGTCGTCGTATGGTATCTGAATCGTGCTCGAAAGGGTGGTGTAGGAGGAGAAGGCCACGATCATCTTTCGGATCCTGATTGTTCGCCGCGAGTGACTTATACTATTCCGAATGCACGAGGTTTGGGTTCACGATGGTTACGCGCGGTAGTAACGTGTAGGACCCTATGGTGTCTCGTTGAGAGATAGTGAATATGTCCGTGATGTCTGGAGGCATGGCCTGGTGCCGGGCCGCGACAGGGCCTAGGAGATCCACGCTACTTCTGATCGTCGCTGTCCTATTAGGCCTGTTGTCCCGTGGCGTCGTCACCGAGAAGAGCAAGAAATGTGAGTAAATACACGTATTTGTTTTCCCTCTAATTTAGGCGTGTTTTTCTCTTTGAATTCCGTTCCTCGACCGTCGGTAACTATCTTCATCGCACTGCACGGCACACGAACGTGGTGAAATAGCGTTGTTTCGGAGTGAAATGCGGTTTGAATGGCTCGTGTCATGCGCTTCGGGGGAGGGGATGCTACCTGAAGTTGCTGCGATTTATCGAAAGTCTCCCGGAGGATTTTGAATAACACTCGTGTGTGCATTGTTTAATTGAATTGATTTGGGAATTTGATAAAGCAGTGGTGTTTGATATGACTTTGTTTGTATGTATTCTTTTTAAAGTTGAATAGAAAGGATAGAGAAAATATAAAGTTGAATGTCAGGTATTATTGTAGTTGTGTTAAATATTTAGTATTTATGTCTAGTTGAAATCTTAGTGGTGTTTACTGGTTTTGTTTAAATGGTGACGTTATGTTGCATCGTGTTTAAGGATTTTGTTTGAATGGTGAGGTTACATATGTGGGGTAGGCATCGGTCATTTTCTCTGTTGGATGGAAACGTTTCGAAATACTACGTGGTAATTAATGCAAACAACGAGCTTCTAGGTTGAAAGTTTGAATTAGGAAGTTACTGGCACACGGGGTACATTTCAGGCGGAAAAATGTGGAATTACTCGGGAACTTTAATTAAAGTACCGTCAATGGGAAGTTTAATTTCATTCTTTTACCTTGCTACGTGAGATTCTTCAGACTCTAATACCTTTTCGCTCCATATTAACTCGAATAACAAGAAAGTTTGTAATAAATCAATTTGCATACGTTGCACATAATTTTATTTTCCTTTGTCGTATTACGTGGTTACTCGTATTGTTTATGTTGATGCAACCAAAGGTCACGTGGCAAAGAACGTAGGTACTAAAGGGACACTCTTTGATTCTTAAAAAATTCGAGCAAGAATTAAAATTGTATAATATCTTCGGGAATATAACGTAACTGAATTATGTAAATTAGTTGGTAGTTAAGGAATTATATATTTATTTACATTACAATTGAACAGTGTAGACTTTGCAGAAACTGTAAAAGAGAATTTGTGTTCTTCTTCCCATATCAATATTTTAACTAATTAACTCTAGACTAATTAATGCAAATGTAATTATACATTTTGATTCTAATTACTGAAACTAAGTATCCCGATTTCAAAGTGGGTATAAGTAAATGACAGAAGAGCCTGTAAGAATTAAAGTGATGAAACTAGAAAAAATTTGTTGATTGCGTCATTTACTCACACATTTTTATTTTTTACTTCCAATAACAAATTATATTATAAGGTTTCTTAGGGTAAGAATTCAGTGCATGAGCATCGTTTTGAGTCAACAAGTATGAAAATAACGACAATGATATAATTATTGTGAAAGTGCTCATGTTTATACAAATTCTTATTTTCATAATCTGTTCAATAATTGTTGTAACTGAAGCAAATTGGATTTCACCGATGGACAGGTTGTTTATTTAAAAAATAAAATAATGACTTTAAAGTTGATTGTTAAAGCTTTTGTTTCGGTGTATTTTACAAATAGTATGTATTATAAATGTATATCTTTAATATTCTTATCTGTAATAATTCCTGGCGGGAAAAGTAACAAATTTTTTTCTTAGAAAATGATTATTAATAGCAGGAGGTTAGGAAAGGGTTGAGAATTTAATATTCGTAAGAGTTACGTTTGTGCCAGTTTTCAGACTAGTGGAACGATTTTACCACGGATTAATATATAGTGATGTCATCCTCACCACTGCCTAGCATCGTAATGTGCAAACTTTTGTGAATGTGCAAAACTCGGTCGAGTGCCTTTCATTGTCAGTCTGTCTTCTTTACTCCCTATGTATCTGGTTCGGTGATCTCGTTCAATGGTATTGACATGAATTGGTCCAATTCATGGACAGAATACATATAGTACATTCCCTGGTTTAGCGCTCCTCGACTGTCCCAATTCCGTTGTACTAATTTAGACCTTCAAAATAATAATAATTCTTCAGTGGCTTTTGTAAGAGAAATTGCGTGCATTTATACAGAAGGTAAAATGGAATTTGTTAAAATCTGTTTCCAAATAATGTAAATATTGTTATTAACTTGTTTAATTAACTTAATTAACTTAGTAAATATGTATATTTGTTTATCATTATCTGTATTATTCATTGTTTAGTGCTTATGCACACAGAAATGTATATCTACTTAACGAATTATTTTAATCTAAATGGACTTATAACATTTCAATTATAATATTATGAATTTTGAAACATATGGTTACAACTATTTTTGTTTGGTGGTAGGTCTGGGTTATGGTTTAAATATCTTACATCGGTTAATAAAGGTTATCACTCTGTAACCAGTACTTTGTGCTTGCTAGATCATAATTTTAATATTACAATTTTACAATTTCCTATAGTGTAAATAAAGTGATAGCAATTTGCTATACAACAATTCTCAATTATTTTACTAATCTTTGTATAGATGAAACAATTTTACTTATAAATCCCTGATACATGAGAGTTTTAAAAAACAATTGAAACTGGTATTGAATAACGATTTATACATTTTGTTATGTGATTAAAGGTGTACAAGATACATAAATATTAATGTTTGAAATGAAATCTTAAATCTTATAAAACTGGCTGAGGTTGCAAATTAAGCACAGACTGTGTATTTTCTTGTACTTCCTACGTAAAAGTAAAATGCCTAGAACCTAAGTCGTTAATGTAATTACCAATGCAATAGGAGAAAAAAAGCGATTAAATACAATGACGAACGAGCAAGACGAAAGCAATTCACAGAGCGGACTCTAATGCGAGTCTTGAATATTAATGTTACACAAACATTACCTAAAGTTGCACTTTACCTCTTTACAGAGCATTTAGCGCTCGCTTTGCATATCCTGAATTTCGTTGACGTAGCCGATGGTAGAACGTTTCGTTCATTTTAACACTGATTCCTTGTACATTTGAAACAAACGAATATTATTCTATATAAAATCAAATAAGTTTAAAATTTTTTTTAGAAGTTACTTTTACTTTGATAAATGTGAGTGATTAATTTTGTAAGCTCATTTTCATCTAAACATTATAAACTACGTAGAGATAGATTAGTGGAATTATTTGCTATTGTACTTATTGTAGTAATAGATGGTTGAAAGTTACACAAACGCTATTAAAAATAAATTTTTCGTTTCTAATTTTTCTGTTAAAATTTTAATCCAATTTTGAGAGTTACTTACCACATCGAACGCTCGTAAATATAAAAGTTAATTTACCACCGAAAGGATGGATTTTAATTGAATCAACATGGGTCAGATAAAATCAATGTGTAACAAATTTGGAAACTAAGTTTTGTATTCTTCTTTGCAAGAATTGATTTTAGGACCTATGTTGATTAGACCTTTTTTTTACTATTCTCGCTGTGTACTATAAGCTCCTAAAGTCTTAATTACATTTTAACAGTCTAAATAATTTCATTCTAGATTTACCACTTTTTTCACTCGTTCCTGCTAGATTTCCTTCCCATTGCGAGGATTTTCCTTTTCCGGAGCATAAGAACATAATAAACTTTCGTTTACTTCCTCTGGCTTACGTTACACATTCCACGGTTGCGCAAAGTATTTCCGCTCTCAGAAATTCAACCAGAAGCTTATCATTCTCGTTCCTCGTGGTTGGAATGATAAATTGTTTTTTTTTATTATATGACGAATTATTCATTAGCCAGATAATAAAAAGCATTAAACACTTGTATGCAGCCTCATCGCTTTTGGCTTTTCTACAATTCTTTTTTTTTGTTATTAACGCACGTGTCATTCGATTAAACATTCCGTTTTGTTAGGTTTTGCTCTCTTAAAATTTACATTCGTTTTATTAACGATCCATCTGTGTCTATACAAAGGATGCGACGGACTTTGAAATATTCAAAGCACCTCCACCTGCAAAGAAACTATTACTACCATCGGATGGCTCTCTTCGTACTGAGCAATTTTGGTTGAACAAATATTTCTGTGAACCTTATAGTTTCGGAGATATCTGAGGTGGTAACAGATATTGCCCCACCCTGTATACTCAGCGTGTTAAGTTTGAAACCACCCTGTAACTTCAAGAAAGTAGGAACTTTCCCATCAAATAACCGAAAGTAATTAAAAAAGAGTTTAAACGAAAGAAATTCCGTGTTCATTCTTAAAAGTGTTAATCATGATCTGGAGAGAATATGTCGTGCTATGATAATTCTAATAAAAGTCAACAAGTTGTTCCACACTTTTAGGTACCTGTGTATACGAAGGAATGATACACTGAGTTGTTGCATAAGTATATAATGTAAATGATCAAAGTGATATTTTTATATTACTTTCACCACAATTATCCGAAGACAGATTATATTGTGGAATTATATATTGCACAGTACAGAATGGAAAATACATCATTCATTAAATAAATTGTTTTGTCGTCATATGGAGAAATTTTCGTTATTTATACATCAAGACAATGTATTGGTTCATTCAGAAAGTTCGTAACGTTTCGAGCACAGTGTGATCGTTTGATCTAGTGAACAGGTACTATTTTCCAGGGCTAAATTAAATGTAGGTATTTACTGTATAAGTGACTCGTCGTTTTTTTTTCTGTGAGAAATATCGACGAAACGTATGAACAAGTGCAAGGACCATTTTCATTACGTTCTATCAAACCTGTAAAAAAAGTCCACAACTACGATTGGAAAATATTGAAACATCCACCTAATTAATTGGACTTTCTCCCATTACCTGATTATTGCTTTACATCGCCAGCATATTCTGTACCAGCACGAAACTTCGAAAATAAAATCCATCTAGAAGCAGATTGAAGTATCTTTCTGTAAAACCAATCGAAATTGTACAGAACTGATACAACGAGGTTATTTGAAAAATGGAATGAAATCGCCAAAAAAATGTAGTAAAATCAGAATATGGTACAAATTGAAGAATATAAATTGTAACTCTGCCTTTAAAAACGCCACGAACTTTCCGTACAACCCAATATTACAAATCGTTTCTACAGTAATGTCTCGATAAGTGCGACGTCTACTTCGGAGCATTCGTGGCAAGGCAGAAAGATTTTCAGCTCCTCATAAATTTGTTTCTTGCCCGAAGCCGAGTCTCTGCTTAGCTTCTGTTTACTCTGTTTTGATTGGTTCCACAGGAGAACTCTCCCAGTGGTGAGAATAACGCAGTTGCTCGCGTCGCATTCATCGAGGAATCACTGTATTACACTATTGACTACACACTTCCTTTTTATGAGCTTAGCAGCTTATCAAGTGCAAACCTACCATATGTTTGTAACGAATCTAAAACATGTTCTTTGGGGATAAGGTTTTCTCTTGAAAAGGCAACGTTACATCCGCTCCTCGTAGACTTTCGGCGATATTGATGTGAAATTATAGGGATATCACTACTAGACTTGGTACATGAACGAGCTGTCATGTGAAAATTGCTGTAATCACGGCGAAGTTACCGGAACAACGTTAATTGTTTGCTCCACTGGCGGCAGGAAGATTACTGCGTAGGCCGCGACCAGTGCACGACGAACGTGACACGGACCGATAAACGAAGCTAATTACGACAGTCAAATTAGCTCGGCCGAATAGCCATACCGCATTGATTTGGCGGTCATGTGTGATCGATCAATGCCCGTGTAATGTCGATCGAACTGTACGTGTATCATAATTACTAATGTTCCTTGTTATTGGTACGGAAGTATGGTGCTTGTGTTCACTACACATACTGGGAAACAAATGTTATGCTCGCATACACGCTTTTATTGACAGGCGCTGATAACGGACTCTTTACGTTTAGAGTCACGGTTCTAGTCACTACGGTGCAAGAAGTTTATATATATTAACAATTTTGGATACACATTGATTCAAAAAGTTTTGTCAGTAGTTTCATTTTCTGTAACTAGTTGGCGTATCGAAATTCTGACTTTTCCAATAAAAATATTCGAAATACTGTACGCCATATTGGAATCCCTTCATAACAATAATTTGAAAAAGACGCTTGAAAGGGTTGACGTATTCTACTTACTTAGAGTAATGTTATACTTACAAAATTTCGGTAACTTGATTATGTTCTTGAGTGACCATTAATTCGAATAGGTAACAATAAATGACGAAACTTACTTTTTCTCGTTACGTTTAAGGTCTCTCTAACCTCATTTTGCAGAAGAAAGCGTCCTTTTGAATGTATATGTAATCTGTATCCATTAGTAATTCTATCGTTTTAAGCGCTCAATTCTACAGCCACTCATGGTAACATTATAAGCGCTGATAAAGCCAATGTGAGCTTTTAAACTGTGCTTGAGATTAAACTAGGTTCTCGAGACCTGCCTTTAAGCGCGGCTTAGACTTTAAGCTTTGGTGGAGAACCTCCAGGCAAATAGTTTTGATTGATAATGGACTAGGAGAAACACAGTAACGAATTGGGCACAAAGGAGGAGCTAACTAGATTCAAGTTTCCGCGTAATAGTACAATAAAGGAGCCTAATTGAATTATTGGATAGTATCTGCATAATCAATGAATACATGAATGGAAATTCTTGAAAACGTTGAATATTATTATTTTGGTGTATCTTTTGACATTATCATTTACGTGAAACGTGAAATATTAACGGTATGAGTGTATATTTAATCTTTAGCATATAATATTTCTTAAGACATATTAACTTTTCTGTTAGTCCATCGTAAGAAAAGTATGGAATATCTTTGTTGTTAGGATTGTATACATTTCTTATAAAATTTGAGCTTATTAAAGTAAAATTGAATATACTTTGGGCTTGCATATTGCTAAGATGACAGGTCTTTTCAGAATTGATGTTATTACATGAAATGGGTAATCTGTAATCTGTATTTCACTAACGCAAGTAATTATTTTATTAAACTTCTGTCTAAAATTATTTGATTCACAGGCTAAAATTTCCTTTGATACTCTTTTCACGAATTAATGCACTGCGATGCAGTGTGATTGTAAAGTATAGAAGACAATTCATTTAGTAGTAGCATATCAAAATAAAAAATTTATTGCCGTCTTAATATTTTAAACAACAAGCTATAGTGCATTACTTCACAGAAATTGCAGAAAACGACTGACTGTTTTACAAACGTATGAATTAGACATACACAAATTTTTCTGCATTTCCACAAGATATGAACACGGAGACACACCATTAAATAACGTTAATGGTATGACTCGCTAAGTTGTTAAAATGCAAATAGTATTTTTCATGCAATTCATTTTTCGCTGATTCAGAAAAGGGCAGAGCTCACGTTAGCAGGTATCTGGTGAAAGGCGGAGGGTTGAAAATGTTGGTTTCGCAGAGATAAGGGGACCTAACTTTGATACCACTTTCCTTTATGCCCCGGAAGTGGTGGATTTATGATGGTAGGGCTCATATGTTGTTGTGGTCCGTGGAACATCGGAATTCATTTTCTATTCACCGATAAAGCACTTAAAGGGTAGCTTATAGCTATTTTCTTTTCCCTCTTTTTAGGTTCGAGCTCTGAAAGTGACGTTCAAATAGATGAGAAACATTGAAAGCAGCAAGGGGTGAAGGATTTTCTTTTTCTTCAGCTTTATAATATGCGGGCATCCGTAGACTCGGTCATTTATTTACTCGAAAATTGTATATTTGCAGAGTTATTTTGGACATTCTTATTTTAGGCGTAGAAAATGACATTTGACAAGATAATTGTAAGAAAAATTGTATGTTGTTTATAAATAATTTACCAGTTTTACCACTCTACTTCAAATAATTAATTCGCATTTTTAAATCTTTCATTCCACCAGGGGCCTCTTGTACAATAATTTACCAACTAAATAATATTAATGAATTTATAAGTTGTAACTTGTACACTTCTGTTGTACAGTGTTTACAATTATACAAGTTACTCAAAACGTGAACTGGGACAATCAGGTGTGTTGTAATTTCTAAAAATCACTTGTAGAACTCTACTTGTTTTATTAAGAAACTTGTTATTATTGTGCGACAGAATTTATTCGTACTGACATTTTACATAAAAAGTAATGATACAACTCTCTTTACATTTTTGTCCTATCATCTACCGTTCAATAGTTATATCAAATGACACTTATCGCGGGAAACCTTGTACAGGTTCCTTATTGCCATGGAAAAAACAGTTATTTTCTTACAATATCTAAATAGATTTATCAGATACTATGCATAAAACAATGTACTCACGTATGTGTACGTGAAATACCCATTCGAAACCATGATCTCTAGAATCTGTCTTAAGTTTCATTGATCCTGTATCCACAGATCATTCCGTTTCTCCAAAAATTCCGACGTCGTTAGTGATTGATAAAAATTTTAAGGTCTCGGGGCCTGAATTTCGTCCGATTGAAAAATGTTCCAGGCAATAAAGTTCCCCGCCATCGTTTCTTCGAACGGTAGACGATTTCTCTTTTTCAGAGAGGGGGCGGAGGAAGAACATCGGTGGCAGAGCCGCATACTCCTGTTTCTTATGTCTCCCCTCTCTCTCTCTCTCTCTCTTCCGCGCCCTCCCGGAACTTTCGTGGCAACCCTTGTCACTGTCTGGCGGCTTGATTTCTTGCTAAACTCTCTCTCCCAGGCAAGAAACTTCGCGTCCCGAAAGGAGTGACTCGCTCTTTCCCCATTTACTTATCCCTGGGGATAGTCACCGCCGTGGCGACGGTCCCTTGGACTGTGCATCACCGGCGACAACGGTCCTTCGACTTGGCAAAATTCCACTCAATTTCTGTGAAATTCACGTGCGACCGACAGACCGCGAAATTCTTCGTGAAATGATGGCCGTTGAGTTATGACCGATCACCGGCGGCGCTGCCCCCCCGCCCCGTAGTTTTATTCCCGGAATGACGTCTAATCGGGAAATTTATGATACGGGGGGTTAGGTAAGTGGCATGAAAGGGCGAAGCGAGAGTATGTGTTCCTGCAGTACATTTTTGATGTACGGCCACGTATTGGAATATATTTTTATTAATAATTATTTGAACAGTGTTTTTTTGTTTTTTAACAACCTTTAACCAAAACAACCTTTTATGAATTGGTGTTGGTAATTTACCAAAATTTTGTAAAAGTCCGAAATGGAGGAGTTTACAAGAATTTTTCGGACTTTTACCACTTCACTATGGTAAATGCTAGGATTAACCGGTACAACCTAGGATTTACCAATTTTCGGGCTTTTACAGTAACGTATACTTAAATATGTTTCCACTTTTATGTGTTGTTTTAGGTGTTCCATGTAAGTGTCTACGAAATTTCAGGACTTCCTTGAAATTTAACATTGTGTTCGATAAAAGTGGAAATATATTTAAGTATGTGCTACTGTAAAAGCCCGAAAATTGGTAAATCCTAGGTTGTACCGGCTAATTCTAACATTTACCATAGTGAGGTAGTAAAAGTTTCAAAAATTCTTGTAAACTCCACCATTATATTTATTACCACCATCTTTATATTTATTTTTATGTCTATCTATAAACTAAATAAAAATATCATTTAAAAGCATCCTAACCATAAGCCCCTTAACTCTTAGAACCGTTTGCTTTTAGAACAATCTATATTTTCTTCAAAAATACTCGTCTCGTACTGTTCGGAACGGAATTTGTTCTTCCGAAATGCGGAGAAAACTCGGCTGCGTACGCAACAGTCGACAATTCTCGCAACGTCACGTTATGGAACAGATTGAAGCTTTCCGTAGGTTCCGCGAGTTTCGTCAAATTGAAAGCCACCGCGTTGTAACTTGGAGTGGCGGCTTCCAATCGTTATATCGAAATGTTGCGCGGGAATTACTAACAGGGTCGCCGGATTGCCAGCAGTGGCTCTGCGGTGCCTCACCTGTCGGTTTCTCGGTTTCCTCTCTTTGTGCAGCAGCCACCTCAATTACCGGAAGCTCTTCGTATCGGTAACTTTGAGATGGCCAATTTGCTCTCGACGAATCAATTCTCGGACGAGTGTTTCAACTTTGTAAAATCCATAGAAATTTCGTAGTCTGGTTCGTTAGTTTGCCGTGAACGTGCATGTATTTACTATGGTTCCCTCTTAACTTTCATTGTGCGATACGAATGTTACGATTGAAATGTTACAACAATGCATTGTCTCAGATCTTTTAATTCTACTGTTTTCTTCTTACTGTTCTCGTTTCTTCAAGTTTGTATTCCGTCGAATAAAATTATTTCAAACTTGAAATGATTTGTTCCAAAGAAATGGGAAATACACAAAAGGTAGACGTAAAATTTAAATACGTTGGATACTAAAAACAAATATTTAACCCTTTCATTCCTAAATTATTTAAAAATTACCAAAGAAATATTTTGTTGCATTTTTTTGTATATTACATTACATATGAACGATTTACAGGAACATTTTAACATTTTGAAACCGTGTATGTAATGCCATTTTTCATCCGTTGCCATTCAACTTTTTTACTTCTGTCGCAGTTGTATATAATAATTAGTTAATCACGCAAATATAGGGTGTCTCACTTATAATGAACATCTAAATTATTTCTACTGGGATTGAAAGCAAGAAAAGTGACCAACAATAAGAGGAGTTTATATAATTTTAAGACGACCATGTGGTTATGATAAAAAAAATCCTCCCAAGGTCATTTCAAGGTCATCGACATTTCTTTCCACATTACACTTTGTTTTTTATAAAGCGACATTGTAGTCGAAATCAAGATGAGTTGAAAGATCTATAACATCATTACCTTGAAATGATCTTTGGACAGAAAAAAATGGGATTAAATCGGGGCAACATCGTTCAATTGGTCGCCAAATAATTTGTGGATTATTTGTAACAGTTTCTAAAACAGTTACTTCTGATTCTTCACCAGTAATTAAATAATTACACTTATTTTTCACGTTTTTAACATTTTTAAAATGAGTATACAACCTCCGGTACAAGATTACTGACGATAAAATTGAAAATTACATACTATCTTTTACTGTGTCTGTTTCTACTGCTAGTAGATCCTTCATTGAAATTTAACTTTTACGCTTATTTATATTTTGTTGGTAATGTTAAACTGTAAATGGTTGAACAAAATTCAAGAAAAGTTTCTGTAAAAGTTGGTTTCTTGAGACAGCGAAGAAAAGCGGAAAAGAAGTATCTTGCGCATTAAAAGATATTCGGTTCTTTTATTCTTCAGGATTTTCTTGCTTCTTTATATGCAACTGCCATGGTGGCGCATTGTGAGCTTCGATACGGTTACTCTTCCCTCGGGAGCAATACTCCAACATGCAAGAGAAATATACTTACATTCTTTGTAATATTTCTTTCAACTCATCTATAAACATCAAAGTTCAGTCAATGCGGTCTTTTTGCCGTGTGTCATATGTGAATTCATCCATTGTTGCTCGAGGCGCATAATTTCGTAATAGATATCAATAAAATCCTGTAGAATAAAAATTCTACTTACCATTCAATTCTGTCACTTTTTTCTGTTAGAGAAAAGGAAACAATTGCTGAAACAAAATATTTCCGATCTTCATACGATTAGACTTTGTATTTCTGTATTGTAATGTAAAATATATGCGTTACTTCAATAATTGATTTTTTATTTCACGTAGGAATAAAATATTGTTTTTATATGTTGGATACGTAGGCTATACATATTTTATTAGTATATTTTTATTAGTATAAACCTTCACTAATACACTTTACATTACGATACATTAAATTGAGACATTATTCATCACTGACATAAGGTTCTTCATTGATTTAAAAACAATTTAATAAGTTTCATAAAATTTCTGTTGATGATTTTATTGCATTACATTTAACACATTCGTATGCAATCTGGTGACATTATTTGTCTAACGATAGAATTGTTTCTGTAACTCATACCTAGTTGAAGAAAGTTCGCAAGAAGAAGGTAAAGCATGAACACTTCTAGATAAGAATATGTGCAGTGCACTTTATCAATTTCAATACAAATGGTTGAGTTTGATGTTCCCAACGAATTTTCGGGTACACAATGTTGGTACGTTCTACAACATTCCCAGGATGTACGGGCCATAAATGCTTCGAATGGATCCCATGATTATCCTAAATACCGAAGGAATTCATCCCCCGTTTAACGATAAACACTAATCCAGAAGAGTTCACCGTTTTGCAAAACGTGAATGAATATTCGGAGATTAGGCACGTCACCAGTCTTCGTCTTAAATTGATTAATGCCCCAGCGATAGCGGCAATTCCATAGAGATTCAATCGATGAATTTCGCAGAACCGTCGCTTGAATAGCTTATGCCCGGCTACTCATCCGTGTGAACATTTTCGAGAGAGCAGTGACGTCATTACCGAGCCAGTATTTACTTCGTTTCATTCACGTTTCATCTGGTATTCATAGGGAGCCGTCTTCTGACGTCCGTGGCGTGGCAAAGAGAGCGCGAAACGTCTTCCTCAACAGGCGGCGAGTAAAGTTAAGGAGGGTTTCGAAGGAAGAGGTCGAAAGGGACGAACATGGAAATTGAGACGGCATCTATCATCCTGAAGCCACCTCAAAGAAACCGAGACGTCTCGGTCCAAGGAGCCCAAGCTTCGCCAAGGTAAATGCTGTGTCACCTCGTCCGCTGGGCATACCTAGCCACCGCAAACAGATCCTACGGACGTGTACTTAAAGTTTCCGCGTGGCAGCGAGACAGAGCACTTGTCAGGAAAACGTCGAAGAACCTATAATTCAATTTTCGTGACATGAAAAATATTAATAAATTCGTTTTGTTGACTTTTGAGGCTATAGGGGACGACGAGAAAAAGAATTTTGCCAAAAACTGTGGATCGATTTCGAAATGTGCTAAGAACTAGAAAATAATTTCTATTTTTATTAATAATAAACTTTTAGCGCATTTCGAAGTTGGTTCACGTTCTTTGAACAAAATTTGTTTACCTTTGTACTTTTTAGTGTAGGGAGCAATACTTAATAGTGGACCAATGGGCCAACGTAAGAAAAGTATGTAAACAGTAACGATTGAAAACAATGGTTTATAATAAAAAAAGTCGGAAATTTTTTGCACGCGGGATCACTGTGGGAAAATCCTCTACGAGATGCAAAAGGTTTCATTTCGATTGGTCCATTCGTTGCAGAGGAATCACTGGACATAGATAAAAGAAACATACACATCGAATTGTATACCTCTTCGTTTTGGAAGTCGATCAAAAAGACGGCTTCCTTGTTTGCGATTAGAGAAAAGTGGCCAAACGTGGAATAGTATACTTAAAATATGAAAATACTGTTTATCGTTTGATGTCACAAAAACAGCAAAGACCTTTATTACTTTTGAGAGGAATAGCTTTCGAGGAAAATTATTACGGAGTACGTAACCACATGGGACGCGATTCTGTGTTTTCTTTTCTTTTGGCTGGTCTTGTGTAAAACTGGTTTACAAAAATGGTGTAGACACCGTGGTCCATTTATTTTTTCCATCTGAACAAATTCGTTTCAACGCCACTGTAATTCTTTCTGTCTGTACTGGCATGCGCTATATGTATAGCTTGGCCTGTGTGTCTGGAGTGCCTTTAACGCGAACGAAGGGACCATCGGTTAAGTATCTTTAGATCTGGAATGGCGACAAGAAAAAGCGAGGTCCACGGACAAATGGCTCATGGACACTCGAAATGGGTTTCCAATGTCCGTGGATACGAGTCCATTCCACGTTTCATTGACAGCACAATTCTGACTCGACAAAGTACAACAGTCAATTGGTTTTTCTTCGAGAGTCATCGATTGAGACCTTTACCTTTCTATCGAAAGCCGACCTACTTAGGTTCTTTGCTCGAATCTTTTCTCATTTCTATCCAAAAAGTCTTAAATACACTCATAAATCATTCTATATGTGTGCACTACAGTGACTCAGAAGTTTGTCCACGAAATGCTGCCACTTCTATTTGACCAAATTATTTATAAAATTGCGAATTTTATTTCGAAATTAAGAAAAATGTATCAGAAAAGGATGACAAAAGTAGTGGTACGGAGAATATGTAAATGGAAATTGTATGGAAATTTTTATACCTAATTGTTATTTTAGAAGTATGTGAATGAATGTGTAAATCACCATATCTCATATATACTTGTATCTTGTGTGTTTAATTCGGGATTTAGTGTTTGTTCAAATTTCGAAGCACTAAAGTAAGAACACCAATTATACAACTCACTGTACAATTGATGCAGTATGCCCGGTTTAACTGTATATGCTAGAATTTCCCTAACCGCTGAAAGTGTGAAATTTTATATGAAAGTTATTTGATTTGATCGATCTCGAGATATTTATGTCTGAACATTAAATGATCGAAACGTGTGGTTATTATAGTCGTTGAATTTATTTTTTCATGCTCTATAAGGATATCGAAGAAAAGTATTGAATTCCCTTGTAAAAAATACCGATAACCTCGAAATCTCATAAAAAAATAACCTGGAGAAAAAATTCTTTTCACCCTTAGATGTGTCCCTTGAAATAGTCGAATTTTGCCCTCAGAAGTCTTTTCATACAGTAGTTGTCGCGTCTGTCCGCGCGGATTCTCTTTTGAATCCGCTTGGGGTTGTAAATCCCAGGCTTGACCGTCGTGGGACGCGCACAGTTGCCCGCCAAATTAATATTAGGCAACTGTTTCAATTTTCTTAACTTACCATAACGGAATCTCGAGGAAAGCTTTTTTCTTAAACAAATTTTTAAAGAACCTGATTCTAAAATGTTGTTAACGCAATTTTATAGCGGTCATTACACCATTAAACTTTTGTTTGAAACATTCTTTTCTATCTCTTGTACTTTAAGAGTTACGCGTGAAAAACTGATAGTGCCTGTTTATCTGTGAGATTTGTGACACCGTCTTGAATCCCTCTATAAACCCACAAAGTTTCATTTCAATCCGTGAGTCAGCGTTCCCTTCTCAGCTATACGAATGCAGTTCGCATGTTCGTGTACACCAATAAATTTCACTCTCGAGAGCAACTCGTGATTGTTGTGCTCTCAAACGAACACACGTACCTTTGTATGAAATAAAATAATAAATACGTCGCAATTACGGTCGTTGAATGTTGTCTGTCGTGTCGATAGAATCTCGACCCGTTTCACTGACCCACGTCACGAAACGATCTTCGGGATTCGAGGATCATTAACAATACAGAAGGCGGGTTACGGAGTTATCGATTTCTCTTTCTTCATTTGCGTGCTCCCCTTTGTCTTTTTGAGTTGTTTGTCCTTTTCGAACCTTCCGGCAATTCGGAACAGTGTACGCCCGCGTCAGAGGCAGACCTTTTCATCCGTGTCGTGAGTATTATCGTGCACGCCATCTGTACCTACAACCTTTTCCCAGCGGTTTCTGCCCTCGCGGAGACCTGCAACTGCAACGAGTCTCTACCTAAATACATACACATTTCCGCTTTTCCGGCGAGCAACCCTTCTTCCAACCCCTCTTCTTGTCTTCTATCTCTTTCTCTCTCTCTCCGGGTCGTACTCGAAACGATGCTGCCTCGTGTGCACGGCCGGCACGTTCAATAGATATCAAATGATCAATGAGGTACTCGTTGGGAATATACAGGAAAAATGTATTCCTATCCAGTTCTTGTTTGATTATTGACATGTATTACGAGGCGATTGGAAATACCGGGTATAAATAAAGATGAGATGGCATTCGAATAATTCAGCGAACTCGATGTTCCGATGAACGATATAGGAGAAAAAGAATGTAAATGTCTGCGAAACAAAAGTAGCCAGGATTGATTCGGTGTTTTTGTAATAGAAGTTTATGATTTGGAAAAGGGAGGTAAGGGAATACGGTTTATAAATACTAATAACACTTGTAAATATAGAAGCGACCAGGGACAAACGTAACAATTTTTCTTCTTAGGTCTGTAACTTTTAAATACAGTAGAATTTTTAAAAAATTTTTAGGCGACGAGAAACCTTGACTATTGGGCAACATAATCAAAGTTTAAAACATAGAATATATTGTATCTATATACAGTATATTGCAAAAGTACTTTTGTTCAAGCAGCTATAAAATGGTAGAGTATAAGAAAAATTACTTTTCAAACACTAGGTATTAATATTTAAATTTAACGTAATACGCATTGAAATTACGAGACGAATATAAAAAATAACATCTTCAAATTTGCTAAGTGTTGATAATGATACTATGTGAATTACTGTTTAAAAAATACTAAGGATTATATCTGCATGCAGTTGTGCTATCAAGACGCGAAGGAACAAATCGAATAACTGTAACACCATTTACTGAAATGGTGGTAGCGAAGGAAGAGGTAAAAAGTGGTCTATAGGAAAATTCATTCTGCTAGAATACGGTCCTACATACGATCTTGCTATATCCTGTCGGGTGAAAAATTCAATATGTCTCCCCTGATACCCCCTGAGAACAGGCAGCTATTGGTGCATGAAAGATACGCCAGCATTTACATGTTTGAAACATTTGTCTTTGTGTTCATCGCGTTTTGAATATTTTCGTAACTCATGCTTTTGGTTACATGAAGAAAATTTGAAGAGGGTATTTTAAAATATAAGTCTGTATACATTGCAATCTATGTTTTTGAATTATAACACAAAATTCAAAGAACTTAAACGCTTAATTAAGTATGATTAATACGGGACTTAAAAGTGGTTAGAAAAGTAGCAATCATTTATTAACCGATACCGATTACATGATGTGCATATTTATGCAGACGTAAAATTTTGTGGACAACTAGAACGTTTCGCGGAGATGTCTTGAGTTTCAATGGCATATAATTTTTAATTTACCGATTTTTAAATATTTAATAGTCAATTAGTTCAATACAAAATAAACACATACATATGTATACCTGATCGATTAATTAATAATTAATAAATTATTATAATAATTTCTGTGTCTATTTTAAAAATATTGTTAAGTTTACATAAGATTGGTAAACTGTGTATGCTGTAAGTCTATACATATAAAATTGAATGAATATCAACAGTAGGTTTGTAAAAATAATAGCATAAATACTACAGTCTACAAAACATTACTATACAAATATTAATATAAGTAGAAGTATGTAATAAGATGCAGTAAAAAATATAACTAGTGGATTAGCTACCATTGTGCTACATAAACGCTCACAATATATGTACATAAAACTTCGATAAAAAATTTAATTTTCTGAAAAAAAATGTTAGAATATATATTATCAGTAAAGGTTGTACAAATGTAAGTTAATTAACATTGGCGGTATCGATAATGAACATACATATATCTATTTCCATTAGATCGAAAAAATTCCAGTTTTTGAGAACATTCATATTTTACGAACTTCGTTATTCTTAATATTGCAATAAAATCTACAATAAATATTCGAAACTGCGACGTTATAATAATACTGTCATATTGATTGCTCTACTATTTTTACCGTTAAGATGTGTACGATGGTGTGATTTTGTATACATATTGAAATTAAACAGCTTCTCCTCCTTTGATCTACTGGTAACTCGGCTTGAACGTTAGACTCATACCCGGAGAGTTCGTGTTCGAATCCCGGTCGACCTCTAAAGCAATTTTCTTCTTCAGTTACGTTTTTTCTTCTGCGTTGTCCAATTTCTGGAAGAAAACCACAGTCCAGCTCCATACGTACGTGTCAATTGTACGTAATGGCGTTTTATACTGTGGATATAAATGTTGCTGGTGTTGTCGCTATGTTTCAGAGTTTGTATCAATAGCTCTGGTAACACGTAAACCAGCCACAATTTCCTCTTTTATTTAAGTGACTTAAATTCTATTGAATACGCTCTATTATTGTCCATGGGAAGAATATTATGTTCATATTAGCTGTTCTTAATGAAACTGTATTGTAGTGAGCATTTTTATAATTTAAAATCATTTTCAAGTATAGAATTTCACATTTTCGAACACAGAATTATTTGTGGTGTACATTGAGCGAAATGATGGTTTCAGTTGTGTAAGAGTTGGTACAATAAAATTATAGTATTTCACCGATGCAATTAAGGGGGTACAGTTTCTTGTAGGCCTGAAAAAATTGGTGAATTTAAAATTTTTCTGTCCCCTGTAGGGGCCGGGACTATAGCCTCACCTAGCCCCCTCCCCTTAATCCGGCGCTGATTGCAAGCAATTAACTTAAGTAAAGAAACAACCACATTTTATGTTTATAGAATTCATATTTCTCCGATCGATCGACGATGAAATATTTTCAATATATTTACTTACTGTTCACTTTGAAACTTTTGTTTACTCCGAGAAAAAGATCCAGTACACTTTTTTCCTCGGGTTTGTATAAATTACTTCCGTACCGGGAGCAGTTAGTCCATCGTGTTCGTATACGCACAGAAACGCCGGCGGTTCGCGGAATAAGGCAATTAATGTTGAAGCGAGTTGAAGTCACTCGGAATGAAATAGGATTACTCCGCAATTGTGGCCGACGTACAAATACATTTCTCTATCTGCGCCAGCCCCTTTCGGGAGGGAGGGGTTACATATATCTACTACGGAGGTAGTTCCTCCGGTGTGCTCCCGTGAACCCTAGAAATGTGCGTAATTAAGACACTCAAATGGTTGCGCGCTCAAGAGACACTTGTGCGGTCATTATAACTGTATGCATATACATAAAGTTTTCGTAGTGTAACAAACACAGTGTAAGATCCCTCCCCACGCTTCTCGACATAATTAATTACACGAAGAACACTTTAATCGCATGCAAATTATTCGACGAACTTTCTGCGTCCACGAGGATTTCATTTTTTACGAGGTATAAACAATGGTACGAGAAGTTTGCAAAAGATTTTCATGGCGGAAAGTGTCTTCTTTTTCCATTATTTTAGTCTGAATCAGATTTTAAAATATACAGATTGTTCAGGAACTTTTCCAACAAACTTGCGAGAATATAATTGTAGACTACGGAATAAAAGTTTGAGATCATTGACTGCATGCATAGTTAAGATGAATGTTTTAATAAAAAATACGTAAATGGGCAGGGTTGATCCTTGGTTGTTGGCCGTCCGGATACCAAAACTATATTGTCGCCCTTATTAATTTTATTTTTTTAAATTTTATCATGCAAAAAGAACATTTTTTAATTTTTACTATGACGAAATGAAACAATGATGATTAAAAAATAACTGGTTTTATTTAAGATAAATATATTATTCCACATATAAGAACAACACTAAGGTATAGTATTTGTAATAATGAAATTATAGTTGATAAATATCAACCATTAATTACCTACTCGAGTTTAATCTAATAAGTGTGGCTAAATATCATGTACTATTTTGGGCTGTATACATATAAAGGCAGTTAATTCTTGTATACAAATAGTGTTACAAAAATTACATATAAAATTAATTTGATTGAATTTTGTTTGTCTAAAATTTTCATAATCAACCATCATTTCAATAACCAATTATATAGGTATTAAATTCTATATATAGTTATAAACAAAATGCAGTGCAACAGACCCCCCAGATAGCACATGACACCTTAAAGACACCCATTTTACGACTATTATAGGCCCAAGGTGCCTTTAAGCCGTATTCAAGGCGTTATTAGGCGTCACGTGCTATCTGGGCCTTCATCGTAATATTTTTCTTTTTGATGTTATAAGGTCATTAATATTTTATTAAATAGAATTACAATACAGACTTTTACGGCGTAATGATAATTGAAAATTGTGTAAAGACTATAGATACATTTTTTTATTTTTTTTTAGAATGTAATTATGAACGCTTCTTTATTTCTTATGCAATTCCCGAGATTGTAATACGTTGGGGAAAACATAGTCTTACCATGAATTGTAAGAGTAGGTACTACATTGATTGTCCGGAACTTATGTAACAGTAGACTCAATTATTCTGACACCGTTTAACCGAATCTATACGGTCGTGTGAACACTGGTTAACCAAACGTCCGATTATTCCGGTATCGTTTAACCGAATCTCTGTTTGTACAAACTTTGGTTGACCATACATCCGATTAACCTAACACCGTTTAATCGAACGAATTTAATGAAATTCACACAACTTTGGGTAATATATCTGATTATAGAGACAGCGTTGATCGATTTGTATTAAAACGAGTCACAATTTTAACGATGATATAGTAAAAAAGTATTGGATTGATTATTGATGATAATGAAGAAAGGAGGACAGTTCAACTATAAAATCAGTGTTAATATTGATAATTATTGCTACATGTTGTTAGTTTGTCAATAAATTTGCTTTTATGGAAGTGTTCACAAACTTTTGTCACGGCCGAAAAACTGATTTTTATGAATAAAAACGTGTAATGTACGAATTTTAATTTGAAAATTTCGACGCAGGGGTTTTTTGGTAGGCTGAATAACATGGTATTATTGGATTGTGCAAAAAATTTCTGGTACATACTGAAACCGAAAAATTAAGGGTGTTCACAAACTTCTGTCACGCTGTGTACAAGTACATGTATTTCTTTGTTTTTAAATCAGAGTTCCAATTGTAATAATAAAATTTGTTGTAGGTACAAAATTCTTCATACATCACATTTTTATTAAGTAAAATTAATAAAGTGACAATATTAGGGACACTGGCAGTAATTGGAACATTCATTGTACTTCGTAAAACGTTTGAAGCTTGGAAATGTTCTGATCGAATGCATCAAACAGCGGCATAAGCATGCGTGCTAGGAACCATTCGGTGGCGCGTGTTCGTCGCATCCTTCTTCTTGTTGTTTCAAACCGAACTGCTCGCCGCTCCGTTCAACGCTGTATTGGTCTTTCAACGCCGACCAGAGATATTTGAAAACTTTGTTTTACCTGTTTTATTGAAAATTGAAGTTACACACGGCCACGGGACTCCGTGCCCAGAACTTGCACGCGACCGCGAAAACTGTTTTGCAATAGGGCGTTACATAAATTTGAGGTAAACCATGGAACAGCAGAAACTCACAGTAACAGCGTGAATACTAAATTTACGGTTTGCTAACGTTTTGAGGGAGAATTGTATTCCTGTGTAACACACTTACGACCAAGTTCACTAGTACTCACCGTTAAATTGTAGTCCGCTCGCGGGACTAATTACTTTGGCTTCAACAAGTGCTGTTAATCTTGCTGATGATTCATGTATTTATAGGATATTTTATTCACCAACGTACGGGGAAACAAGCGTGTGTTTATGTTTATGGTTAAAAGTTAAAACAAAAGATAAAATGCAAGTTAAATAACTTCAATTCTTGTTTTTCTCAACACAAAATTCTTGTGTTTCTTACAATACAATAATATAATACATGACTAATACAGAGAAGACGGTTATATTTTGTCAAACGTAGAGGAAGTGCAGCATATTTGGAATATTGTTGGTAATTTGGAATGTTGAAGTATCTAAAACATTACTAACGATATCTAATTTGTAACACCTTAAATAATAAGGGCGAATGACCTGTTTACCAATCTCATTCGTGGACGAACCTTAATTTTTACATTTTCGACACGATCTGCATAGGAATAAAACGTCAATTTGTAAAAGTTTTTCATCAAGTACTCAATCATTGTAATCAGGGTTAAAATATGCCTAAACTTTAACATAAATCGTTTAATCTATTCATTTCCATATTAATTCTATGATTTCGTGTCGAGTTTGCGAATATTTCCAGAATACAAAATGTGACTTAAAATTTTATGTTTTACCACTATACGAAATTACTTGCACCGTCACAAAATCGTTACTTTATGTCATTTTACAATTAGACCAAAGTTTCAGTTAATTTTCGTTCTTCATTATTACAGAGAATTGAAATATAAAAATTAAAAAAATATATTATTAGTTTCCCTATGATATTATGCAGTTTTATCTGTTCCCATCCTCAGCTGTAATGTTTTATTCATCTGTTTCAATGTTTAATTCAACTAGCATTCCAAATATGCTGCACTTCCTCTAATATTAGGGAGGTGGAATTTCAAGACCGTAGGCAACAAATGTAATATTACGGAGTTGACCCCTTAGGGGTTTCAAAATCTACTCTCTTTTTCGCGAAAAAGTATTTTATTATCTGGCCGTTAAGCCATAGATAACTCATCGATCTCGAGTTCCCTCTCTGAACACGTGCTTCCTCGCTTCATATTACAAAATCCATAGCGCTCTAGCGATCATAATACTATCGTTTAATCCGCTGAAAAATGCCAAGAAATTCGTCAGGCAGGGAAATCCGTGAAAATTTCTCAGGATACGGGTAAGATGTAATAATCGGTTTTCCCGCGATGCCTGGGCATACACACACACACTCTGGGAGTCCGTTATAGAACAGCGGCGCGGTGTAATAACCTCCGTGGCCCAGATACGAGGAGAAAAATCGAAGTCGGCGACAGACATATTGGATACTGGGAAGATAGTCGGCGTCTAGATGTTTTTGTCCCACTTCTTCTTACACCGGTGGGTATGGCTCCGGCGTGCACTGAGCACCGACATCCAAATATCAATTCTTTCGAGACACACGTGCGCCCGGCAGATCGATACGCTTCGAGGAGCGATGCATAATCTCTCTCTCGCGACAATACACCCTTTCTTCATCGACGGTGATCGAACGAAAACCCCCGGATAAAGTGAAAATGCAACGTCCTGTCGTCGTCAACCTATTTCCCCGTCTTTTCGGCGAAGAATGTGCTTGTTGTCGGGAACGATGGATTAGACGATTCGGATCCTTTCTGTAAGTTAATTGAAGACGTGCCTTTATCGCTGTTGGCGTGGCTATTAGGTGCAATGGAAAATAGTGACGTTATTTTTTTTTAACTTTGAGGGGTGGTTTCACCCCCTTAAAGTGAATGTTAGCCGATGAAAAAAAATACGTGTACCTTATTTTTGCTTGCTTAACAAACGTACGAAGTTTCATTGAAATCGGCATCTCCAGGTTGGGAAACCATCCTTGTAAGATTCATGATTATGCTCATCACACGATACCATTGACAGAAAACAAAATTACTTTGGAATAACCGGAAGAAAATAATTTTTAACTGTATGTAGTATGTTGGAAATAGCATTGTCGATTGATAATTAGAATTGTCGGTATATAAATAGATATCTTGTCCAACATATTATTACTACCCACCTGTTAACGTAACTTATTCTATTTATTAAATACTCGAAATAGGGTGGAATATACATAGTTTCAATAAAAAACGAACGTTTCCTCTACAACAACTGGAAATTATTTATGACCTAATTCAAGTTTACATAGTCACGGTGGTTGCGAATCGGCTAATTGAGAGAAAAGGACAAGTAAAAACGAATCGAAATGTAGACAGAGATCATTATCGGTTCTAGATTCATTCTGGTATCGATTCCACAGGCTTCATACACCAATTAGCTACCTGATTGTACCGAAACTTTTTACACCGAGCCATATGTACGTGTGTCCGTGCACGCAATTGGCTCGACTACAAATGCAACGGCGGAAGAGAAGGCCAGTATCGTTTTGTTTCATCGTGCACGATTAGTCGTTACCTCCCCCCGAACCCCGTTGTCTGCAACTTGCATTCATTGGGTTTATCGGGTCGTGAGCCCCGGTATATCCGCGAGCAGCCTAAATTAGCGTTACACAATAATTTAGCTGTTTTCGAGAGATCGTACTCGTTCTCACGCCGCGCCCGCCCTCTCCCCCATTCATTCTTTACGTATTTATTTATTCCCATTGTGTGCATTTACCGCGCTTATCCGGGAATATTTCCACCGTTTATACGCGTTTATTCGGCCGCCGCCGTGGCCTGCATAGATCTCGCAGCTCGGCAAGTTTATGGAAAATAGAATGTGATCACGAACAAAACAATTATGTGTCCAGTGTCCACCGATGTCATAGTTTATCGCGATTGAATTTTCCACGTTTACAATATTTAATGCGGGGGATAAGCGTGTTTTTGCGTTATACGAGCTGTATGGACCGATTAAATACGTTTCTGTTTTGCGGTATAATTATATTGTGATACTTTATGTTGTTTCCACGTCAGAGCAGCCAGAATATGTTCACATGGGCGTAGCCAGGTTATTAGACAAGGGACGGACGGGCAAAAATATTAATACATCGACTGCCACAGTGAAAAAGGCTGTATGTATCCAGACGAACGTTATTTTGTTTTTAAAGTCATAAATCGTTGTAAATGTATGCGTTTTGTTAATAGAGGCTGTTAGTCCCGTTTTTAATCAATATTACATATTACGCAAAAATTTGGTAACTCTGGGTGGGGACGGAGGGGGGCAAAATCCAATTTTTTTCTTGTAGGGTGGGACAAAAGCCACTTTTTTCCGCCCCCCCTGGCTACGCCCATGTATGTTTATAACACAATTGGAAACATTTAGAAACTGTTCGGATGAAATATGTATTTAGGATCTCTTCAGAGGAAATACAAATTAGAAATTGTTAATGGTAATACTTTCATCATTAATTATTGTACTTCATTTTAATGATTCTTACAGTATTCATTGTGTAATTCATATAATAAAAATATTTTTTATAGTTTTCGTTACGTATATTTCGTACAGTTTGTAGTTGTTATTAGGTGTGACAATATAAGTATCTTATACATATATTGAATCAAATACAATATGGTGTAGGTTATTGGAATATTATTATAAATATAAATAAAACAATATAGACTCAATGAATATTGATTTCGTCAATAAATAATGGATGTCTTGTTGGTACCCTTCATCTATGATACCATATTAAATGAACAATTTTTATGGTACAACATTTTCTGTTAATTAGTAACACTATTTTACAGATAATGAGAATTGTATTACGCAGAATTTAATACATTTATTATTCGATTTAATCGACACATCCACTTAAGACTAACGGAATGTTAACAACGACCCTGCGACGACTAAGCTGTACAAACTTTGGTTAATGAGATATACGTAATTTAACCAGCAAACTTGCCACCCCATTTCCCCGCTTCATTCCACCAGTAAAATTCAATTCACACTTTTGGCTGGGAAAATTGCCTTCCCCCTTTTTTTCTACAGAAAGGAGGAGGAGGAGGAGGCTGTGCGGTCATTAAAAACTGCTGTGGCTGCCATTTAATACCTAGGTCTGGCGTTGATCGTTAGAGCAAGAAGGACAGAGTAGCGAGAGATAAATGAATTAAGGGTCGAATGAATAATCTTTCGGGCCACTGTCGATGGTACAAAGACCGCACCTATATTTTAGTCGTGCTGCACTTAGTTGCACGGGTCCTCTTTTTGCCTCACCCCCTCTGCCTCTTATCCCTTAACTTTCCACTCTTCTACCTCTTCCTGTTTTTCTCTCGTCTACCTTCTGCGTCAACGAACTGTCTTCGAAGTCGGGCGGTTTCCATTGTCTGAAAGGTTCCATTCAATTCTAAACTCGGTTCAAACCACAAAGGACACTCTTATCGGAATTAACGCGTCGAATCTGAAAGTTTCACTGAAATTAGTGCCTTACGAACATTACCTACGTGTTACATGTATATTCCTTCGAATGTTGTTACGTTGTAATGAACCGAAAATTTTTAGGACGGTAGAAGTCGACAAGTTATAAAATGGAAGATATTCAAGGATTATATACAATGCTTATACGTTTTATTACGTTCTGGTTGCAAGGACTCGGTGATTTATATATGGCTGATTTATTGAGATTAGTCAGATGACATTTGGACTTAATAATACTGAAACTATTGGGATTAACCCGCTTCGGACCTTAAAATGTTTATGTGTATCATTTAGAAATACCTTGTAAACTACGCATTGTTGAGGATATTTATTAAAATATAAGAACTTATTATTTCATTTCTATTTACACGAAGCCCGTACTATTTAAAATCAGTTGCTGTTTTATAAATTAATCTACGTAGTAGCCTATAAATATCTATCAGTTTTTGATTATTAAACTACATATTCGATGTACATATGTATATGAACATGCAAATCTGCAAAATGGTAGAAAATTTAAAAATAGATGAAATTTTATAACATTTCTGTTTCATCTACATATTTCCTGTACGTAATTGTTTAATGAAATGTAACTTTCCATTCTTTCGTTTGTTAATTTTAATTAAATGATGAAAAGCAAGTCTAAGAGGAGGGAGCTTATTTGACGAGCCGATAGGTGCGAAGAATATCGTCCCTACCGAAGGATACGTTACGTTGTCGTATTTATTAGACGAGTATATTAATATCATATAGTTTTTACGGTCCATAAAGTCTTTGACGCGTCTTCAAAGTGAAGATGAACGATAGTTATTCGGATAGTTTCTGCACTTCTACAGCTTCATCCTCATTGGGGCAGGCTGCGTTAACTAAGTATTTCCAACAAACTTAGGAGTAGTGCTTCCGTGTTAGTTCACATTTAGGTAATTAATTAAATACGCTTTAGGACGCAAATATTAATACATCACGGTATAAACTTACAAAATATTTCATAACTTCGATATTATTAATTAATTTTAAAACCATTATATACTTAGGAAGCTTTATTTTAATCCTTAGAAATCTACCATGTTTGATGTTCTCATAGGTACACTTTACCTTTCGTGTATAAGCGTGTAATATCTTTATTGTAGTAGCGAAATACCCACATTGTCCAATATATTGTAAAGTATACAAATTGAGTTACCTTACCAACACATTTAAACAATTAAAATCATTTTGTTCGACGTTCACATGTCGAACACTTACATTTTATTTATATATGCCATTTACCAATATAAAGTTGTATATTAAATGTGTGAGATACTTGCCAATTTTATCCATCCTTTAGGAAAATACTCATACATTATTAAAATATTTATTTATGTTCCCAAATGTTTCTGATGAAGTCTTTTCTTTCGAAACGTCTCTTATCTCATCTTTCACTTTCAAATGCACTGTCTCTAACCGTTATACATGAAGGTAAATACAATTTAGAATAGACTTTTGAAACGTCAAGTGGGTCCAAATTAATAGATCCTAATAATTTTTATAAAATCAAATGCATATAAATCCCAAAGTTCCTTCAGCTCGGTAAATTTTCGTGTTATTATACGATGTGAATCCATTTGGGTAAACTAAGTGTTTATAATTAGTAGTGATATGCTTGCCTCCTGGGTGTGACACATGTGGATTGCGGTTTGTGGAGGGATATACACTGCCGAGTTTCCTCGAATTTTCGTATATATGTACTACGTGACAGCTGTTTTATCGTTATATTATAAATATGTATTTAGAAATGAATATTTGGTGTATGATTAACTTTAATTTGTATGTATTTCTTTCTTTTATTAGTAACAGTTTTGTTCTTTAGTAATTGAAAAACATTTAGAAGCATTTAAAACGGCAAATGATATGTTTGGATTCTAGATTAATATCCAAATTAAGGTTTCTTTACATTATTTTGCAAAAGCAGTATGTATTAAAGAAATTTCAAATGTTATTTATAAAACAATAATCTTTATTATTCAATGCGGTATTACAAGCTCTAGAATTTCAAGAAACATCTGTTTTGATGTACACATATGTCATTTCAAAATAATAACATTGTATTATCGAAATACTGATAGCGTGAAATGGCACCATAAATACATCAATTACTCGTGGAATCGTTTGATTATTGTAATAATTAAAATACAAAATTCTATCAATATTTGTAATTTTAATAATACATTCCAATTTATGAAATCTTATCGTCTCATCATAATATTTCCAATACAATTATTATTTTTAATAAATACAATTTCATAAACATTCATTTTTCGCGTACGTATTCAAACACATTATCAAATCTATATCTTTCTATCGCTGACCAAAACCGATTAATTCGTCTTCAACAAGCACACGATGTTTTATTTATGGTGGTATTAACTCAGCGGTAAAAACGCATACGTATCGGTTATTTTCAATCCTCTTGATCCGCTCTTTAATTCTTCGTTCAGGGGGAATTAGAATAAAGCCACTGGGTTTGCCCTTCCCTTCGTCCGTGACGGGGGCCATGGTGCCCCGATGGTGTGGGGATTATGGAACAGCTTAAGGTTGATTATTGCGGGTTAAAGGTGGCGGTCTGTCGAATGAACCTTATCGGTATACTGGTCCAGTGGGATTCTCGGCGTGTTCGATCGACGTATGTATCGCGTCTAAAAGGCACAATATCATTCCAATCATGTTCCCGTCCCGTTTCTTCGTCGTCTTCTCCATCCTCGTTCGACATCTTCGTAAAGCAAACTCCAAGTTTTCGGGGCACCTTCCCTCGGAACGGTCTCTGCACGAACTTCTTGCACGATTACACCATGTTGAAACATTTATGCGTGTTACGTGTACATACCTTGTACTCGCAAAATTCTGTTATGAGTTTTCGATGGTTTCTGGCTCGGTGACGATGGCAAATTAGAAATTTCATACGAACATACAAGTTTAATTATTTGTGATTAAAATTTATGGTTTTCCTATTGCACGAGCATTTATTGTTTCACGTATTTGTTATATATTGTGCTGACAGTTTAGAACGATGAAAGATTTTGCGTAAAAAAATTAAAACGTCTTTAAATTAAATTTGCTATTATTTTGAATTGCACATAGTTTTCTGACAATCTTACAAGATTTAACACAGTGATAGAGCTTGGAATTCTGAAATCAATGATATTTATTTCAGCCCTATATGGCCATTAGTTTATAAGATCTTTAATGCTAAAAATTGTAGTCTATATATTGAATGTTTCCAAACTGGATGTATAACCCAAAATGATGTGATTTTACAATCATCGAGATCGAATACAGGATCGAAACTTCGGGGGGTGGTTTCACCCCTTAAAGTCGCGTTTCAGCCGATAAAAAAAAATACGTATCCCTTATTTTTGACTGCTTAACAGACATACGAAGTTTCATTAAAATCAGAGGGGGACACTTCCGTGCCTTCCCTAGTAAGTCTCTAAATTTCAATAAAAATGATTTGCTACAACAACTTTCAAAAAGGATTCTCGAAACGATTTCAAAATCTCCCATATAGTATATTTACATATTGCTTGATCGTACTCAATGCTTCATCAATGTCAAGTGGCAGTATTTCGAATAAAATGATGGATTTTCACGCGTAGGAGAGTATATAAAATCGGTGTCCAAACTGATATAAAGTTAATCTCGTTAGTTTTCAAACAGACTTTATATGTATAGGTATTTCATATGTATGTGCGTGTCAGTAGTAAAGCAAGTTCGCGACGAATCTCGTTTCGCCAGTGTAAGCCAGCGATCGGCGATAAGAAAAAATTCTCGAGATTTCCTCGGTTCATCTCCTGAGCAGGAACTTTATTTCCTGAGTCGGAGTCGGGGATGCAGACTTGTTACCCCAGAGACGCACCCTTACGAATCGAGCCGTTGCACCTACAGCTATAAATCTGTTCAGGATATTACTTAATGCACCGACATCTCGAAACTCGATAAATCGACTTCTACTACTTTCCCGCCAATTCACGACGATATTTCGCGCGCCAATATACTAACGAAATGTTGGCACATATTGCTCCATGTATCGATCCTCTGCCGAGCTAAAAACGAATGCTATTTCACTGTCGCGGAACGGACGGTGACTTTCGAAAACTCGTGTCTCGACATATGTTTGCAATCTATTACGACGAATAAAAGGAAAAAATAGTTGAAGCAATGAATTACTCGAAATTTGATATTTGCATCGTTTAATATTGCTGCAATATAATAGTTATCATGTGAATTATTTTCTGTCGAATTTTTTAATCCAGTCAGGTTTAATAGTTTTGAGACTGACGAGATAATACGTCCTAAGGTAACTTTTACGATGTCTGCTGGAATATATGCTCCCGAATTCAATTATTTATTATTATAAATAAAATTTATGATGAAATGGATGTAGGCATTACATGTTCAGCAGTCCACCCGGAAAATGGACTAAAAGAATAGATTCTGTATTAAATGTTTTACACTTTATCATTCATAGTAATATAACCAATTACTTTATTAAACATTCTCTAAGACATTTCAATGAATAAACTTGTTTCCCAGTCGTCATAATTTTTTCTGTTTCCAATGACTAGTATTTTCCTGTGTATTGTTTGTGAAGTCAAATCACATGTTGCGATGTGCCTACTAAAAATACTTATAACGAAACACTATGACAACCTACGAGTTTTCATTATAAAATATAGATTTTGTTATGTACGCAGAAAGATTTAATAACAATTAATATCTGGAGAGTAAAAGTGAACACTCACATGACCAGTGTCTTGTCATTGGTAACTAACAATCGGTAATAACTCTTCTCTTATGTTTCTTTTAGCGACGTTACATTTTCGATTCAAGGAAGAAAATTGAAATTTAAAAGTTGTTACTATGCACATTTCGATGTAGTTTCTCAGGTAGCATTTTGATTAGCTAACGTAACACGATCACCGAACGTTTATGTAAATTGAAATTGCCAATATTTCCCCGGAGATACAAGGACGTCTTTCCGTGAGAATTGTGAATTCCGTTTCTGTTCATGATTCGAATCTTCTCACGTCACATGGAAAACTCGCTGAAGTGGCTAAATTCGCCAGTGACCTCGTATCCGTTCCTTTTACGCATATGTACGTAAGTATTTCCAGTTCTGTTGCAGAGGCTCTTTTTCATCGTGTTCACGGCGTAACTTGGCGAGTTTAAAAATGTTGCGATAGTTTAACGAGATCGGGAACACTTGCAGCAAGAGCTGGCGTTAAGATAATGCGATAATTCTTGATACAGCTTCAACCCGCAACGTAGGAAATCGTTGAGGCGTCGGTACTATCTGAACGTGGTTTCAATGGCTCTTGGGAAATAGGAAGTGAAAGGGTGAATGAAATTTGTGGTGTGTAAATGTCGCTTTTATGAAAGAGTTCTATCAAAAATTCTTACCATCAATTTCTCATGCTTTAAATATTAGGTTGCTGCATAATTTCTGTCCATTAGTTTCTGGAAAGATCAGCGAAGGGTAGATAAGATAGGGAAGAGTACGAGTACTACACTGTTCAAAACAGTTAGAGGATCATGTATTGCAGTTGCTCTGCTCGTTAATATGACGTATAATCTGTTAGAAGTTTTTTATGCAGATATAACTAAGTGTTAAAAATGTTTGTTAATAGGAGTTAATCAAACCTATAGCAATTGTTTTGGTCTTCCGTTTAGTAGGTGTAACAGGACATTAACGATCCCATAATTCTGTTGAGTAGTGTATTTAGTGGATCTACAATACAATTGACAAATATAGTGTAACGCACAGTATTTACTGTTTTTAATAAAATTACATTGTTATCGAATGTATCTTCGAATGGGGATGGAATTGATTTGAATGAAATTATTGAAAAATGGTTATTTGAAAAATATATTTAGCAAACAAAATACTATCTTATTTTACTTGGAGTTAGTTTAGATAATTATTTGTTCTCTAAAAATTTTGAGTATTAAACATTACACTAAGTAACTTTGAAGGTAAAAGTAAAAAAAAAGTATTTAAATGATTCATTATTTAAAAGTTTAAATAATGTTTTCGTAAGCTTGTTATAGAATATGGAATTAAATAAAAAATGATTAAAAAGCGTGTAGAAATTAGTAAACTTGTGAATACAATATTAACATTTAATTTTACATATATTACTCTTCAAGAAACTAGCTTATATAGTTAAAGTATACGGTGCATTTACTCTTCGTTGCTAGAAGGTTGAATGTAATTAAGAATTTATCGATGTAGCCTGCCGGGAAGACAATTAACTTCCTTCTGATGGTTTAATTCTCTTACAGGGAACGGGTAATTAAGTAGATCGGATAAAAAATTTTCGTTTTCTTCCTTCGTTTTCTTATCGTCATCTATTGTGGAATATATTTTCCAGGATATAAAAAGGTTTCTACACGATTTTTTCACACAAAGGACAGACAAAACATCCGAACAGTAAAATCGATGCACGGCCACTGACTGAGACTGTTCGAATAGGCTCAGAAGGGTTGGAAAATGTTCATCGAGACACGAATCAGTCGGATGAAGATGATGGGGGTTGACGGTGGCGAGGGTGGGGAGAGAGATGGTAGCGCGATGAAACGGCGGAAGGCTGCGAAACAATTCCTATCACAGCTCGTCGAGTCAGCGGTAAAACGCGGGCCGCCTGAGGGGTTTGGAATGAGAACGGGGGGGTGAAGGAGACTCCTTCAGGACTTCGACAGTCCGCTAGCGGCGGCAGCCAGAGTTATGATCCCACAATATCCTCCTATGATTGGATCCTCGTAACTTTCTTGGCCAGCCTTTTTTCTCTCGACACCACGCCCCCCCCCTCATCCCTGTTTACCTCAAGCCCTCACCCCCTCTGCTATCCCTCTTTCCGTTCGTCCACTCTTTTCTCTTCTCTTCCACTTCTTCGTCTTCGCGCTGCGGCTCCTTACCATCCACTTCACGTTCAACCTCCCAGCGATGACGTTTTCTTCTTTATTCTTTTTTGATCCCTGTTTCCGCGAGAAACTTTCGAAGGTGTCTGTACCACTGCGAGGTGCAAGCCCCGTTCTTGCATAACCGCGGGTATCCTCTTGACGCTTTTTGTAATCTTGTATAGGCGGACGTAGGCACGTCCTGACAGCCAGCGGAAGTTCGTAAAGTAGATTCGTTGGCGATTTAGCGGGCCGGCTCGAACAGGATTTGTGAAAGATTCTCGTTAGGGGAATTACTTTCTTGAGAAGTTGCTGCACCCTTCTGCATAGGCAATTTCGCAATGTTCATTATTTTAGCTCTTTGTTATTCGATGTAGATACGGTCTGAGACTTACATTTTGTAACATTCTCATCTTAGATCGTATCGCTCATTTGCTGCAACATTGACATTATTCTCGATGTTATATAATTTCGAATCTGTTTTTCCGTTATCTTTCAGGATCCATTATCTATTTAATTCATAACTTTCAAAGTATGTTTGGATAAACTTCCAAAAAGCACCCTCACCTGATGACTCTGACCTTGACATATGTTATTAAGATCACCCTCCTGAGTAACCTTCAAAAGGTTTAAACCACTGATCATTGATTATTAAAACGTTATGAACAAAAAAATGCTTGAAGTGCCTCTAACCAATTTCGATCAGCATAATGCTTCAAAGTTGATTAGAGACATTTCAAGAGAAAAATAATTCAGAGTTGGTTAGAGACAGTTCAAGAAAAAAAGTATCATTATTATCACCACGGAATTTTGGCGAAATTCAACAAAAAATAAGCAAGTATTTATTTTACTAGTTTGTTATTTTGTATCAGTCAGATAAATGAAAGTAAAGGTTAAGCTAAACGAAGTTAATTCAATTCCCTAGTACCGGCACTTTGTCGCGAATATCTCGGAAACTAAGCAGCTCCCCCCGTTATATGTATTGGAAAAAGTTGTTCAAAATGTCGAGTTTTACAACATACCCAAAAATCATCCAAATCGGAGGGTAGGTAGCTTTTCTACAGTTTCACTTCGATTGTCTGACGACTGTATCCTATAGAGGGTGGTATTTACCTGGGCGCGACGGGTGTGCCACGTCCTTTCGCACAGCCGCCGACACATGGAGCAGAAAATTAAACAAAAAACCGTCATGATCCCTTTCAGCGGGAGGCAATCAGGAAGGCTTAGGCTGACGGCTCGGTCTCTCATAACTGGTTGGGTCTAAGGACCTCCGGCAGGTCTGCGAGTTCCTTTTCATCGAGGATTTAATATCACCCTATAGACACCGAATTCTCTTATTCCATTCCGAACTGCGTCAATTTTCTTCTGCGATATGTCACTCTGTTCTTTTACAATATTCCTTTCCATCGATCCCACTCGTTTTCTCCCCTTGATAGAATTAAATTGAAAATTTTGTAATATCATATTACACTAATGTATATTCCTATTCTGTAATAATAAAATTAAATTGTTATCTAATATATCTTCGAATGGGGATAGAACTGATTTGAATGAAATTATTGAAAAATGATTATTTACATAAAATTTCGGATCGAAATTTCGAGGGGTGGTTTCACCCCTTAAAGTCGCCACTCAGCCGACAAAATAAATACCTATCCCTTATTTTTGACTGCTTAACAGGCATACGAAGTTTCATCAAAATCGGAGGGGGACACTTCCATGCCTTCCATGGGCTGTTGTCTCGTGTCTCTTTGTGCTGTCAATACAATCGTACAATCAATACCCATAAAAGGTTTCATCACCAAAGATGCTTTTCAAATTTTTTCTAAAATCTTTAAATAATTCGTTGAAAATTACTACCAGGTAAACACGTCACCACGACTCTTTATGCTTTCAATAAAATCCTACAACTGATATCCATAAAACGTTTCATCATCAACGATACCCTAGAGTCAAGAGGTCTGTTAAATCAGCGCGGTTCGTATACCTTGGTGTTTAAGTATCCTATACACTTTGAGCATCATTACCGTTGTCTTAGAACCACAATGAAAAATAAAAGGAAACCGCGGGAGAGAAGGGTTACGGTGAAAGAAGTTAACAGCCTTCGAAACAAGGCGGAATTAAACGGGCGGTATAAAGTCTCGGAAGCGTGGGGGCTAAGGAACTCGATAAACGTGCCGGAAGTTAGATGGTCGACGTACCAAGCCGATCGGCCTTTCGGTTCGTTGTAATCTCATTTCTATCTCGACATCGCCGGCAAATTGTTTCGGGAGGTTTCGGAGATAACAGATCGAACTACTGCTTGTGTATACTCTGCAGTAACTACGGAAGTTTCGCGATGAGGCTTTTACTCTGTGATGCTGCCCGACCGTTCCACATGCGTAACAAATGCAATATACAGGGTGTTTCGGAACTGTTGATAGTAACTGTATTGGTTAATATAAATCACGTAACGAAACGGAGATACGTTTCGATTCTCACTGTAATCGTGTGGGCACGTTTATGTACGATTAATAGACTTATCAAATTAAATAGTACCTACTGCTGCCTGAAGTTTCACATTTTTTGAATATGTAGAGTGGGTCAAAAAAGTATTCTGTGTGATTATTAAGTATTTAAGTGATTTATCACAGTGATCGCCGAATCACGATCTCGGTAGTGATTTAAGATCATTCACGACCGTGATTGCGATTTTTTATCTGGAATGAATTTGCTCACTGCAATCGTAAGTCCTTGATCTTTAAACAGAAAAACGTATTCAATATGATTGTACGATGAATTACATCACTATTTGTGTTTTTAAAATTCAGTAGGAAAAACAAGAAATTCTAAAAGAATGATTTGCTAGGTAACACATAGATTAAATAGGAAGGTTAAGGGTTAAACTTGGAGGTTTATTACCATAACTGTCGAATTTTTAGTAGAACAGAAAAATTTACTTGTACCTGATTAACTGAACTAGCAATTCAAAGATTCAATAAAACTTACCATTGCGTTAACAAATATCTAATTTTATCTATTATAACAAAATTTAATTGTTTCTAATTAAAAGCTAAATTTGAACACAATCTCGGTTTCATTATCAACAGACAGTACATTAAGTAACAACAGTTTGCGTAGCAAGTGTATCTATTTCTTTTGTCCCAATAACGCTTATCACCGAGACATAGGTCATCGTTCCACAGATTAATTACCAGTGATGCCTCCCACTGTCAATTATGAGATGATTGTCCGGATAAGAAAGTGCATTCAGGAACGCAGTGCGACGTCGTTAATCAAACTTGCCCTGTGGCGCGCGTTTCCATTGTTCGCGAGCTGGTACGACACCGGATGTAACTGACACGGAGTAAGGTCTCTCTCTTCCTCACCCCCTAGATCGCTACGAAATTACATTACACCTTCCGTATTACCGACCTGTCGTCGCACGATTATGCCTTTCAGCTATCCCGCGTCTCCCCCGACTCTCTTTTCTCTCACGCGATTCATCTACCTCGGCGCAAATTTTCCGATGAGACGCTCCGTTTCCATCACGGTGTGCATTAGACAGGCTGCTTTATGCGTTAATTATATCGTCGCGCGCGTGTGTGCATGTGTGCCGTTTACTCTGCTCGTATATGATCTTTAGTGATCCATTTTCAGGCTATTTAACAAATTGTTGCATAATAGATATTATTTTTGAGATGCAGTATTTCAATAATTATTATAACTGTACCACTTCGATTTTATTGTTCTTTTGTAGGATGATAGAATATATATTTCTAATGTGTGAAATATTAGCCGTAGAGTTTTGATAGTTTTATAGGGTATAATTATAAATAGGAGAGGGAGGGTATAATTATAATAATTATTTTATAGTTAAAGTTATATACCTAGTTATAAATATCTGTACTATGAATATAGGTGTCTGCGTGAAAAATGAATTAGCACAAAACAATTAATTAATTTTTTACAATAATATCACAAACAGACAGCTATATTCATAGTACATACAGGGTGAGTCACCTAACGTTTGCACCTCAAATATCTTTATTGTTTTTAAAGATTCGTCAAATGTCTTAACAATGTAACAATGTAAAATTTCAGAATTCTGGAGTGTTATACTTCCATTTGACCTTGAGGCACAGGATGATACAACAAAAAATGCCTTGTTGCATAGAAATTTTAATTTGATATAATGTGACAAAATAGGTGTATTTTAATAATTGTTTATTTTCAGTAATTTCACGATTTAGAGGTGGTATGATTAATGTCACATCGTGCACGTTCCAGCACTAAAAAAGTAGGATATTTTTCATACCATGATGCTACGAGGAGTTCGTTGATATGGTTGACGTGGGTAGCAACCCTTTTTGAGGGTTTAGTGATCCTTTCACACCCATATTCTACAGATATAGATGAAAGTATACAGTAAACAAAAGCTCTTATCGAATTTTTTATCGAGATGTTTCGGTTCCTGGAGTAGAGTGCTGGAGTGAATTCGAGAAGAACGTTGTTACATAGATCACCATGTCTGGATTTTCCCTCACGGTAGTCTACCGTATACTTCTGCATAACGTTCAGAATTCTGATACAAGACGTGCATGAAGCATGTCTGATATGTGTCAGTGTTACGATATCTTTCATGACTGGCGTCGGGGAAACGGCGTTATTCGTACGTGCATTGAAATTTTTGACGGATAACTCCGTCCTGAAGATGTTTTGGTTCCCGCTCGAAGGCTTCCGATCCTTCACTCAGAGAGAAGTGATTATTTTATTTTTGTGTTTGGTATTTATCAAATACTATTTAAATGGTTATAACTGTTTAAAACTATATTCTATCGTAGATGCAGTAATACATTTTGTAAGAAGTCTTATGCGGCTATTTTTTGTCCCTTCTGTTCTGATAACGTTCTAAACTGTAGCTTTTTACTTGAAGCAGCGTACTATAATCGGATTCGCCGCGCAGCTTCATAAACTTCAAAGCAAACAAGGCTGAAATTCTAATTGAAGTTATGGTATAATGCCTCTGTAACTTTACTAGTAGAAGCAGCTGTATGCTCTAGAATGCCTTTTAGAGTGACTGCAGTTGTGTTATCCGAGAGTATTATACTCTCAATAAGTATATTAGTAAACAGAGAACACTTGATTTATGTTGAACATTTCGTTCACTGAAACAAAATTCCCAATAAATGACAATGTTTCAGGCCTTCACAATAGCAAGACCCCTTAAACTACGTAAAACCACCGGAAAATACACAGAAATCACGTAGCCATGTCGATAAGAAGCCGTTTGAATCCGCTAATCCTCACAAGCAAACCATCATCGTGATGGAGAGAACGTTCAATTTGATTCGGATCGGCCGCAATCTATGAGGATATCGTGATCTCGGGGTGCTGGCGGAGGAATTCACGCCCGGAGCGGTTCGTCCCGGTATGCCAGGCGACTAATTATCGATTATCTATTGTGACCGGCTGCTAAGCCCTGCGGACTGGCCAGGTGTAATCCTCGAAGCGTCGATAGCCAAGCGCCGTTATCCGACAGAGATCCTCTATCCGCCAGAATGGAAATCACTTTTACTTCCGTTTCTATGTTCACTCGCATCTCCCTGGCTCGGTTCGTGCGCACGTATTTCCACCCTGATTGCACGACGTTGAAAAACTGTCCCCTTGGGAGGACTGTAACTAGTAATCGTGGACGGCTGGTATGAACTGGTTCTGATTGTACAACGCTTGCCAGACGTGTGTTAAACGACGCCGATTCTCTGATGAGATAGATGGACGAGATCGTACTCTTGGGCTCGCTTTTAACACGTTGAGTGCCGTGTCGGTCATCGGTGACCGACATAGCATTGATCCCCTCTGAAACATTTTGCATTTTCTTCATAACATTTTCTGAGAAATTTTAAGAGAATGAATATAAATACTATAAAAAAATGTGATTAGGTAGGTACTTTTTGTGTAACACAATGTTGTGTTTATGCAAGTTTGGACACTTTTTTTTCATTAAAAAACGCAAATAAAATAAATTACATAATTATTTTATTATACTGGACACCGTATTATAGAAGCCCACTACATGAGAGAGATACACCAAAAGATTTCCATGACTTAAGAAAATATTGGTTCATCATAGTGTTATAAATATAAATACGTCCAAATCTTTAAATTGAAAATTATCGTAGGATCTAACAATAAGTGGAAGAAGAAATAATGATGAAAAAAATATTAAGAAAATTTTTGAAATCCTCTTTAATAACTATAATGTGACAAACAGAATTCGGTCACAGACGTTTTTTTTTTGGTTTGTTGTTACGGTGATGTCGAAAGAGACTTTCCCTGCACACTGGTAACTATTAGTGTTGACACTAGCTTTCATAAAACTTAAATCTATATCAAAGAATCTGCTGCCAGTGACTTCAGCCAGTTTGTCACTCCTATCATCAGTCCGTCATCATTTTGAAATGCTGATACATTTTGTAAAACCTCAGAGAAATTGTGCGCGCCATTCAGAACAAAAGATTGGAACAAAAAGCATTCAGTGGAATACTGTCATTTGGGATTGGTTTTTTGTACGATAATGCGCGTCCTCACACGGCAGGGTCGATTGTTCGGCTTCGAGAAGTTTGGATGGGAAGTGCTCGATCATCTACCCCCCACAATCTCGACCTCGTGCCGAATGACTACCATCTGTTCCTTTACTCAGAGCACTGGCTCCAATCTCAGTGCTTGCAAAATGATGACAGAAATGACAAAATGGCTGAAGTCATTTGGGTGGAAGATTTTTTGACGAAGGTTTAACACTGGAACTATCAAACCAGTCAAAATTACTGGTTAGTATACGCTCATTCTAACTATTAAAATTTCACAACAATGCATTTTCTCAGATACTTCATCTGCAGCTTTTATTGCACTTTGAAAATGAAAGAATTAATTAATTTACAAATTTGAATATTTTCAAAATGTTGTCGTGTTTATTGATCCGACTGGAGTAAATATATGGTCGGTAGTTCTAGTTCTACATGAAGTTTCCTTATAAATTTGAATTTTCGCATGTGTTTAATAAGTCTAGTGAATTCACAATTGAATGGCAAACCTTTTTTTAAAACAAAATTTTTTTAAACAAAATATCCTCTAAACAGTCTTGTTCGGGTGAATTGTACACCGACGAGCAAACTCGGCTTCCGCTAGGGAATTATCGAAATATATTTTACAAGTTTCCCTCTACAATTGTCCACAAGAATTTTTACCGTTTGATGTTTGAAACGTTTATCTCGCCGCGGGAACCCGCATTTCACTCGTTCCTTCCCTTCCGCCCTGAAATCCTTTTATCCCAGCGGCCGGCAAAGATTCATTAGCGAGTGCCTGCATCCCCACGCATGCGGTCCGCACGCCTGGCCGCAACGGAAAGACTGGGAAACTGCGATTACAAACTACTAAACGCTCGACGTCGGCGCAATCAGTGGGCAAAGTGTGTACGCGAGCTCGCGAAACCCCGTTTATGAACTTCCACTTTCCTGCCGTTGCAGGCATACAAATGAGAATCCTAGAAATGCAATTATTGCTGATCGCTACATGGTGCCATTCAATTCGCCACCCCTGCGCTAGAATAATGTGTACACGCACGTGTGTGTGTGTGTTGGCGCACAGGCGCAAACACACGGTCAACTAGATTACCTTTCCCGCGGTGTTAAATGCAAATATGTACATTCGAGAAGGGAGACTGCGATTTTAAAGTGAAAACCGTTATGGGCGTACCTTTTCTACACGTGATAAACATGCTCTTTCATTTTAACGTATGTTAACTTTCTTTCTATTATACTTGGAGTGTTCCTATGATACAAGGCGTCGTAAGAGGAGCGTTACTATTTTATTCTTAAACAATTTTGAATTGAAACAATATAGATATGTATACTTTTTTTATCAATGGTTTATTCAATCTTTCCAATTATGTGTGGAATATAGTGTCGGCTAAATGGTCACTTCTAGTTACTGTACACATGCGTGTTCTTTCAACAACATTTTTTATAACATTTCCATATGCTTCTTGTGTTATTTCTTCAGTTTCTTGACGGATGTTGTCCTTCAATGTCTGAACCCTACAGTGCAGATATGTGTACAAAAATCACACTAGTGTTGTACAAACATAATATAGGTACTACTATACAGTAATTCCACGATGTGTGTTCGGAAGCTCCTCCGCACTGGACATTAAATATTTCATAAACTATTGACCGTATGCGGTTGAAACAGAGTTCACTGGCTTCAGAATTCCAGGCTCTATCACTGTGCCAGACTTCATTATAAAGTCAGCGTTGCATCGGGGAACCTCTCCTTGTCAGTCACGAGGAGCTTCCGAACACTTATCCAGGATTTATTGTACACCGTCCTCTACACGAGCACTGATCAACTTACAATTGCAATAATTATTGGGTTCTATACTTCCTATAAAGATAGGACGGTACACTAAATATACAAGCTGTAGTTATACAATTGTATATTTTATAACATAAAACATAAGGTTAATTGTGGATGGCTTGTCTGCATAGACCTTTCTCCTTAGATATAAAATGAACGTTTTTTACAATTTAAATTAATGAATGAATGTGTCTTTGTTCTGTTACAGGTGAGTCTATAATTTCATATCTATGTTCAATTTGATGTATCTCCATACACAATGAGTGAGTATGAGATAATATTAGTTCTGCAAATTAATAATAATGGTCCTGTGCAATGAGCACTTTAGCCCTTCGTCATACTCGCAAATTCTCAATTATTTTCTACCTCAGTAAATCATCTAATTAGCTTAAGTGGAAGCACGTTATAACACTCTTGAGACTTTAATGAGCCATAAATGTTCCTAATTTTACGCCGTGTATATTAATAATCAGACACCAATTCCATGGTTATTTTAAGTCATAGTAATTATTAGTGTAAATATTGAAAGAATGAATTCTATACTATTGTCTAATATTCATTGTTACACATTATTCGAACGCATTTACGTAATGAGAATTACAATTAACATTTAAGCATTATAACTAATATATTGTGAATGAAACATATTAATTTGTCATTCTGGTTATAGAACGTTCCGTTAATTACGTTCGACAATAAATAATTGTTAATGACCTAATAGACACGAACATTTTGCGTCTGTTGAAATAATTATACAGAATAATTTTATATAATAACTTCGCGTTGCCAATTATGTTTCAAATTATATTTCACTTCCGATCGCCTGAACGGTTAGTAAAAATTTCATCAATTTCACAGAGAATTTCATATGATTTCTGTTTTTAAGTAACAGTACAATTTTACTTAAATAAAGGTAATTTTATTATTTGACTTCTCTTCTTTATGAGACCATTTTGGTTTTATTGCCTTCAATTTCTTAATCATAAAATATTTAAACTCTCAATTTACACTAGTATGGTATTTACCTATGTTGTGGTGGGGTGTAGTTTCCGAGACTTAAACACAAGCTAAACATTTAATTTTATCCTCTAGGTTATTAAAATAACAATGTTTCATTCGCCAAACTTCCACGTCCTCTTTAAAATATTATTTCATTCGAATCATCCAGTATCTATTTGTTAAAGATGGAACATACAGTTGGAATATTGTTTCGATAAATTTTACCCAGCCCTAAATGCAAAGTTTGAATTCCCTATGCAAGAAGCATACGCATGTGTTGAACGCTTGTTCCGACAACAATAAGCGTCTCCCGTAGGGGACTTCCATCTTGAAGCAATTTCAGATAATATTGGAGTGGAGATGAACCGGAAGAAAAGCGCTGAAAAGCGAAGAAAAGCGATTAGAAAGTTCCCTCGGTTATTCCCCATCCAAGGTAGATATCGATGCCTGATATTTTAGGTAGCTAGCAATTTCTGTTTTCCGCCATCTTGGAGATTGGTGGCCCCATCGATGGAATTCCTTGTTAGCTCGTATTTACCGGGGATAATTTATACTGTTAATTTGGTGCCGATATCTGCGGATGCGCCAGTATCCAATTCAAAGCGAAATTCCGAATCGGTTGCAATTCATCCCTGTTTCTAACAAGTTACGTCAATAGTAGAGATTACGTTCCAATTTGTGTATCGAGTTCCAGCGTGCACACTGCTAACCTCTGCACTATACACTGAACAAATTCCGAGTTCTGTAGTTGACTTTTGGCTGTTACGAATAGTAAACTGTTGTGTTGTTACGGGCAATGTAAGTACAATTACGTACGCAAATGTTAGCGAAAATTTTAAACAATTAAGCAATACAGACAGATGTTAGACCCTACAGTTGTGCTATGCAACTGATGGAAATCCCATACAGTAAATTAAAGATGGGAACTATTGAGCAACACATCTACTTTGTTACTCTAGCCTGATTAACACCAATAATGATAAATAGTTTATTTATTGTTACAATGTGGTAGATTGTACATCTACGGGGAAGAAATTTAAAACTAAGAATACATTTGGTAACACATTTGAGGTTACACATGGATACGTATCCATATGTAAAGATAGTTGTTCTTGAGCCCTTCACAGGAAAATATCTCGAGATTCAATGTTATTAAGGTCGTTGAATTTTTTATGCTCTGTAAGGACATAGAAAGAAATGTAGGATTACACTGAGAAGATACCAGTGACCATGAAGTGTTTTACAAAATAACCTTGAAAGAAATTGTTTCTACCATTACATTTGCTGATTCAAATAGTGTAACTTTACCTGAGGAGTTTGTTCATACAACGACAACTAACGGAGATATTTAGGTGACCCACCCTGTATATTTAATAATGCTAACACTAAATTAGTGTCATCAACACTGAAACTACCAAGCCCGCCAAAATGGTCGATTTCAGATTTCTTGTTTTACAATTACTAAAATGATCGAATTGCTTTTGTTGGAACATATGCTAATTTCTAATTTGTTATACATTTCATCTTCTACTACGTTGTATTGTATCATGTTACATGACATATATTTTACTTACCTGGGATGGTCGTGGAGTGACACACGCCGATTTAAATTTCTACAATTGCTCCTGCCTTTATCAATTACATTAGAAACTTTTATTTTGCATAGAAATCCGCAGTCTACTTATTAGTATACATTCGACGTTGGTAGTTTTAGTGTCAATTAAATTTCTAATATTTTCTATAAATTACCAATATGTACATTCGAGAAAAATTTTTATTTAATTGTGTTTCGAATATTCCAGTATGTATGTAGGCTGTAACAGTTTTTCGCTTGCGTGATGTAATAAGTAATTTTAATGTAAATTACGGTCGGTTTATTTTGATAGTTGAAAATATTCCTTTGAGCGACGGTAGTTTTCTTTTTTCGAGGGTGGAAGGCGTCAGTTGCAATTCCGAGGACTCTGTAAATGCTAACGAAGGTGCAAACCCTATTTAACGGCAACTTAAACGCGAAAGAAAAAACGAGGAGACCGGACACGCCGCCCGTTGCTCTTTACGCGAATAGAAGGTATGTTGCCTGCTTTCGCGGAGATCAAAAGAACAGCAGTAGGTATATGTATAAAGTTTTCACAACCTTCTCGCATACTTTGCTCATAAATTGAACATTAGGAACAGCGATTATTATTTTATACTTGTTCAGTGAACTTTTAAATGTACATACAGTATCTATTATTAAGGTAGCTCGCAAGTTTTTCAATGAAATGAAAATTTATTTGTTAAAACGAAAATTAAACTAGAATGAGAGAAGCTCTGTGGTTCTGTAATGTCGTAGTGTATATTTTTATGCTCATCGAAATCGTTTCGCCCCATTTTTAGATGTGTTTTTTCGGACAGGATTATTTTACTAATTGAATTTATAGAATGAAATGGTTTATGAAGATTCGTGGGGAGGATTTTGAAAAAAATTCTTATAAATTGACTTGGAGTATTATTATAATTCAATAAGAATCTTGAATGAACATAAAAAACTTAATACATTGGATACGGCCTTCTATTCATTGACTTCTGATACTAAAGAAAATTTGTTATATAACACAATTTCGCTGTAGACGCAGCTTAAGGCTCGCTTGGTTGAGTCAGTGGCCACGTTTCCCGAATGCGTACACCGTGCCCGCCATTAATTCTTGGGGCTTCGAGATCACCGTACGTTCTGCGGGAGTCACGCGATGCGGATTCTGCCTTCACCAAGGCAGAAGGAAACATTTACGACACACGGAAAATCAACGCCGCATGTCTGGGAGAAGTATGTTAGCGGTGATAAAGCGCGGGGCTGAGAATAGAGCGCCGGGGATATTTCTACTAGCGTGGAAACAAAGATTCATCAAGGTCAGTTGCAGCTCGTTGAAAGAAAGATTCGCTCGTCAGTTCTGCAGCCGGGGTGAAAATTAAGATAGACCTCTTGCGATGTAAAAATATGGGTCACGAGTTTTACAAATAACGGCAGAAATAGATTTTGAATCAGGACGAAATGGTTGGAAATAACAAATGAGTGGGTCTAACTATTGAAAAGTAGTTTATATCTCTTTGTACTTGAATTGTAAACATAATAGATGTACTAGGACTAAATTAAATTTGATATATGTTAATAATTAAAAAAAAGCTTATCTGTCCAATATTCTCAGAAGTATTTTATTTCATTCTATGAAAATGTCTGATGTTTCATACTCGCAAAGGGTCTCAAATTGAATTGCTTTGATTTAAACGCAATCACTCTAAAAAAGCATGGGAATAAAAACTCTTGAAACGTGTTGTAAATGAAATTCTATAAGATTATTTTTCCTTTCTCACACTGAATATTTCAACGAGAACAATAAATTGATATACCTTCGTTATTCAGAGCAGGGATTTAAATCGGATGATTTTGATACTGGTATTATGCCATCGAAGCTATATCGAAACCGATATATTAACGAAAACCGAAATAAATACCGGTATTTTTTTTGTTTCTATAAGCGTAAGGCTCATTGTATAGGGTTATACATACGTATAGGGCGAAGGTAAAACCGAAAATACCGGTATTTTACGTTTCGGTAGAAGTCCCTGATTCAGAGTATTCATAATATAAAACTGATAAAATAGATATAAGAAAATAATGGTTTCAAACCACCAACCAAGTCTGTACACATAGTATCAGCGAGTATAACTTATCTCACGATTAAAACAAGCTAATATATCTACAATTTACATGTATGTATTATGGTGAAGGTACGTTTTCCCTCAATATTAATGCTGTTTTGTTTCCTCATACTGAAACTTATTTTATATTCATAGCTTCCTTTCCTTTACTGTTCCATGTTCATATATTTTTACACGAAAGCATGCATCATCAATTTTAACCATATTCCGTACCACAATCCCACGTTTATGATCTTCGTGAATTCCGGCTGCGTTCTTCTATTACGATTCCCGAGAAAAAACAAGTAATTTCGAAAAACGAACCTTCCCTTTTGTAGCAATACGCGTTGATTTTACACGCCTCTGTTTCTCCAGTGTACCACGTCCTTATCAGGGCAAACATGGAAACTACGCTGGGGAATATTGCGAAGAAATGGAGGTCAAGCGTGGTTAGAACGATGTGTTTCAATGTTTCAATAGGGGTAGGGGCGAGTGAACTAGCGAGGGAATAAGGGGAACGCGAACAGGCAACATTCGGGATTGGTTATTCCGATAAATCGTGTGTCAAAGGAGGCTAGACCGAGATTTGGATTTCGGCTTAACGCTGAAAACGGCGATAATGCTGTGAAACGGTGCAGCAGGAGAGAGAGTATGATATATTCGGCGTGTCCATCTTTTTTACAGATCTACTTCCACTAACGGAATTCACTCTTCTACAGGGCGTTAATAAAAATGTGGGACATATTCACACTGTATTAACTGTTGGTGTAATGTAACCCATTGTGTCTGGCGTACAGCCTTGGCCAAAAGTATCAGGTACATTTATTATTACAGTTTACTGTGAAAACTATTTCTTTGAAACCTTTCTATTGTTCATCATCCTTTGTTGGGCAATTCAAAGGAATTTTAAGACAGTTCACAAGGTTTATAGTGGTCCATAAAGCAACTGACTCTGCTACAGTCTACATTTTGTATTTCTTCCTAAAAGTTGTAGCATGCTGCCAATATTCACTGCTAACACATATCAATTTGTGTTTGTTGTTAATAATTTGAAAAGCAAGTTTTCCTTGGAATATACCAAAAAAGCTGAACTGTATGACCATCAACGCAGGCCAATTCTTTTCTTAATCATTTTGTTTCCACTGTTACCATATGGCTACGTACAGTAACTTACGAAATAAAATATTAGTATCATATATTTTTTCATAACTGTGAGTATAAAAGAGTTTCTTCTAGTCTTGTATAGATGGTACGGCACAAGTTTGAATGTGCATTTAAAAGCTTATCGGTAAAATAAGACATTATTTGTCCTTTGTCTCATTCATTTGATGGAATTCATGTGTTAAGCATGGTGACAAGTACAATAGAATCATAGAAAACTGTAATCCCTTTCAAATATGTCAAAAGGGTTTGTTGATCGAAGGTAAGCAAAGTTGGGTTTTATTATGCATAATAACATTATAATCAGAATTGTTAAATGTAACTGTCATAAAAATGAAAAGGTTATCAAATGGCAACGAATGAACAAAGGCATTAAAGGGTTTCAAAATATTAAAATATACTAGTGAATCATTTGTATGTCATGTAATATACACAAAAAATACAACAAAATATTTCTTTGGTAATTTTTGAATGATTTAGAAATGAAAGGTTTAAAGCAACAGGGTAAAAGAAAGAAATTGCTGTGATTGTGTTTTTAGGGCAACGGGTGGTCCAACGAAATGTTGTCAAAATGAATAAAAAATGATTCTTTTTACATTTCAATAGTTTCATTTCCTCCTAATATAAATATATGTAAGGAAAATTCATAATTTCGTTATTCTCGATTTTCATAGTTTTGCATGTTGAATCCATTCTGTGAAAGTATTTTACGTTTTTATCAACGCTCTATATATTACCAGAAAACGCGGCGCCGCGCCATCTCATTGATCGATGGCACTTCCACGTGCTCGCAGGAAATAATAGAGATTGTTTTTTTTTCTCGTTGCTTCGCTGGTCTTCCGAATTGGTTCGAGAGGAGCTCTTGACGCAGTGGAAATTCTAACGTTGCCTGAGCGTGTTTAATTTTAAACAGGCTGAAGGAACGTCGGAAAACATTTAGTGCTTCCGATTGAAGACCTCGAGTTTCTCAAAGTATAATGAGGCATATATTTTATGGTTTCATCGAATGGAACTGTGAAGGTATAAAATGTCATGTCATTCGTTATGTAGATGGGCGTCTATGAATATCGTATTTGTTGCGTGAAATATCTATGGTACAGTTCGGAATAAGGTTTCTCAAACTTATTAATATTGAAACTATGAAACATATAACTTAACGTGAAGACTGTCAGATGAACACCTATAATATATCCGACAAGTTGATATCAATCTTTTTAATGAAATGGGAACTTATAAATATAGATTTATCACAATGTTTATTCTTTCAATCTTGTTGAATCTCATGAATGAATTAAATTTGGTTTATTTGCGATTTTATCATAAATTCTGGTTCTTGGATTTGAATCAAGAACTAATTTTTTAATATAGTGTATATTATCACCGGTAGATATAAAGTATCACACATAAGTGTATTGTGAGTTTTATGTATTGATGTTATAATAAACGAACAAATTTTGATAAACTTCTGCATGGAAATTACAGGTATTCGAATAACATAGGATTTTTAAACTCTGACTGATTGCTTAATGATAACGAGTATCAAGGTATTAATTAATGATATGGAACCCGATATATGGATAATATTGAATATTGTCCACATTATTTTGATTACCACTAGCACAAGTCCAATCAAAGTGTAACAATATTCATTGACATTGTATACTCTCGTTCATGCGCACTAATAGAATGCTTTATATTAGCGTAAATATTACCTATTGAATATCAGCATTTCCTAAACCATATGTGTTCAATAATTTCTGAAATACTATAACGATTCTTTGAATTCATATTATAGAATGTCCTAATATGTTTTTAATTTTTAAAAATTCAATACGATAGATAGTTAACAAAAGTTGAATGGAACCTTTATTTTACATTGACCATAACAACTCTTAATAAATGGAAGAAATCTCTGCTCTTTCAGTTTCTATAAACCAGATCATAGAAATCTGTGTTTGCATAAACATGCATATACAATATAATATAATTCTTCTCGCGGACGAACAGTACAAGTATTTCTTATAATTCTAAATTCCATCAAATGAAGTAGACAAAAGACGAATAATGTTTTATTTTACCGATAAACTTTTAAATGTACGTTCAAATCTGTGCCATACCATCTATACAATACTATGTAGAAGAAACTATTATATACTCACAGGCATGAAAAAAGACATGTCACTAATATTTTATTTCGTAATTTGAAATCCATAGCCATATGGCAACAGTGGGAATAAAAGTGTTAAAAAACGAACTAAAGTGTGTCTGGTTACATACTGCATTTTCACTGTGGCAGTCATCGTGTTAAGTTATCTATAAAATTCAAGAGAAAATAAAAACTTCGTTAAACACCATTAGAAGTTTAACTGTACTGAATTCTAGACAATCGTGCATGCGATAAATGCATAAAATCTCATTCTATTACTCACTAATGCACGTACATGTACACTACCTTTCTACACACGGTGCACGACTAAACCACAAATCTCGCCACGCCCACAAAAAGACAGGACGAAACGATATTCAAGTGATTAAAAAAAGTGTCGCGTGGATAGCTTCATATTCAGTCCACAGAAATTTTTTGTCGCCCCAGCCAACGAACGGGGCCCGGAAAAATAATACTTTGATCTACAAGTCGGCACCAGGACGCGGAAAATTATTCATAAATCGTGGCGTGGCGTCGCCGGAAGCGCGGGAAGGACAGGTGGCCAGGCTGAAATTTTCGAGCTCGCTTGTCCATCCAGATATCAGTCGTGTCCTTTTTGTTTTCGCCTAACCCACGGACCGCTTGGTTTCTAGTTACGCCCGCGAGTTTCGTCGACTCGCAAACTTTATCGGGCATCCAATGATGCATCGTCCGGAAACGGCGAGGGTAGTTCCTGGTCGGAAGTGTGCCACATACGTAGATCCTTCGCGTGGCGTGTACGTGAGTTCTATGTTGCCGTGTGTCTAGCCGTGATACAGCCGTTTGCGCCGCGAATACACTGGTTCGGCAACAATGGCATTAACATTCGTGGAGTTCGTCGCGGTGCGTCTAACGATCGAGTAAATCTAGTTTCTTAGCGTAATTGTGGATGACGTTTTGGGTAAATGTTGAACCTGTGGGAGAAAATACGAGGGACGTTCAAGTCAAATCGGGACATTCGTGCGCATGAAATAAAAGAACAAATTTGATAGAATGAAATTGCCAGTTATTTTGTAATATAAGCCTCTGCAACATTTATACACTTATCCCAGCGTTTAATTAATACTTGAAAAGGTTCGGCATAAATGGATTTGCCAGTACGCCTGAACCATCTTAGGACAGCCTGCTTTACTTTGTCATTAGTGCTAAAATGTTGACCTCCGAGGAACTCTTTCAGGGGTCCAAATAGGAGATTCGGGCTGCAAAGGGGATGTGGCAATACCTCTCAGCTGAGTAGCTGTAATTGCACAACGTTTGAGTTGAACGTCACACTCACGGTTTGAGTTGAACGTCCCTCGTAGAATGTAGACTAAATACTTTTCGACATGAATATTAATAATATATGTTAATAATGTAGGGTGTTGCGCATTTGGTAGTACAAGCGTGAATGTGTTGGTCGGCGGAATCCTAGCTTTAGAATAGAATACAGTGAATGTTTGATGAGTGTTCGAAGGCTCTTCGGCATTGAACATTAAGTATTTCATAAACTAATGAACGTATGCAGCTGAAACATACATCATTGGCTTCAGAATCCCAAGCTCTATCATTGTGCTAAACCTCATTAAAAAGTCAGCGTTACAGCTGGGGACCTATCCTTGTCAATGCCAAGGAGCCTTCGAACAGTCATCGAGGATTTACTGTAAGAGGAAAATTTGGTAGACGTAATTGGGTTTTAATTTTGAGTGAATAATATATCTGCTTTGAATTCCATTTCTTATAATATAACCATCTTTTTTTATTCACGAAACGCTGGTTCTATAAAGACTTTTAGGATCATTGGCGGTCACTACACAGCAGGTTAATCAGCTAAATAAGTTCACCTTCATACGAAATACTATATAAAATCAGCTATGAATGATTTATTGAATGTTACGTCCAAATACTGGGACAGTTAAATTTAATCAATACGACATGCCGCAAGTTCTGTCCAATCACTCAGCCAAATGAATGCTTTTAGATATTCATAAATTTTAATACTTTTTTCCTCGTGAACGTTTTCTTATAACGACTTCTCTGGAAGAAGAAGTTCTGTTCTATCGATTGAATGTACTTTCTTGCGAATCTATATTATTTTAATATATAAAAAGTCTTCGTAACCGTAATCTTCGCCGTAAACGTCCAACCACTGGAACATTTACCTTAACACGATACCATCTCGGATCGGTTGGATTTTCTTGTCGGTAGCAAAGGCCATGTTCGCGAAAACTCGAGTTTCGACATCGGAACGTAAATCCCTATTCCCCGTCAGGGGAATAGAAAAAGAGTCCGAGGACGACGAGGGGAAAAGAGAACAAAGACAGCTCGTTACACGGTCGGACTGGTTCCGCAAACAGGAATATAGAAAGCCCTGTTTCGCGAACGGGGATGGGGTCCGATCACTTTAAATTCCCTTTAGTTCTAGGCGAAGCAGCGGGACGAAACGCGCCATCGTTTCAAGACGAACCGCCGCAGTCACACCTGCTTCGAGCCCTTCTCCCCCCACCTGGTCTGATCGATAATCCTGAGAGCGAAGTAGCTGCTTCGCGAGAGGTCCTTGACTAACGATCGTTTCTCGTGACGGGGCTGGGGGGGGGGGGGGGGGGGAGGCCGAGAGTTACCGGAGGGTAGTCAGGGAGGATAAAGGGTTCTTCGAGCGGGCGAGATTGGATGAGCCTGGATAATTAGCAAAACAGCGGAACTCGGTCGTTAGTGGCTCCTTCCTGCAATGTTCCTCTGTCGTCTGCAGACTTCCGATGATTGAGCGCAATACATGCCCGATTTTATTCTTGTGTCTCTTTTGCTCGGCGAGATCCTTCACAATTTCCCGTCGGGTCATGCAATATTTTCGTGGAGATTTCAAAGAGTGCGATAAGCAAACTGCTAAAGGGTGTTTATGCATTTTTAGCAACTGTTAACTACTGAAACGCAGTGAAAGTATGGGTTTAATTCTGGTAAAAACGATGTAGAAAAACGGCTTTTTTGGGATTTTTGTAGAAGAGAACTATAATATATAGAATAAACAAACCGAAGAATAGTTCGCGCGGAATATTAGTATTTCTTAACAATTTTCATCTTAAAAAATTGCTCCCAATTTGCTCCTTCGGAATCTAAAATTGCTCCCATTGCAACTATTATATTTAATGAGATATTCGCAAATGAAAAAGCAAACATTTTTTGTCTGCAAAATAGATAGTAAATGGTCTTTTTACACAAATTGTATGTGTTGCAATCACTAACCCGTGTTTTTCTACATAAATAAGCAAATTTAGTTATTAATCAACCTAATTATTAAGTTACCCAATAAAGTAATTATTATAACAATTACCTTTCTGGGGGATATTGTTAAACAATCTGCCAGCTGTTTTATAAAACAAATTGTTATTGTTTATAACACATAGGAATCGAGCAAAAATTTTAGGTTAATATTTATGTTTATCAACATCCAAAAATCTGAAAATGAACATTTTCATATTTCTCATCTCGATAAAATATTTTTGAAATTCTGTGTATTTAGAGAACTAAGGTTTTCTAAAATTAATATCGGTTCAGTTCGTTGAAATAACAAACTTGTTTTTCTAACAAGAAAATCTCAAATATGGCTCGCCGTAACCACGTTCCATCGTAACCATGTTCTTGAATACATATTCGTTTACTAATGTATTGGAGCTCGTGCACATTGCGTTCAGCAGTTTGTGTCTGGGACTGAAATGTCAGTAGAGATCGTTTCGTTGTTGGCAGAACGTTTGTCGTCGCACAAAGGGACTTTCAAAGCAGCAGGTAACTGCTGCCGTTATGAATAGCCCGCTAATAATTCCAAAATGAACCATTAAACATTAAAGAGACACTTCGAACACGCGAATCACCCCCCTCCCCCCTTCCAGTAATATTCTCAAAACTTTAAATTCAAATTAAACTTCACGAAACGCGACACGACGGCGTTTCTGTCGGTCTAATTGCGTGTTCCAAACGTAACGGGAAATTGTAGAATCCCTATTCCTACGATTCTCTGCGAAAATATCGAATTTCGAAATATTCCATTTACATTAGTGATAGGGATGTTATCGCTGATTTATTAACCACGGTTATTATTAGAGTTACGGTGGATCTATTTCGAACAACTTTCAATTTGCGTTTACGTTTTCAACGATCCAGTTTTCTTTTTATTCTTTATCTTCTCCACAAAATTCGTCGAAAGAAGTCAGAAGGTACAGCCAGACAAAATGTGTATCTGATGCAAAAATAAATGAGAAATGTAAAATAAAAGTTCTCCATAGGAAAGTAAGTGGAAACTCATTGTAAATATAAAAACTTATACACCAATCAAGTGCTATGCTAGTCGAATTTGAAAAAATTTAAAAATCAAGTTAGTCATTAATTGTTTCTGTTTATATTAATGGTTACAAATATTGATACTGGAATAATGTTGTTAATTTTTTGTAATAACTCGATAAAAGTTGATAGTTCAGTTATACTGAACGGTGATACTAATTGTAACATCGATGGGAAATATTATAGTGTATAGTGATCTCTGTTCATTGTAAGTAGAAATAGTGAGTAATGGACAGACATCTGTGCCAATTCTGTATACGAGGTTACGTCTAATCGGGTAGTACAACCGAGCAAGAGGTGATTCTATGAAAGAGAAGCCGAAAAACAAAAATAAGTAATTTTCGTTTGAGGTTCCGTTGTCATGAAAATTAGATTTGAATATTCATCTAAAATGCGTGTATTCCTGTGCAAGAAGTATGTAATCATTTTAAAGTAAATATATTTGTCATGTGTTTGTACCTATTACAATAATATTTCTCACAAAAAGAAGACAAATGTTAATACTTTTTTTCAAGTATTCTGCTCAACGACTATCTGTGGAATTTCTAAAAAAAATGCAACGCATTAAATAAGTGGAACTTTTTCGTGTGATCTAACTTGAAGAATTTTACAAACCAAAACGTGACAATTTAATTATATAAATAACGGTAGCTCTGTACACTTCACGAGATTAATCGTATTAATTTGTCAATTATGGCTTACGGACGCATTATGAATCTCGTGTTGACCGATCTTTGTCCCGGTGGCTCTGTTCGTATAAGCGGAGATTACGAGCTGGAAGGATTTAAAGGATCAGCAGAAGAAGAGAGCGACACGCGAAAGAGGCGGCCACCATTGACCAGCCCTTTCCGTGTAACATCGTGAAAAAGCCCGAGGAGAAACGGTTCCATCGAGTTCATACATTTTGCAGGAACGTTGGAAAACCCCGTGGAGCACGAAACAACACGTGTTGCACCGCGCCATTGTGTTTCCGAGCGCTCTGGATGCAACGTATTAACGATGCACATTGTTAAGTGATTCACATTCTACAATATTTAATAATACGTTGGAAATTTCTGATAGAATCTGTCGTGTTTCGCGTGTTTCGCTGTTGAATTTATACTGTGTGCTTGGAAATTCATTTTCCGAAATAATTTCAGCATGCTGCTTGAATTGAGACTTGTTTATGAATCGCAACACCATGAAATCCGATTATCACAGTAATTGGATGATATAATGACGTGAACGAATTGATATTAAGAACGAGTCACGTAATTATGTTTGAATTTAATGATTCAAAGTACATAGATGTTACTGTATTTACATTGTTCATGTTAATTCTAAATAAAGAAGGTCGTTACATATTTGATACATACAAATAATTTTGTTTATATTTTATACAAAATCACTGTAATAACTAGACACCAAGAGGTGATACAATTAACAAAAATCTAATTTTTCAACATTTTGCAGCATAACTCCCTCTTGCACTATACTCCTCCATTGAATGTTGATTAAGCGCTGTTCACTAACATTCAATATCCACCACACTGGTATCTACCCTAGGAGAACAAAAGGTGTGGTTCTGGTGAAAACATTTCTGTGCACTTAACAATCCCCAAGCGAAATCATATTCTCGAGGAGTTATAGACGTTATTTCGAATGCAAGCCGGGCTCCGTGCTCCGGTTC